>NC_057733.1:54443109-54449491 GCF_004010195.1 Chiloscyllium plagiosum | reverse complement strand
AGAGACTTAAATATACACTCTGGTTAGTTTTAGGTTAGATTAGCAGATAGTTGAGTTTTGTTTTTTTTTCTTTTTCGGTATTTTTTTTCTTTCTTCTTTTGTTAAATTTTGACTATTGTATATTTGATTTAATTGTATATCAATGTTTATATTTGAGAGTTTTGTTTATTTTTGTAAACTTGTAAAAATGTTAACTTTCTAATAAAAATATCTATTAAAAAAAATGTTGCAATTGTACCAGCCTCCATCACATCCTCTGGCAGCACATTCTATGCACGTACCACCCTCTGTGTGAAAAAGTTGCCCCTTAGGTCTCTTTTATATCTTTCCCCTCTCACCCTCTAGTTCTGGACTCTCCGACCCCAGGGAAAAGACTTTGCCTCTTTACCCTATCCATGCCCCTCATAATTTTGTAAACCTCTATAAGGTCTCCTCTCAGCCTCCGATGCTCCAAGGAAAAAAGCCCCAACCTGTCCAGCCTCTGCCTATAGCTCAAATCCTCCAACACATCCTTGTAAATCTTTTCTGAACCATTTCAAGTTTCACAACATCTTTCCGATAGGAAGGAGACCAGAATTGCATGTAATATTCCAACAGTGACCTAACCAACGTCCTGTACAGCCGCAACATGACCTCCCAACTCCTGTACTCAATACTCTGACCAATAAAGGAAAGCATACCAAACGCCTTCTTCACTATCCTATCCACCTGCGACTCCACTTTCAAGGAGCTATGAACCTGCACTCCGAGGTTTCTTTGTTCAGCAACACTCCCTAGGACTTTACCATTAAGTGTATAAGTCTTGCTAAGAATTGCTTTCCCAAAATGCAGCACCTCACATTTATCTGAATTAAACTCCATCTGCCACTTCTCAGACCATTGGTCCATCTGGTTGTAATCCTGTTGTAACCTGAGGTTTCTGCAATGTTACATTGTTTGATGCCATTTACCAGCTGAATGACTGAATGTTGCGATAGTTAATGTATACATTTGTCAGGGAGTGCAGCAAATAGTGGCAATAATTACAAAATGATCAGAAAAAAATCAAATAGAAATTCAGATGAAAAACCTTTCCCTTGGAAATGGTTAGGATCGGGAACTCTATACCTAATGGAGCACTCTTGGCATATGTCATTAATTTGAGGGAATGTTGGATTAAAATGAAAAGAAAAATGAATAGAAGGGTTAGATAAAGAAAAGTGGGATGAAGTTCATATGAAGCATAAAACCAACAAGAGGTAAGTGTAAAGCTGATGCTATTTTACATAATTCATGAAATGTGAACTCATTTGAAATGTTTCAGGGATTTGTTTTTTTTTCACCTACACTCTAGAAATGAGTGCTTTGAAGGGTTGGGAATTAGTGTAGGGTTATACTGAGTTTCTTGTTACCATGGCAATGTGGCAACTGTCCAGTTTGACCCTGGACCTTACCTCTTCTCCAGTTTCCCTTGGGGTGAAGGACAGTGGATTGACTGTCACAGAAAGTCAGTGGACTTCAGTCTCACGTTGTCTGTTTACCATGAATGCTGATTTCGAGTGGGTGGTTAAGATCTCTGCCTCAATATCATCACACCAAGTCAATTTCTGCCCAGCGATTGTGCTTACTCAGAGAAAATAGGTAAGGACAGGCTGTCCAAGGTCTCAGCAAAGAAACTCACTAATGTGATGAGATTCAAACCTTCAAACCTGTGACCACTTCCATCTAGAAGGACAAGAATGGCCGATATTTAGGAACAGCACCCCCTGCAAGTTTCCCTCCAAGCCCTCACCATCCTGACTTGGAAATATATCACTATTCCTTCAGTGTCACTGGGTCAAAATACTGGAATTCCCTCCCTATGAGCATTGTGGGCCAACCTACAGCACATGGACTGCAGCGGTTCAAGAAGGTAGCTCACCTCCACCTTCTCAAGGGGGCATCTAGGGACGGGCAATAAAAGCTGGCCCAGTGAGCAATGCGTGGGTCCCATGATTTTTTGTTTTAGATTTGCTCTCACTGTGTGTTGGAACAACAAATGATAGAAAGTCAAGATCCACAGAAGTAGTCTGGCTGGGAGAAAGTAGAGAATGAATTGCTGACTCCTGATTGTGAGTAATTGTGGAATTGGAGAGCTGAGGGATTTGGATAAGAATCTGAAGGGGGAAAACAATCTTGCAGGGAAAGGTAAGGGATTGGGACTTAATAAATGGACTCACAGTGAGCTAGCACAAGCTGAATGGGCCAAATGGCAACAGTGTGTGATTGTGCAATTCCATTCTGACAGATCTATCCAGGGTCAGGCTAAACTGTGATCAAATACAGTGAAACAGATTAGTTATGGTAGGGGATTTTAACTTTCCAAACATCAACTGGGACTGCCATTGTGTTAAAGGTTTAGATGGAGAGGAATTTGTTAAGTGCGTACAAGACAATTTGCTGATTCAGTACATGGATGTACTTACGAAAGAAGGTGCAAAACTTGACCTACTCTTGGGAAGTAAGGCAGGGCAGGTGACTGAGGTGTCAGTGGGAGGGCACTTTGGGGCCAGCGACCATAATTCTATTAGATTTAAAATAGTGATGGAAAAGGATAGACCAGATCTAAAAGTTGAAGTTCTAAATTGGAGAAAGGCCAATTTTGACGTTATTAGGCAAGAACTTTCGAAAGCTGATTGGAGGCAGATGTTCGCAGGTACAGGGATGGCTTGAAAATGGGAAGCCTTCAGAAATGAGATAACAAGCATCCAGAGAAAGTATACTCCTGTTAGGGTGAAAGGGAAGGCTGGTAGGTACAGGGAATGCTGGATGACTAAAGAAATTGAGGGTTTGGTTAAGAAAAAGAAGGAAGCTTATGTCAGGTATAGACAGGTTAGATTGAGTGAATCCTGAGAAGAGTATAAGGGAAGTAGGAGTATACTTAAGAGGAAAATCAGGAGGGCAAAAATGGGACATGAGATAGCTTTGGTAAATAGAATTAAGGAGAATCCAAAGGTTTTTACAAATACATTAAGGACAAAAGGGTAACTAGGGAGAGAATAGGGCCCCTCAATGATCAGCATGCGGCCTTTGTGTGGAGCCACAGAAAATGGGGGAGATACTAAATGAATATTTTGCATCAGTATTTACTGTGGAAAAAGATATGGAAGATATAGACTGTAAGGAAATAGATGGTGACATCTTGCAAAATGTCCAGATTACAGAGGAGGAAGTGCTGGATGTCTTGAAACAGTTAAAGGTGGATAAATCCCCAGGACCTGATCAGGTGTACCCGAGAACTCTGTGGGAAGCTAGAGAAGTGATTGCTGGGCCTCTTGCTGAGATATTTGTATCATCGATAGTCACAGGTGAAGTGCTGGAAGACTGGAAGTTGGCAAACGTGGTGCCACTGTTTAGGAAGGGTGGTAAGGACAAGCCAGGGAACTATAGACCAGTGAGCCTGACGTCGGTGGTGGGCAAGTTGTTGGAGGAAATCCTGTGGGACAGGTTTTACATGTATTTGGAAAGGCAAGGACTGATTAGGGATAGTCAGCATGGCTTTGTGCATGGGAAATCATGTCTCACAAACTTGACTGAGTTTTTTTGAAGAAGTAACAAAGAGGATTGATGAGGGCAGAGCAGTAGATGTGATCTATATGGACTTCAGTAAGGCGTTCGACAAGGTTCCCCATGGGACACTGATTAAAGATTAGATCTCATGGACTACCGGGAGAACTAGCCATTTGGATACAGAACTGGCTCAAAGGTAGAAGACAGAGGGTGGTGGTGGAGTGTTGATTTTTCAGACTGGAGGCCTGTGACCAGTGGAGTGTCACAAGGATCGGTGCTGGGTCCTCTACTTTTTGTCATTTACATAAATGATTTGGATGCAAGTATAAGAGGTGCAGTTAATAAGTTTGCAGATGACCCCAAAATTGGAGGTGTAGTGGACAGTGAAGAAAGTTACCTCAGATTACAACAGGATCTTGACCAGATGGGCCAATGGTCTGAGAAGTGGCAGATAAAGTTTAATTCTGATAAATGCATTTTGGGAAAGCAAATCTTAGCAGGACTTATACACTTAATGGAAAGGTCCTAGGGAGTGTTGCTGAACAAAGAGACCTTGGAGTACAGGTTCATAGCTCCTTGAAAGTGGAGTCGCAGGTAGATAGGATAGTGAAGAAGGCGTTTGGTATGCTTTCCTTTATTGGTCAGAGTATGGATTACAAGAGTTGGAAGGTCATGTTGCTGCTGTACAGGACATTGGTTAGGCCACTGTTGGAATATTGCGTGCATTTCTGGTCTCCTTCCTATCGGAAAGATGTTGTGAAACTTGAAAGGGTTCAGAAAAGATTTACAAGGATGTTGCCAGGGTTGGAGGATTTGAGCTATTGGGAGATGCTGAACAGGCTGGAGCGTCAGAGGCTGAGGGGTGACATTATAGAGGTTTGCAAAATTATGAGGAGCATGGGTAAGGTAAATAGGCAAAGTCTTTTCCCTGGGGTCAGGGAGTCCAGAACTAGAGGGCATAGGTTTAGAGTGAGAGGGGAAAGATATAAAAGAGACCTAAGAGGCAATTTTTTCACGCAGAGGGTGGTAGGTGTATGGAATGAGCTGCCAGAGGATGTGGTGGAGGCTGGTACAATTGCAACATTTAAGAGGCATTTGGATGGGTATATGAATAGGAAGGGTTTGGAGGGATATGGGCCAGGTGCTGGCAGGTGGGACTAGATTGGGTTGGGATATCAGGTCAGCATGGACAGGTTGGACTGAAGGGTCTGTTTCCATGCTGTACATCTCTATGACTCTATAACTATCAAAAGGAAATATTTAAAAGGAAATATTGCTCGGCTAGGAGGAAAATGGAAGATGTGAGACTAATTGGATACTTCCTTCAAAGCTATGGGCATTGTGCTAGAAAGTGGGAAGATTTAATAACTTCTTGGCATTACAGACTTCATGAGCTGAAAGACCTCTGCTGTATTGTATGATCCTATGAATTTCAGTCATTCTATGAGCCAGCAGAGGAATGATTGGATGAATGGCCTCCTCCTGTGCTGTATTGCTCTATCAGTACTTGGGACTACGATGTTGTGGCCATGACGGAGTCATGGGTTTCACAGGGGCAGGAATGGTGCTTGATGTTCCAGGGTTTAGAACGTTTAAAAAGAACAGGGAGGGTGGAAAAAGAGGAGGGGGTGTAGCATTGCTAATCAGAGAGTGCATCACAGCTACAGAAATGAAGGTTGTTGAGTAATGTTTGTCAACTGAGTCAGTATGGGTGTAAGTTAGGAACAGCAAAGGAACAGCCACTGCGTTGGGGGTTTTCTACAGACCACCTAATAGCAGTAGAGAGATTGAAGATCTCATAGGTGGGCAGATTCAGGAAAAATGCAGAAGTAGCAGGGTTGTTGTTGTGGGTGATTTCAACTTTCTAGGAGAAAGTGAGGACTGCAGATGCTGGAGATCAGAGCTGAAAATGTGTTGCTGGAAAAGCACAGTAGGTCAGGCAGCATCCAAGGAGCAGGAGAATCGACGTTTCGGGCATGAGCCCTTCTTCAGGAATGAGGAAAGTGTGCCAAGCAGGCTAAGGTAGGGAGGAGGGACTTGGGGGAGTGGCGTTGGAAATGCGATAGGTGGAAGGAGGTTAAGGTGAGGGTGATAGGCCGGAGTGGGGTGGGGGCGGAGAGGTCAGGAAGAAGATTTCAGGTTAGGAAGGTGGTGCTGAGTTCGACGGTTGGGACTGAGACAAGGTGGGGAGGGGAAATGAGGAAACTAGAGAAATATGAGTTCACCCCTTGTGGTTGGAGGGTTCCTAGGCGGAAGATGAGGCACTCTTCCTCGAGCCGTCGTGTTGCTATGGTCTGGCGATGGAGGACTCCAAGGACCTGCATGTCCTTGGCGGAGTGGGAGGGGAAGTTGAAGTGTTGAGCCACGGGGTAGTTGGGTTGGTTGGCCCGGGTGTCCCAGAGTTGTTCTCTGAAACGTTCCGCAATTACGCGGCCTGTCTGCCCAATACAGAGGAGGCCACATCGGGTGCAGCAGATGCAGTAAATGATGTGTGTGGATGTGCAGGTGAATTTGTGGCAGATATGGAATACGGATATGATTCTCCTGCTCCTTGGATGCTGCCTGATCTGCTGCGCTTTTCCAGCAACACATTTTCAGCTCTGATCCCCAGCATCTGCAGTCCTCACTTTCTACTCTATATTTAAGGCAAATAATGACAGGATAAGGGATATGCCATTTAAGACCGTAATAAGGAGGAAATTCTTCCCTCGGAGGGGACTCATTAATACAGGGGCATGGAAGCCTGTTGGCAGGGCAAGATTAAGGAGAATCCCCAGATATTCTTCACGTATATCAAGTGGAACAGAACAACCAGGGAAAATGTAGGGCCTATTAGTGACTTGCCAAGTTGCAT
>NC_057733.1:54432443-54441037 GCF_004010195.1 Chiloscyllium plagiosum | reverse complement strand
CAGCGCGACATAGACAGGATGCAGAGCTGGGCTGAGAAATGGCAAATGGAGTTCAACCTGGATAAATGCGAAGCGATGCATTCTGGAAGGTCGAACGCGAATGCTGCATATAGGATTAAAGACAGGATTCTTGGCAGTGCGGAGAAACAGAAGGATATTGGTATTTAAGTACATAGATCCCTCAAAGTTGCCACCCAAGTGGATAGTGTTGTTAAGAAAGCATATGTTTTGGCTTTCATCAACAGGGGGATTGTGTTTAAGAGCCGTGAGGTTTTGCTGCAGCTCTACATATCCCTGGTGAGACCACACTTGGAATATTGTGTCCAGTTCTGGTCGCCTTACTATAGGAAAGATACAGAGGCTTTGGAGAGGGTACAAAAAAGGTTTACCAGGATGCTGCCTGGACTGGAGGGCTTGTCTTATGAAGAAAGGTTGAATAGGCTTGGACTTTTCTCTCTGGAGAGAAGGAGGAAGAGAGGAGACCTGATAAAGGTGTACAAAATAACGAGAGGAATAGATAGAGTCAATAGCCAGAGACTTATCCCCAGGACAGGATTGACTGGTACTAGAAGTCATAGTTTGAAGATATTAGGAAGAAGGTATAAAGGAAACATCAGAGGTAGGTTTTTTACACAGGGAGTTGTGAATACATGAAATGCGTTACCAGCAGTGGTGGTGGAAGCAGAGTAATTAGGGACACTTAAGTGACTGCTGGACATGCACATGGATAGCAGTGAGTTAAGGGGTGCGTAGGTTGTTACTATATTTTACATTAGGATTAAATCTCGGCACAACATTGTGGGTCAAAGGGCCTGTTCTGTGCTATACTTTTCTATGTTCTATGGTCTAAGTCCAGCTGTTCACTTCAGAATGGATGCTTTGTTGACCTAGCCAAGCAGGCCAGCTGTGTGAATGTGAGTCTTTCCCTCAGGAGGAGCTCAGTACCAGGAGAAGTAGGGATGACTGTTTTGATGCTCAGTAAGTGTTCCTTTCCATCCACTCACTCTTGAAATCAGCAGCGCTGTGTGAAAAGCTAAAGGAGAGATGGTGGTGGTGAGACGGAGTTAATGGCGATGAACAGAGTAGATGAAGAGGGGACAGAGAAATAGAGGCCAGAATCCTATGTAAGCCAAGCCCTCCTTGCCTGTGTAAGATTTCCATGCCAATGTAACCCAGCCATGACCTTGCAGCAATCCGTTGTTACATTTGATCCGCGATGACTATTCACTGCCTGCAAGCTGAGCCAAGCAGGTAAAGCTGCCAATTCCATTCAAGTCCTTGCATTATTAATACATGTTAATGGGCAACTGAAGCAATGCTGAGACTGTGTGGATCGCTGAAGTTAGATATTCACCTCATTTTGTGCTTTAGTTTAGGATTCTAATGCTTTGTACCTTTTAACTGTCTAAGGGCCAGCAAATGGCAACTTCTAATCTAGATCCAAAACAATCAGCGAGACAGAAACCAGGACATTTTGATGTGTGGTTACAGTTTATTAATATCTCAGTCTTGTTGCTCCTTCCACATCTTCATCCCATCTCTTCTCCCTTTATATTGTTTCCTTTTTCCCTAGACTGAGGAGACCTTCCAAATTTGCTGTTTATTTTTTTCTCCTATTTTATCCCCTACACTACCACTGTGGTTACAGTTTATTAATATCTCAGTCTTGTTGCTCCTTCCACATCTTCATCCCATCTCTTCTCCCTTTATATTGTTTCCTTTTTCCCTAGACTAAGGAGACCTTCCAAATTCGCTGTTTATTTTTTTCTCCTATTTTATCCCCTACACTACCACTGTACAGCAGTAGTGCTTATATTTCCCCACAGTAGCCAAGTTGTTTGTGTGTGCAGTGACTCAGTAAAAACACCATTGTGCAAATACTTTTATTCCATACTTTCCACCACCAGGTAAACACCCATGTGGGCTAGTGAACCATTAACAAGCAAACCCCAATAAGGGCAATGCTTATGTGAAGGAAGTGAAGGGGGAGGGGAAGGATTAAATCTAAATAGAGTTGGAGGGGGAAATAAAGCACTCCACCCCTCCGCGGTGCCCACCTCTCTCTAAAGGCATTGAGAATGTTGGTGGACACCATGTGCTCCTTTTCCAGGGACATCTGGGCTCGAACATAACCACAAAAGAGGGGTGGGCAGGCAGCAGAAATTATCTTCTTCCTTTATGTTCCCCACCTCCAACATCACCACTGTACAGTGCTTATTTCCTCCTTCCTTTATATTGAGCCAGTCAATTAACCCTAGCAATTGCTTAATTCCTTGCTAAATTAAATGTTAACAATATAAGAATGTAAGAAATAGGACCATTGGTGCCCCTACTAGGGGCAGTCTAACTTGATTAAACTTGTGTTTGAAAGTGTAGAATTAGGACCAGGAATAGGCCATTTAGCCCCTCAAGCCTATTCCTTCATTCTATAAGATTGGGGATGATCTGATTGAGAACTCCATTCTCTGGTCTGTTCCCTATAACTTCTCTTGTAGATCAAAACTTCAACTCGGCTTTGAATATCTTTATGTTCCAAGCCTCCACTGCTCTTTAGGGAAGAGGATTCTAAAGCATAATGCCCTCTTAGAAAAGAAATTTACCCTCATGTCAGTGTTGAATGGGATGACCTTACTTTCGCCCAAGGGGAAATCCTCTCAGAATACGAAATAAAAACCAAAAGAACGGCATATCCTCGCAATCACAAACAAAAACAGAAATTGTTGGAAAAACTCAGCAGGTCTGGCAGCATCTGTGGGAGAAAGTAGAGTTAATGTTTTGGGTTCAGTGACCCTTCTTCAGAGCTGATGATGGCTAGGAAAATAGATGTCCAGCTCCACATCTGTTGGCTTCCAACAGGTGAAGTCTTTACTGGGCGCAAATAGCTAGGAAAATGTTTTTTATGCAGAAATTTTTTTTGGGTGGCACGGTGGCACAACGGTTAGCACTGCTGCCTCACAGGTTTGATTCCAGCCTCGGGCGACTATCTGTGTGGAGTTTGCACATTCTCCCTGTGTCTGCGTGGGTTTCCTCCGGGTGTTCCGGTATCCTTCCACAGTCGAAAGATGTGCAGGTCAGGTGAATTGGCCATGTTAAATTGTCCATAATGTTAGGTGCATTAGTCAGAGGGAAATGGGTCTGGGTGGGTTACTCTTTGGAGGGTCGGTGTGGACTTGTTGGGCTGAAGGGCCTGTTTCCACACTGTAGGTAATCTAATCTAAGATAGGGTGAGGGGAGGGGATTAGGAATAAATGATGGGTAGAGATAGAGCTGAAACAGACCATGTGATGACAAGGCCTGGTGTGGGGAATTGGGGTAAGGACATGGGAGAAGCTCAACACTGAAGTCTACACTAGTGGAGACCACATTATGAGCAGGGACTACAGTAGACTAGATTGAGTGAGGTGCAGGTAAAGCGCTGCTTCACCAATAAAATGGTTTTGGGTCCTTGGATATGTAGCAGAGACTAAGTGACTGCTTTGCAGAACACCTATGTTCTGTCCACAAAAGAAGGCCCTGGAGCTTCCAGTTGCCTGCCTCTACAATACACCACCGTGTTCCCTGGCCAACATCTGTCTCAGGCTTCCTACAGTGCTCCAGTGAAGTGCAGTGCAAGCTGCAAGAACAGCACCTCATTTTCTGCTTGGGGAATCTACAGCCTTCTGGATTCAATATGGAGTTCAAAAACTTTAAGGCTTCTCCCATGTCCTTACCCCAACACCCACACCAGGCCTTATTATCATATGGTCTGATACTATACACAACTCATTGTTAGTCACTAATAGTCTCTGTTAGCAGCTATTCATTCTCCCAGCCTGATCATTATTTACTCCTTTGTCTGTCCAATTGTTCATGTCTCTCCTTGGGCTCTACCTCTCTCGATCATTTACTCCTCAACTCCTCCCCCCATCCTATCTTCTGCTTTATGAAAAACTTATTTCTAGCTACGATCAGTTTAGATTAGATACCCTACAGTGTGGAAACAGGCCCTTCGGTCCAACCAGTCCACACCACCCCTCCGTAGAGTAACCCATTTCCCTCTGACTAATGCACCTAACATGATGGGCAATTTAGCATCGCCAGTTCACCTGACCTGCACATCTTTGGATTGTGGGAGGAACCCCACACAGACACGGGGAAAATGTGCAAACTCCACACAGACGCCCAAGGCTGGAATCAAACCTGGGACCCTGGTGCTGTGAGGCAGCAGTGCTAACCACTGAGCCACCGTGCCACCCAGTCTGAAACATTAACTCCGATTTCTTTCCACAGATACTCCCAGACCTGCCGAGCTTTTCCAGCAATTTCTGCTTTTCCTCTCAGGATACACCCTCTCACTATCCTCCCCCCAAAACCCTACATGTTTCAATAAGAGCATTTTGTATTTCTCTAAATTCCAATGAGTAAAGGCCCAACCATCATAAAGCAACACCTTCTCTGCTGAGGCATTTTCTCTGAACTGCTTCCAATGCAAGTGTACTGTGTATCCCTTCTTAAATATGAGGGCCACATTGATACTTGAATTTCAGATATGACCTCACTAATGCATTGTCTATTGTAACAAGACTTCCCTACTTTTCTATTACAGTCCCCATGAAATAAAAGCCAACATTCCACCTGCCATCCTAATCATTCACTGAATATTAATGTTTTGTGATTCATGGATAGGGATTCCCAATTCCCTCTGGGTTTGAGCATGTTCAGTCTCTATCGATTTAAACAGTATTGTGCTTTTCTACTCTTCCCACCAAACTGGACAGCCTTACAATTTCCAACAATGACAGCAATTTAATATTGACTTTAACATAGTATCATAAGAGGCTTCATAGGAATGGAATCAAACAAACATCAACTCTCATTTACCATGTGGTTTGAAGTCACACAACGAGATTGGCTTCAAGGCAGGCTCGTTGAGGAGAAGACAAAGTCAAAAACTGTTTTCAGGTTTAGATTCCAAAGTGATACTATTTATTATAAATTAAAACTCAATACTGCTATACGTGGAAGTCATAGCTATACCATAGTGAACATATGTCACAGGTACTGACTTATGATGTGGAGGAGCTGGTGTTGTGTGATTAGATCAATTTAGCAAGATTTCCTTATTTTTGTATACCAATCCCATGTACTAAGGGTATATAAAACATTTGCTTTCCTTATTATTTCTTGTGCTTGCATATTAACATGCTGTATTTTTTGTACATGGTTACCCCCCGTCCTTTGAACACCAACATTTAATAGTTTTTCACTACATTAAAGGTTTTATGTTTTCATATTCTCCCTACAAAAGTGAATAACCTCACATTTCACCACATTATACACCATGTGCCACCTTGTGGTCCACTCATTTCATCTGTCTATTTACTTTTGCAGATTTTGGTATCTTAATTCCTTGTCACTGATAGTCTAACCCACTTTTGTACTGTAACGATTGTAATCAGGGCCCGAAATGTCGATTTTCCTGCTCCTCGGATGCTGCCTGACCAGCTATGCTTTTCCAGCACCACTCTAATTAAACTCATTGAATAGGAGTTCCCTGATTGGGGCTATTAATCTGGCCCAATCAGAGAGCCCTGGCTGACAGATAAGAACAGGAGTATCCCGACTGCCTGCCCCTCTTCCGCGGTTATGTTAGAGCCCGGGTGTCCTTGGAGAAGGAGCACGCGGTGTCCACCAACACCCTGGAGTTGTTCAGGGAGAGGTGGGCGCCGCAGGGAGTGGAGTGCATAATTTCTCCCTCCAATTCTATTTTGATTTAGTCCCTACCCTCCCCTTCACTGTTTTGATCACACAGCACTGCCCTTTGATGTGAACGGCAGTGTTTGTCACTGGCCACCCGGGTGTTTTCCTATATTCCTGGTGGTGGAAATTGAATAAAGATTCATGCACTTTGTGTCTTTCACTGTGTCTCACACCTGCACACACCATGGGTGCTGGGGATAAAATAAGCACTACCGCACTTAGGTGGGAGTGTGGTGGTTAAAAAAAAAAAAAATAAAAAGGGGAGTGTCCAAAAAAAAGGGAAAAAAAAAGTAAAGAAAAAAGAAAAAAAAAAGAACAGGAGTATCGGCCACCCGGATGTTTTCCTATCTTCCTGGTGGTGGAAATTGAATAAAGTTTGTGCACCTTGTGTCTCTCACTGTGTCTCACACCTGCACACACACACCATGGGTGCTGGGGAAAAAATAAGGACTACTGCAGTTAGGCGATAGTGTGGGGGTTAAAAAAGAAAAAAAATTAAAAAAAATAAACGGGGGTCTAAGGACACAAAAAAAACAGAAATGTCTCCCCGGCAACCGCAGATTGCGGTTGTTCACGGACTCCCAGCCCACCTGCTTGTTCTGTGGCGCTGTGGAGTCTGTGGACCACGTGTATATTAGGTGTGGGCGTTTGCACTCCCTTTTTGATTTTCTTAAAAACCTCCTCTGTTTTTGGTTGCACTTCAGTCCCACACTCCTGATCTTCGGGAAAAGAAAAAAAAATTTAAAAAAAGAAAAAAGAACAGGAGTATCAGAGGTTCTGTTCTCTCTGAAATCTGGCTCAGAGGGAGCTGAATCAGTGGCAAGGGCTCCCCGCATGTAAATAAAGGGTAACTTGGTGATGGGATACCAGCCTCTATGGAGATCTGGGGCTTGAGCCAAGATTGTCAGAGCTGTTTCACAGACGCATCAAGCAACAGCCTGACATAGCCATACTCACGGAATCATTCCTGTTATACCTCTGTCCTTACATACAACATCCTAGACAACACTAAGATTGTTCCTGGGTATGTCCACTCAAACCGACAGGCCAGACCACCAGAGGTGGTGGCACAGTGGTATTCAGTCATTTGTCTTTGACAGGAGCTGCCCTAGCCCTCAACATTGACTCTGGACTTCATGAAGTCTCATGGGATCAGGTCAAACATGGGCAAATAACCTCCTATTGATTACCACCTCCCTGGGCTGATGAATCAATACTATTCCATGTTGAACAGCATGATCCTCCATATGAAAATGGGACTTTTCCTCCATAATGACTGTGCATCATCACTCTTACTGATACTGTCAAAGACAAATAGGTTGGAAGGTTATGATTATTAGAGTGCCACAAATGTCAGTGCTGGGCTTCAGCTGTTTAATTTAGTGGTTGGAACAAAGTCAGTCAGGTGGACCTCGTATGATATGAGTTCCCTGCTTGGAGCTGTTAAGCTGGTCCAATCAGGGAGCCCTGGCTGACAGAGTGAGCACAGTGCCATAGTACCCAATGGAGGGTATCCTCAGTATGAAGCTGGGACTTTGCCTCCACAAGGACTGTGCATCATCACTCTTACTGATACTGTCAAAGACAAATGTGTCTGCGACAGACAGATTGGTAAGGATGAGGTCAAGTATGTTTCTCCCTCTTGTTGGTTCCTTCACCACCAGCTGCAGACCCAGTCTAGCAGATATATCCTTTAGGACCTGACCAGCTTGATCAGTAATGCTGCTGCTGAGTCACTCTTGGTGGTAGACATTGAAATTCCCTGCCCAGACTACATTCTGCTCCCTTGCCACCATCAATGCTCCCTTCCCGTCTGTCGCAGACACATTTGTCTTTGACAGTATCAGTAAGAGTGATGATGCACAGTCATTTTGGAGGAAAAGTCCCATTTTCATATGGAGGATCATACTGTTCGATATGGAATAGTATTGATTCAACAGCCAAGGGAGGACAAGATGTGGTAATCAATAGGAGGTTTATTTGCCCATGTTTGACCTGATGCCATGAGACTTCATGAAGTCCAGAGTCAATGTTGAGGGCTAGGGCAGCTCCTGTCAAAGACAAATGACTGAATACCACTGTGCCACCACCTCTGCTGGTCTGGCCTGTCGATGTGAGTGGACATACCCAGGAACACTCTTGACCACTCTCTCCGTGACTCCGTCGTCAGGTCCACACCCCCCACCACCCCAACCTCCACTCCCAGCACCTTCCCCTGCAACCGCAAGAAATGCAAAACTTGTGCCCACACCTCCCCCCTTACTTCCCTCCAAGGCCCCAACTACCTGGTATAGCAACTGTACCATTCAAGATCGGAGACGGTTACAGAGAGTGGTGAACTCAGCCCGGACAATCGCAAAAAGGCCAACCTCCCATCTATAGAATTTATCTACCAGACCCACTGTCAAGGAAAGGCCGCCAACATTCTCAAAGATCCATCCCACCCTGGCAATGTTTTTCTATAACCTTGGCACAGTGGTTAGCACTGCTGCCTCTCAGCGCCAGAGACCCGGGTTCAATTCCCGCCTCAGGCAACTCTCTGTGTGGAATTTGCACATTCTCCCCCTGTCTGCGTGGGTTTCCTTCGGGTGCTCCGTTTTCCTCCCACAGTCCAAAATGTGCAGGTCAGGTGAATTGGCCAGGCTAAATTGCCTGTAGTGTTAGGTGAAGGAGTAAATGTAGGGGAATGGGTCTGGGTGGGTTGTTCTTCGGAGGGTTGGTGTGGACTTGTTGGGCCGAAGGGCCTGTTTTCATACTGTAAGTAAGTAAGTAAGTAATCTAATCTACCTTTGGGGAGAAGATACAGAAGCCTGAACACATGCACCACCCTACTGTTGCTAGAATACTGAATGGAC
>NC_057733.1:54372433-54431943 GCF_004010195.1 Chiloscyllium plagiosum | reverse complement strand
GATGGACTCAGAGCAGTGATGGACCCAGAGCAGAGACGGACCCAGAGCAGTGATGGTCCCAGAGCAGCGATGCACCCAGAGCCGGGATGGTCTCAGAGCAGTGATGGACTCAGAGCAGCGATGGACACAGAGCAGTGATCGACCCAGAGCAGTGATGGTCCCAGAGCAGTGATAGACCCGGAGCAGTGATTGTGCCAGAGCAGTGATAGACCCAGAGCAGTTATAGACCCAGAGCAGTGATGGTCCCAGAGCAGTGATGGACCCTGAGCAGTGATTGACCCAGAGCAGTGATAGACCCAGAGCAGTTATAGACCCAGAGCAGTGATGGTCCCTGAGCAGTGATGGTCCCAGAGCAGTGATAGACCCAGAGCAGTGATAGACCCAGAGCAGTGAAGGTAGGTCAGAATGAAATGGTCTTCGGCACCTGCACACACACACACCATGGGTGTGGGGAAAAAATAAGCACTACTGCAGTTAGGCGGTAATGTGGGGGTTACATTTTTATAAAAAAAAGAACAAAAAAAAAGAAAAAAAAATGCTCTTTGGAGCAAATCTGAGGTGGTGGGTTTGTGGGGCAGTTACTGCATTAGAGGAAATGGGGTTTCATTGCCTTTCCTTGATTGACTGTTTGTTTCGAAGTGTTGGTGTCACTGGATGGCTTAGTATGAACTGTCTGTTGCTAATTGCTTGGGGTAAACTGCTGTAGTCTGTGTGGGTTGGGCCATCCACATTGCTGTTCGGGAGTTCAACAATTCGCAGAATCTGATGACAGTGAAGGAATAGCATATTGTTCAAAAGCAGGATTCGGTGTACGTCGAAGAGAAGCTTCAGGTGGGTCAAGCCGTCCTTGTCCTTGGTCTATGCTGGTTAATGCCAAAAGTGCCTCCCTTTTTTGTTTATCTCTAATTGCCATTAAAATGAGGAGCTTGTGAGACCTGTTCAGAGTGAAGAGAAGAATCGACATATTACTGTGGATGTGGAATCCCAGATGGACGAGTTGTCAATGGGACATGGTGCCAAGCTCAGTATTGCTGTTGATGGGAGTGAACTTTAAAGGTGGTGGATAGGACCCAAGTCAAGTGGCTGCTCTGTCTCGGATGGTGTTGAACTTCTTGTGTGTTGCTGGAGCCTGAACTATCCTCTGTCACAAGGAGAAAGTGAGGACTGCAAATGTTGGAGATCAGAATCGACAGTGTTGTGCTGGAAAAGCACAGCAGGTCAGGCAGCATCCGAGGAGCAGGAAAATCAATCTTTCGGGCATAAGCCCTTCATCCGGAACCCTGATTCCTGATGAAGGGCTTTTGCTTGAAATGTTGATTCTCTTCCTAGGATGCTGCCTGACCTGCTGTGCTTGTCCAGCACCACACTCTTGACCACTATCCTCTGTCAGCCTGACCACCAACTCCCAGGGCAGCAGTTGGGGGGAGGGGGGGGAATGACCCCCAGAACCATGGCAGAAAACCAGGTTTTCTGTACAAGTTGCCTGAGTAACAGACACCAGCAACAGCTGTTCTTACCCGCTCTTAACAAAATCCACGGAAGGATCTGCTGAAGGATATTGTGGCAATCATCCAGAAATAAATTGCTATATGAGAGGAATCTCTCTGTCAGGAGCTGCAATTGAAACATGTCAACAGTCAGGTCAAAGTGATCGAATTTTCCTTTTCTGCTGCTTTCCCTGAAGTGGTGCTGGGATGGGGAGGAACACTTCAATTCCTGACACTGATCAGAGATTCCTGCTGGAAACACACTTGAGTTTATCAAGAATAGGATGTGGATTTAAAAATGCTCCTGTGATCAGAAACCCACACTGATCTGCGTACACAAGAACAATGGTGGGGGGGGGGGGGCGTTCTGTGTGTGCCATTGAGGACCATTACCCAGCAAGCAGAAGAATTTGAGCTCTGAAATCTTGAGTCCAGATCCAGGCTGACAGCACTGTACAGTACAGTATTGAGGGGCTGCTGTAGTGCTGAGGAGCTACCCTTTGGATGTAATGTTAAGATTCTTTGCCAATTCCACATGCAACTGCCAAGTTTCAGATTGCAACTTCTTAGAACAAACACTGGAATGATTCAGAGCAGGAAGGATGAAGATGCTGAAACTAGATAGAGGAATGTATATAGTTGGGAAAGTTGTAGGGCTGGAGCAGAGTCCTTCATCTAAAAAAAAATTTGAATTTATATTTTGCCTTTTATGATCTCAGGATATCCCAAAACCTTTTAAGTGAAAGGACATTCATTTTTATGATTTGCTGATAATATTGGGTCACTTTTACTGATTCCAGCTTTTTAATTCCCTAATTTTTTCAACAGAATTGGAATTTTCACAGTGCTGCAGTGGGATATGAGCTCGCTTCTAGGACAGTGACTGAGTCAGTGCACAAAGGGTAAGGAGGTGTCCATTGTCATGGCTCTGTTGCTACAATTAACAGCCAGTCTGTCAGCCTGAGTGAGGTATAGAGGCGGACTACTTGGATTATCCACAGCCTCTTTCCCGCCTCTGGTATTCTCACATTGCTGAATGAACTCAGGATTAAAAGTAGCTCCTGGTCTTCCAACTTTTCCAAAGGGAATGGGGATATAATGGGAAATTAATGTATAGGATTGGCATCATTGTGCAGTGTGGGATCGACAGAATGCCATTGGCAGTTTGGGTAGAGTCCCCAGGCTCTGTGCTGACCCTGTGCAGGCTCTGTTCATCCTTCTAATATTAGACCAGAGCCTCAGGAATCTGATATGGGATATTCCTTCAGTTATTTTGGCTTTGCATATGACAGATGATAGAACTCCTTCCAATAGTTTTCTGCAGGTTTTATTATTAATGTACTCATCACACTCAGCGGCCCCTCAAGGATACAGTGTGATGTAGTGGTCACTAATTCCCTTACTGAGTCAAACTGAAGGAATGGAGTTACTATTCAAACTTTCAAGGTTGTCTCCTATTCTGAGATCGTGGCTAACATGGGACCTAACTGCACATTTTCTCCATACTTTGCAATAACTCTGTAGTAACAAAATCTGATTAAATTCAGTTCAAAATCACACCACACCAGGTTATAGTCCAACAGGTTTATTTGGAAGCATTAGCTTTCGGAGCGCTGCTCCTTCATCAGGTGGTTGTGGAGGTTAGGATCATGCTCACAGAATTTATAGCCAAAGGAGCCCACTGTCACAGGGATGCGAACAATTTTAGCTTAAACACTTCCATCTTTTAGAATGGGATATGCTGGTTTCTGTTCTTTGATATGTAAATCCCAGAACTTCTTCTAAATTACATTTTCAAGATAGTTCAGCTTTTTAAACAATAGGTATGAAATCTGTGTCCCAATGCGATGTCTGACAAACCCTCTGTATAGTTTTACAGAGAGTTACATGGATTCATGCAGTTTGTGAGCAAAATAAAATGTAGTTCTGCAAAAACAAATTCACCCCATAAGCTTATATGTGTGTGCATGTAGGAGTGACAGATTGAGTGTGCATGTGGGTGTGAGTGCACATGATAGGGTGTGTGATAGAGTGGTTAAGTGTGTGTGTGATGGGGTATGTGTGAGAGAGTGTGTGTGTTGGTTTGAGTGCGGAGGGTGTATATGTGTGCATATGAGAGAGAGCATGTGTGTGAGGGTCTGCGTGGGTGAGTGAGTATGTAGGGGTGTCTCTGTGTGTGAGAGAGTGTGTATAGTGCAATAGGGTCACCTGTAGTGTGACATGAACCCAAGGTCCCAGTTGAGGCCACTCCCATGGGAACTGAACTTGGCTATCAGCCTCTGCGCAGCCACTCCGTGTTGTTGCTTGTTCTGAAGTCCGGCTTGGAGAATGGTCACCCGAAGATCTGAGGCTGAATGTCCTGGACCGCCCAAACCTTCCTTACCTGTATTGCATATAACACGATGCCAGCCCCTGTGATTTAAGTGATAGGGCTACTGCGTGATTTTCTTGTAACGTGAGATAGCACAAGAACCAAACTATTGTGTTATATCAGAACTGACTCTGTGTGAGACCATATGTGTAACCATATTAAAAGTTAGGATATATATATAAACTGTTGTTGTGGAATCATCCAGTCATTTTGCACATAACTGTGTCCTGAAGGTTAATCTTTCATTCCTGGAGGCTCCAGTACACACCTGGAGAATTGCTCTCCTGAGGAACAGCCAGTTGGATAGGAATGGGCTTGCTGTCTGGGAGTACAGGGATAACTAAATAATGCTTGCACTGCAGGTGAGGTCCCACAGAATGGTTTCCAGCCAGCATCAAGTGAACTTTCAGCAGAACTCAATCTGTTAGTGACTCTCACTGAAAACATCACATGGGCCCATGTGAGAGAGGGAATGAGAGAATAACCAACCAGTTCCCATTGCAGCAACACAGAGCCACGCGATCAGGTTTCTCTGTGAGAGCAGGTGGACAGGGCTATCAGCATCTCACATTACTCGGCAGACATTGGGAAAAACACTGTTGTTTTCTCTTCTCTGAGGTAGCTGACAGATAAATTCCCACTCAATGAATTATCCTGGTTCATACGTGCCTATACATACACAGACATAGAAACATCCAGGAGATCTTGTAGAGCAGTGGGTAGTGTTCCTATCTCTGGGCCAGAAGCTCCAATTTCAAAACCCACCTCAGTAGCTGATGGCCATGGAACTGGGTCATTATCGATCTGTCGATCCTTCTGAGGTGGCAAGTGGTTATGGTGGGATGGTTTCCTACTCCAAAGCTGGAGTGAACAGCTCCTCGCCTGTCCCAACACTAACAGCCTTGGCTTTTATCAGCACTTGTCAATGTGTTCACTCTTGTGTTTACACATAGCTTTGTCCTGCAAATTAATGTTTCCTTACATGAGCTGACAGGACATTCCCAGCAAGTTGGTGACACAACCTCCACAGCCTCCCTTCCCAGGCTGAAGAATGGCCTTGATTATCTCTGTTTACTAACTGGTGTCACATTCCCTTTTCTTTAATCTTGAGACACCATAGAATCATACAGTTCAAAACAGGGTCTTCGACCCATTGAGTCTGTGCTACCAAAAACATTCAACTTCCTTCATGAATCACACTTTCTGCACTGTGACCATTACCTTGAATGTTATGACACTTCAAATGATCACCCAAGTATTTCTTAAAAGCCATGAGGTTTCCTGCCTCAACTGTGTATAGTCATACCAGACAACAGGGCTTCTCTGTCTTTAGTGAAAGAGAGAGAGAGAGAGAGAGAGAGAGAGCGAGCTGGTGCTGCTTTAACCTGAGGATCACCGTACCTCAGACATGGAGATTCCTTCATGATAGCCTCAGCCAGTGTGAGGATTAAACCCACTGCTTCACAAACCAAAAATCCAGCCAACGGAGGTAAACCCAGCCCACCTCAACTATCCCCCCAGGCAGTGAATTCCACACCTTCACTACCTACTGAGTGAAAAAACACCTTTTCTCAAATCCCCTCTGAACCTCCACCTATGCTCCCTTGTTATTGACCCTCCAACTGAAGGGAAAAGCTTCTTTCTATTCACCCTAACCGTGTCAGGAGAGGTGATGGCCTACTGCTACTATCGCTGGACTGTTAATCCAGAGAGGAGAAAGTGAGGTCTGCAGATGCTGGAGATCAGAGATGGAAAGGTGTTGCTGGAAATGTGTTGCTTCATTCCTGAAGAAGGGCTAATGCCCGAAACGTCGATTCTCCTGTTCCCTAGATGCTGCCTGACCTGCTGCGCTTTTCCAGCAACACATTTCCATATCTGTTAATCCAGAGACTCAGGGAATGTTCTGGGGACCTGGGGTTGAATCCCACCAAGGCTGATGGTGGAATTTGAATTCAATTAAAAATATGGAATTAAGGGTCGAATGATGATCATGAAACAATTGTCTAGTCAGGGGTAAATATAGGATTATAGGGTAGGGGGAATGGGTCTGGATGGGTTACTCTTTGGAGGGTCAATGTGAACTTGTTGGGCTTAAGGGCCTGTTTCCACACTGTACGGATTCCAGGCTGTAATGTCCTTTCGGAAGGAAACTGCCATCCTTACCCTGTCTGGATTGCGTGTGACTCTTAACTGCCCTCTTGGATGGGCAATAAATACTGGCCAAGCCAGTGATATCCTTATCACATGAATACAAATGGGTTGGGCTGTGTGATAACCCCTCCAAGGTCCATGGGGAGTCATTAATTAATCTCCCAGTGGAGCTTGCTGACTATGGGTTCCCTTGGTAACTCACCACCTGAGCCCTTTTTAAACAGAGCCATGGATGGGTCTGTAGACCGTCTGCCCTGGGTTGAGACCAGCCTATCCATGCCACAATTTTATTTTATTGTTCTATTTTAGTGTTCAACAATAAACAACATTCCTTTTCAGTCAGGTTTCCTGAGTTAATACAGGTACGTCAGAGGAGGATGGAAGTTAACCCTGAGAAATCTGAGGTGATGTACTTTTGGAAGAAGGAACAAGGTAAGGGTGTACTCAATAAATAACAAGACGTTAGGAAGCTCAGAGGGATCTTGGGGAGCTTGTCCATAGGTCCCTGAAGGTGGCAGAGCTGGTTAATAGGGTAGTTAAGAAGGCAGACAGGATACTTGCCTTTCTCCATTGTGGCATAGATTCTAAGGGCAGGGAGGTGATATTGGGGCTGGACAAAACTTTGGTGAGAAAAGATGTGATTGCACTGGAGGGGGTGCAAAAGAGATTCTCTAGGATGTTGCCTGGGTTGGAGCATTTCGGAGATGAGGAGAGGATGGATAAGCTTGGGTTGTTTTCTTTGGAGCAGAAAAGTTTTGGGGTGGACCTGATAGTTGGGAGGTCATGTTGTGGCTATGCAGGACATTGGTTAGGCCACTGTTGGAACATTGCATGCAATTCTGGTCTCCTTCCTATCAGAAAGATGTTGTGAAACTTGAAAGGGTTCAGAAAAGATTTACAAGGATGTTGCCAGGGTTGGAGGATTTCAGCTATGGGGAGAGGCTGAACAGGCTGGGGCTGTTTTCCCTGGAGCGTCGGAGGCTGAGGGGTGACCTTATAGAGGTTTGCAAAATTATGAGGGGCATGGATAGGATAAATAGACAAAGTCTTTTCCCTGGAGTTGGGGAGTCCAGAACTAGAGGGCATAGGTTTAGGGTGAGAGGGGAAGATATAAAAGAGACCTAAGGGGCAACTTTTTCACACAGAAAGTGGCACGGTATGGAATGAGCTGCCAGAGGATGTATTGGAGGATGGTACAATTGTAACATTTAAAAGGCGTTTGGATGGGTATATGAATAGGGAGGGTTTGGAGGGATACGGGTCGGGTGCTGGCAGGTGGAACTAGATTGGTTTAGGATATCTGGTCGGCATGGACGGGTTGGACTGAAGGGGCTGTTTCCATGCTGTACATCTCTATGACTCTAACTCTGCTCCACCATTCAACCCCATTCTCCTGCTTTTTCCCCCCTCAATCTCCTTGATACTCAAGAATCTATCCATCTCAGTCTTAAATATACACAGTGACCTGGCCTGCACAGGCTTGTGTAGCAATGAATTCCATCGATTCCCCACTCTCTGGCTGAAGAAGTTTCTCCTTATTTCTGTTCTAAAAGGTCTTCCCTTTACCCTAAGGTTATGCTCTCATATCTGGTTGGCATGGACTATTTGGACTGAAGAGTCTGTTTCTGTGCTGTACATCTCTATTACTCTAAAGGGAGAGCAGAGCTCAGCACAGGTTATTAAAGTTTCCAGAACAAGTAGTAGGACAGAGAGTATGGGAAGGATCAGGGATCTAACTTCAGCATAGTAGAGAACATCTATGAGAAGGGGGCAGTCAATGCAGGACTGAGGGCGTTGTATTTAAATGCACGCAATGTATAAAGAAGGTGAGCTTGTAGCACAGATTGAAATTGATGGGTACAATGTTGTGGATATTAGATTAGGGTTCAGAGCTGAAATATCTATGGAAAGGACAGGCAGATGGGCAGAGGGAGCAGGGTTGCCTTGTTGGTAAGAAATGAAATTAAATCAATAGCCAGAAGTGAGATCGAGTCAGAATGTAGGGCATCTGTGTGGGGAGAGTTGGATAATCACAAAGGGAAAAAGAGACCCTGATGGGAGTTATGCACGGGCCTCCAAGCAATAGTCAGGATGTGGGACAGAAAATAAATCTGGAGATGGAAAAGATGTGTAAGAAAGGCACAATTACAATAAAGATGGGGGACTTCAATATGCAGATGAATGGGAAAATAAGTTTGGTAGCAGATCCAAAGAAAAGGGATTTGTAGAATATCTATGAGATTTCTTTTGGAGCAGCTTGTGGTAGAGCCCACTAGAGAACAGGCAGCTCTGGATTTGGTGATGTGTAATGAGGCAGACATGATTAGGGAGCTTAAAGTGAAGGAATCCCTGGGGATCAGTAATATAGAATTCATCCTGCAGCTTTAGAATGGAGAAACTGGAATCAGAGGTATTACAATAGAGTAACGGTAACTACAAAGACATGAGGGAGGAGCTGGCCAGAGCTGATTGGGAAGGGGAGCCCAGCTGGGAGGATGGCAAAGCAGCAATGGCAGGAGCTGCTAGGGTTAATTCAGGAGGCACAACAGAGATTCATCCCATGGAAGAAGAAACATACTGAGGGAAGGATGAGGTAACCATGGCTGACAAGGAACATCAGGGACAGCTGCTGGGCCTACCTCGCCTCTGCTGATGTAGCAGCTACCAATCCCAGGTCCTGTGTTTGCTCCAGAAAAGCAAGTCAGGGCTCACTCTCCTCTGCCCTGGGTCTGGATCAAGACCTGCTCCCTGGGTCTGGATCAAGACCGCTCGAGATCTGCTCCCTGGGTCTGGATCAAGACCGCTCGAGATCTGCTCCCTGGGTCTGGATCAAGACCACTCGAGATCTGCTTCCTGAGCTCTTGCTGCCGCTGACACCTTCCAAGCTCAGGACGAGGTAAATTTAAAAAAAAAGGGGGAAAATAAGAAAGAGAGAAGCAATTGGAGTGGACAACTCTGGCACAGGAGCCTGACTCTACTGCCATCTTGGACAATCCTTAATTACCCAGAGGGCAGTTAGGAGTCAACTACATTGAATTGAATTGAATTGAATCTATTGTCATGTGTACTGAGGCACAGTGAAAAGCTTTGTCTTGCGAGCAATACAGGCAGATGACAGAGTTAAATAGCGTAGATAGTAAATACTAGGTAAACAGCGGCAAAAACAAAAACACAGGTATAGGCAAATGTTAAGAGCTTATGAGTCCATTTAATATTCTAACAACAGTCAAGTAGAAACTGTTCTGAAACTGGCTGGTACGTGTGTTCAGGCTTCTGTATCTTCTCCCTGGTGGTAGAGGTTGTAGAAAAGCATTGCCAGGGTGGGATGGATCTTTGAGAATGCTGGCTTCCTTTCCTTGACAGCGGGCCTGGTAGGTGGATTCTATAGATGGGAGGTTGGCCTTCGTGATTATCCAGGCTGAGTTCACCACTCTCTGTAACCGTCTCCGATCTCGAATGTTACAATTACCATACCAGGTAGTGATACATCCAGACAGAATGCTCTCGATGGTGCACCTATAAAAGTTGCTAAGGGTATTCACCATCATGCCAAATTTCCTCAGCTCCCTGAGAAAGAAGAAACGTTGTTGGGTCTTTGGGCCCACATGAAGAGTCCAAGAAAGCTTGTTGTGGATGACCACTCCCAGGAGCTTGATACTCTCCACTCATTCCACCTCTGTGCTGTTAATGTGTAGGGGTCATGAGTAACATCCCACCGAGAGTCAATAATGAGTTCCTTGGTTTTGCCGGCATTGAGAGTTAGGTTGTTTTCAGTGCACCATTTTTCTAGGTCTTCCACCTCCCGTCTGTAGTCTGTTTCGTCGCCATCTGAGATTCGATCGACTATGGTAATGTCATCAGCGAACTTGTAAATGGCATTAGTCTGGTATTTGGCAACGCAGTCATAGGTAGACAGTGAGTCCAATAGGGGGCTGAGTACTCACCCGTGGGGGGCTCCAATGTTGAGCGTTAGTGAGAATGAAATATTGTCTCCAATTTTCATTGATTGAGGCCTGTGGGTCAGGAAACTGAGGATCCAGTTGCAGAGAGTGGAGCTTAGTCTGAGTTTAGTAATCAGTCTCATGGGGATAATAGTGTTGAAGGCTGAACTGTAGTCAATGAGTAGGATTCTTATATAGCTGTTCTTGGTGACAAGATGTTCTAGGGAGGAGTGAAGGGCAAGTGATATGGCATCTGATGTGGATCTGTTGGTCCGATAGGCAAACTGGAATGGGTCAAGAGTTGTGGTGTGGCTGGAGTTAATGCCATGACCAGCCTTTCAAAGCACTTCATGCACACCGAAGTTAGGGCCACTGGGCGGTAGTCATTGAGACATGCTGCATGAGTCTTCTTAGACACATGGATGATGTTGGCCTCTTGAAACAGGCCGGGACAGTGGCCTGCTGCAGGGAGAGGTTGAAGATGTCTGAGAAGACCTCTGCCAGTTAATCTGCGCATGCTCTGAGTGCACGGCCTAGTACTCCGTCTAGTCCCATCACTTTCCTTGGATTCACAAAGGGAAACTGATCTGACCTCTGATGCAGTGACTGTTGGGATAGGTTCTTCAGGACTTGTCGAAATAGGTGTTACCTCTCCACTGAAATTCTGCTCAAAGTGAGCATAGAAGGTATTGAGACGATCTGGGACGGATATTTCATTGTCTGCTGTCTTGCACTGTCTCTTTTTAGAACCTATTATGTCATTCAGTCCTTGCCATAGTCGCCAGGTGTCTGTCTAGGTCTCTAGTTTGGATCGGTATTGGTCCTTGGGTATCTTAATGGCTCTGTGAAGGTCATACTTGGATTCCTTATATTTGAGTGGCTCTCCTGATCTGAAGGTCTCACACCTGGTTTTTAGCAGGTTCTGTATGTCCTAATTCATTCAGGATTTCCTATTAGGGAACACCCGGATTGACTTCCTTTGTATGCAGTCCTCCACACGCTTGCTGATAAAGTCTGTGACGTGGTAGCGTAATTGTCCAAGGTACCTGCGGACTGTTTGTACACGGCCCTATCAGCCGATTCCAGACAGCCCTGGAGCTGATCCTCTGCCTCCTCAGACCAGCATTGGACCTGTATCTGCTAGGCCAGACCAAGTAAAGGCAGCAGATTTCCTTCCCTAAAGGACATAGTGAACCAGATGGGGTTTTCCAACAATAGACAATCAATTTGGGGTCATCAATAAACTCTTAAATCCAGATTTTTATTGAATTCAAATTTCA
The DNA here is from genome assembly GCF_004010195.1 of Chiloscyllium plagiosum. Taxonomy (NCBI): domain Eukaryota; kingdom Metazoa; phylum Chordata; class Chondrichthyes; order Orectolobiformes; family Hemiscylliidae; genus Chiloscyllium; species Chiloscyllium plagiosum. Next base: position 54,420,713 of record NC_057733.1, on the reverse strand, counting down.
CCATCTGCCATGGCTGGTTTTTTATGACAACTGACAATGGTTGCACAGTTATCATTAGGCCAACTCTTTATTTCAGTTTAGAATAATTACGTGGAATTCAAATTTCATCATCTGTTCCAGTGGGATTTGAACCATGTTCCCAGGACATTAGCCTTTTGGTTTGGTTCTGGATTGTTAACGGAGTGACTTTACAATGTCACTGTCTCCGCACACAGCAGGCAGACAGTGAAAGGAATAAGCCATTAGCTATGCATAATGTCTCTGAGAGGCAGGTGGGGGGTTGCCATTTGACCCATCGTGCTAGTACAGGCTCTTTGAAAGAAATATTCATTTAGTCCCATGGCCTTACACTTTTCCAATAGGTTTGTAACCCTGGTTAAAATTCACTATCTTGCTCTGCATTTATCTTGGGGTTGCTGTGGTTGTTTAAGATTACGTGCAAGATTACTGGCACATAAACTTTACCTTTCAAGTTTATTTTTCTTTTCTGATGTGGCACTGACTGTGGCCATGACCTTGAAATGTATGTTTCCTGCTAGTGGCTAAGAGTGATGCTTGAGCATGGCTCTTCCCAACTTTGGTGACATGTCAGAGATTTCCAGCTGTTTTTGCGAATTTTCCCATTAAAATTCCTTCAGTCTTTTGGCGAGACATAACAGCAATACGTTTGTAATAATTCACATTTATTTGAAAACGACTAATGAACTAAAAACTTCATAGGGTTTCACAGAAGTGTCAGAAAGAATCTGACATTGAGCCTTACAAGGAGATATTAGGACTGGTGATCAAAACCTTAGTAAGAGATGATTTGTTTTAAAAGAAGCCTTCTAGGAGAATTCCAGTGGCTAAGGAATTGGCATCAATGCTGGAGCAAATAAAATTGTTGATGTGTATGGGATCAGGATGAATTTAATGCAGAATCTCAGCACGTTGTAAAGAGAGAGGAGATTATGGAGATAAAGAGGGGCTAAACCTTGGACAGATTTCAAAAACAAAGCTTGACAGTTTTATAACTGAAGGATTGTTGGACTTCATGCCAATGTAGGTCAGTGAGCACAGGGCAAATGGAACAAGGTGTGTTGGGACACAGGAAGCAGATTTTTGGATAAGCTGAAGTTTTACACTGGAGTGGAAAATGAAATGCCAGCCAAGTGAATGCTGGAATAGCCAAGTTTAGCAATAACAGATGTATGGATAAGGGGCGAAGCAAAATGAGCTGAGGTTCCTGTTTCAGCCCACAATATCCAGGAACTGGACATTCTCCCAGTGTCTGTGTGGGTTTCCTCCAGGTGCTCCAGTTTTCTCCTACAGTACAAAGATGGACAGATGAATTAGATGAACTGACCATGCTAAATTGCTCATACTGTTCAGGGATGTGTAGACTAGGCACATTAGTCAGGGGAAATATCAAATAATAAGGTAGGCGAATGGGTCTGGATGGGAAACTCTTGAGTTGGTGTGCACTTGTTGGGCGATATGGCCTGTTTCCACACTGTAGGAATTCCATGAACTGCCTTCTGGAGAGAGCCTGAGGAAGGGACAGCAGCTGGTTTAATTGTTATCTGTTCTGTAGTTAAACACTGATTGCTGTTCATTAATTACAGCGAAGAGCAAATCTCACCTCTTAAAGCTTCTGTAAATCTGAACTCATCAATTTCTCTGCTGTCTATCTCTAAATTTGTACTGATTCCCATTCACCCATTGCCCAGGTTTGCTGATCTTTATTCACCTGGTAATGATTTAATTAAGTTTCATTTTTGTTTTACACTACTCTGTGACCTCGCCCCTTCCTTTTTCAGGCATCTCTGGTTGTACAATGCTTTAAGAGTTTGGTCACTTCTCCAGTTAGGACTCCTACAAACTTTATATTTTCACTGTTTCATCATTGCCAGCTGTGTGTTCAGCTGCCTGGTCCCTAAACTCTGGAACTCCCTTCCTGAATCTCTCCACTGAAAGACTCTTCTGAAAACCTACTTCTCTGACCAAGCTTGTGGTCACTTGTCCACATATCTCCCCATGGCTCAATGCTGAAGACTGTCGAATGCATTTTCCTGTGAAGCACCTGGGCATGTTTCACCAGATTAACATATTAATCGAGTGCAAATTGTTATTGTCGCAGTGTGCAGGAATGGGAGGTTGTAATAGATAGAAATGAGAAGATTGCAGGAATGCTACCTGAAAAGTTGGCTCAAAGTATCACTTGAGAGTTTACTTTGTCAATGTACAGTACACCCTCAACTGGAGACTACCTCCATTATGGTGCTATGCTGCTATCTGGTGGTGACTTTCAGGATTACAAAATCATGAGGGGCATAGATAAAATGTGATTTGGAGGTGCCGGTGTTGGACTGGGGTTGAAAAGTTAAAAATCACACAACACCAGGTTATTGCCCAACAGGTTTATTTGGAAGCACCAGCTTTCAGATACAGCCACCTGATGAGGGAGCAGCGCTGTGAAAGCTTGTGCTTCCAAATAAACCTGTTGGACTATAACCTGGTATTTTCCCTTAGTTGGGTGTTTTCAAAACTAGGGGGCATATTTGTAAGGGCTTTATGTTTTACACAGGGTAGTTTGTGTGTGGAATAAACTGCCAGAGAAAATGGTGGGGATGGGTACAGTTACAATATTTAAAAGACATTGTATAAGAACATGAATAGGAAAGTTGTGGGCGGCACGGTGGCACAGTGGTTAGCACTGCTGCCTCACAGCGCCAGAGACCCGGGTTCAATTCCCGCCTCAGGCGACTGACTGTGTGGAGTTTGCACATTCTCCCCGTGTCTGCGTGGGTTTCCTCCGGGTGCTCCGGTTTCCTCCCACAGTCCAAAGATGTGCAGGTCAGGTGAATTGGCCATGCTAAATTGCCCGTAGTGTTAGGTAAGGGGTAAAGGTAGGGGTATGGGTGGGTTGCGCTTCGGCGGTGTGGACTTGAAGGGCCGAAGGGCCTGTTTCCACACTGTAAGTAATCTAATCTAATCTAATCTAAAAAAAAACTATCAACCTGCACTCCAAGATATCTTTATTGCAATGACTCTATGACAGGTTGAGAGAACAGTTACTAAGGCATCCTAGGCTCTATTAATAGGAATATAGAGTGTAGGAGTGTGAAGAATATGTTGAAGTTGTACAATACACTCAGCTGGAAAGGTGCATTCATTTCAGGTCAAAAGGGCCTGTTTCCACACTGTAAGTAATCTAATCTAAAAAAATGTGGAGCAGATGGGACCGGTTTAAGATGGGACTGGTTTAATTTGGGAACATGGCCAGTGTGGACTGGTTAAACAAAAGGGGCTGTTTCCATGCTGTATGACTATTATTATGAGGAGAACTGCAGTTCTAACAAGAAAAGAGAACTTTGCAACTGGGCTAGAATGTTAAACAGAAGTTTATGACAGTGTTAGAGGAGATGTACTTACCATCCATTTTAATAGTTTGGAAAAAGATGCAGGAAACAGCTGCTCTGTTCAGGCAATAACTTTGACATGGAAGATTCAGACATTAAAAGGAATTCCATTAGCATGAGAACATTTTGTCAATGGTGTTACCATCACTGAATCCCCCACTATTAACATTCTAGGGGGATTATTGCTGATTAGAAACTTAACTCGCTACATAAACACAGCGGCTATACTGTGGCAAATAACACACCTCCTGACTCCCCAGAACCTAGGCGAAAGTGAGGACTGCAGATGCTGGAGATCAGAGTCAAGATTAGAGTGATGCTGGAAAAGCACAGCAGGTCAGGCAGCATCCGAGGAGCAGGAAAATCTCTGTTTTGGGCAGGAGACCTTCATCCCCAAAACCTGTCCATCACTTACAAGGCACAATCAGGAATATGATGGAACATTCCCCACTCACCTGGATAAATGCAACTCTAACAACACAAGTAACACAACATCATTTAGGACTAAGAGCCCATTTGGTTGGAACACCATCCATCACCTTCATCAGTCACTTACTTCACCACTGGGGCATAGTGATAGCATGTATGCCATCAATGAGATGCACTGCTAAAACTCATTAAGGTTTCTTAGACACCATTTTTCAAACCCACACCTACTTCCATCCAGAAGGGCAATGACATGGGAACAACACCATCTGCAAGGTTCCCTCTAAGCCGCTCACCATCCTGACTTGAATTATAGTGTTGCTGTTTCACTGTTATTGGGTTAAAATCCTGGAACTCTCTTCCTAACAGCATATCTACACCCCAAGGACTGCAGTTCAAGACCACCTTCTCAGGGATCAGCAATAAATATAATATACGGATGTCCACATGTCATGAATGAAGAAGGGAAAAAAAAGAGACCTTACCCTACATCCTTTGCTTACAATTACAGAGGTACACAATGCTGGATGGTAGAAACATTAATACACAGGTCTGTTCTGTTTGAGGTGCCACTTTTCAGGTCTGATGTTAAACAGAGACCTGTCTGACTTCCCAAGTAGATGTGAAGTTCCCATGATTATGAGTGTCCTGTAAGTATGATTCGGAGATGAATCACCTGATGAAGGAGCGTCGCTCCGAAAGCTAGTGTTCTTCCAATGAAACCTGTAGGACTATAACCTGGTGTTGTGTGATTTTTAACTTTGTACTTTTAAGCACAATACTTCATTGACTGCAAAGTACTTTAGGAGTTATGCCCCCCCCTGAAGGACCTATGTTTAATCTTATGGCCTTTTTAAAAAAAATCTCATTTTGGCCTCAATTCCATTTTCCTGCCCTTCTGTAATCCTTCATCCCATTCTTAATTAAAATTTGATCTATATTCGCCTTAAATTTACTCAATGTCTTGGCATCCACTGCACTCTGGGGTAGTGAATTATACAGATTTACAACTCTTTGAGGGACGTAATTTATCCTAATCTTTTTAAATCTATTACCCCTTGTCCTAAAACTATGACTTAAAGGCCTAAAGCTGCTCACCCTCTCTTCATAAGACAGACCCCTCGTCTCTGGAATCAATCTAACTACCTCCAATGCAATGGCACCCCTCCTTAAATATGGGAACTGTATACAATACTTCAGGGTTGGTCTCACTAATGCCTTGTATAGTTATAGCAACAGTTCCCAACTTTTATACTCTATTCCTTAGAAATTAATGCCAAAATCCCTTTTTCTACTAAATGACCTGTCGTAAACATTTTCTACAATTCGTGCACCAAGGCACCCAGATCCTTCTGCAGCAAAGCACTCTGAAGTTTCTCTCCAGTTGGATAATACGTCGCCTTTCTATTACTGCGACTAAAATGGATAATCTCACACTTATCCACGTTCAGCTTTATATAATGGATTGCCAACTATTTTCAAAATTTGTTCCAATGTATGTGAGAACAGACATTACATTTAAGAAACCAGATTCACGAATGATCATTTTTCATAGCTTAACCAGAACAAGTGGGGGACATTTGGCATGTGAATTGAGAAAAGCAGTTGATCTGGAACCTCCAGAGAGTGGCTGAAAACTGGGTGAGGCTGTTATACCTAGTGCAGATCGTGTGCTGGCTTGCAGAGTATGGGTACTAATGTTGACAGAAAAAGGCATTTGTTTGAGATGTGATGAAAGATGTACACTCTGGAAGAAGGGGTAGTCAGTTACAGGGTCTGAGTCCAGAGCAGTGGAAGTGAAGATTGTGTTCAGAGTAGAGGAAGGATTAGATTAGATTACTTACAGTGTGGAAACAGGCCCTTCGGCCCAACAAGTCCACACCGACCCGCCAAAGCACAACTCACCCATACATTTACCCCTTCACCTAACACTACGGGCAATTTAGCATGGCCAATTCAACTGACCTGCACATCTTTGTGACTGTGGGAGGAAACCGGAGCACCCGGAGGAAACCCACGCAGACACGGGGAGAGAACGTGCAAACTATACACAGTCAGTCGCCTAAGGTGGGAATTGAACCCAGGTCTATGGCGCTGTGAGGCAACAGTACTAACCGCTATGCCACCGTGCCACCCCTAAGGGTGTTGCGGGATGAAGGTTTTGGGTTCTGTAGGGTGTCGGATTAGAGTCTGTGGGAGATGAAGTTCGGGGGCAGCATGGTGGCTCAATAGCTAGCACTGCTGCCTCACAGCACTAGGGACCCTGGTTCGATTCCAGCCTCAAACTGTGTGGCCATGCTAAATTGGCCAAAATGTTAGGTGCATTAGTCAGGGATGAAGTATAGAGTTGGAGAATGAATCTAGGTGGGTTACTCTTAGGAGGGTCAGTGTGGACTTGTTGGTCAGAAGAGCCTGTTTCCCGACTGTAGGGAATCTAATCTAATCCTGGAGTCAGCTGAATTATTACTCATAAATTAGACTATGTATTTAATTGTCTAATGTTTCCTATATAACTGCTTACTTAACTTCATTGAAAGTTTCTATTTAAATCAGAGGGTTCCAAAGGCTTCCAAGTGCATAGGAATTGCCCATTAGGGTCTTGAATTTCCTGGGGTTTGCTACACTGGGGATTCTGCAGGTCTCCAGTGAGCAATGTCCAGTCTACTATGAAACAATGGTCTGGCTGTCAGAAAATCTGGACCACAGAGTCTAATGTGAGATGGGATTCTGTAATTAGACACGCAATTTTGGATTGTCAATGTGGCATACTTGCATATGCTGGAAGGTAGAAACATTAATACTCAGGGTCCTGTTGTTTGCAGACAGAAAGTACATGTACACACACTCTCTATGCTTCAACTCAAACTATTTCCTGGTTTAAAATAAGCCTGACAGGTGCATTCTCTATGGCAATGCCTCGATCAGATTCCAACTGTCAACCAATCATTGCTATTCTCTCATACAGTATGAACACTAGTGTTTCCCCTCAAATTTGTATTCTTACACTCATCAAAACATTTCCTAGGACCAAATCTTTCAACAAATTGTCCTTTTTCAGCAAGACCCACATTTCTTTTAACTTGCTGTAACAATAGTTAGATGCTTGAGTAGTAACCTTCTGATCGCAACTAATTCAATCTCTATCAGGAGGTGGCAGCAGCAAGTAGAAGCACAGCATTGGTTTTATGACACAAAGATGATCAGAAATATGAGCAGCTTTGGACCATTCAGCCCATCACACATGCTCCACCATTCAACAAAGCCATGAATAATCTTACAATTCAGATCCACACCCCATTAGTCCTTGTTTCCACAAGATACCTACACATCTGCCCAAATCAGTGTTAAATATGTTAAATGATGGACACTCTACAATTCTTTGAGATAAAGGATTCTAAAGAGTAGCCAAATAAACTTTTAGACTGTATGTAAAGAATACTAGTGAGAGAGGGTCGTTATTTGGTCAGGATACATGAACATCAACTAGCCACAAAACGACATGACCCTCTCTCACTAGTATCTTTACATAGATGAGGAAGGACACCACTTCGACTGGGACAACACATCCATCCTAGGACAAGCCAACAGAGGCATGGATGAGAATTCCTAGAAGAACGGCATTCCAACCGGAACTCCATCAGCAAGCACATTGACTTGGACCCTATTTACCACCCCCTGAGAAAAAGAACAGGAAATGACATCACCACAGGAAATGACCACCACAGAAAATGATATCACCAACTCAAAGAAACCCAAACATATAAATAGAAAGCAGGAATCATCAGCAGTGTTTCTTCTGGAGGCTCACCGAAGATGACGAAACATCTGAAAATGAACCTTCCAGCTCTGCGAGCAGACCTACATCCAGAACCTCAACCTGAGCTACAAATCTTCTCAAAACTCGCTTGGGGAATACTGTACAGACCTTTCTATATTTGGTCAATCTTCTCAACCTAGGGACAAATCTAGTGGATCTTCAATATACTGCTCTTTAAGTTAATATTTCATTATATATGGAGGCCAATTTTCCAGTTGTCTCGCTAAAGCCCCATACTATTCTCGTAAGACTCCTTTATTCTTTTGCTCCTGTTCCTTTGGAATAAAGCCCAACAAGCAATTTGCGTTCCTAATTGCTTACTGCACCTGCTAGCTAAATTTATGTTCCTTGTGCTAGTACACACACTTTCTGAACGTTAACATTTATAAGTACCATGCATCTTTAATAAATCCTGCTTTTCTATTCTCAGAGCCAAAGTAAACTCATATTTTCCACTTTACACTCCATCTACCACACTGTTGCCCTTTCACTCACCTTACTGATATCTCTTTGCAGCCTTTTTGCATCTTTCTCAGTTTGAACTGTGGAAATCTGAATCTCCCAAATGTCTGTGGATGCTTTCAAGGCAGATTGATTGGAATCCTTCACCAAAAGCAAAGGACATGTAACAAGGGTAAGTAAATTGAGTTAAGGTACGGCCCAACCATGATTTAACTGAGTGGTGGAGACAACAAAAAAGATTGAATGACTTGAAGGCAGTGAATTGATACAAAATTAGATCCCACAAGCAGCAAAGGAGATGAAAGAGCTGTCAATCTGCTTTCTTGTAATGTTGGTTGAAGGAGGATAGTTAAGTTAGTCTAACAGAGCTCTCCCCACTGACCTTTGAACAGTGATACAGAACCTTTAACACCAACCTGAGCAGTAAAACTGCCTTGATTTAACATCTCATTCTAATATACATCATCTGTGGATAACAGGTGATGCTGCATTAAATGCTGAATGTTTATGGTTAGGATGAAGATCCCTCAATTCCTTGTTTCCAGGAATTCCTTCGATCCAAGAACAAACTAAACCTTTGAGGCTGCTCTTTCAGTACAGGTGTTATGAACCACCCCTCTTATTACAGAGGAACCTCAATTATCCTAATACGAAAATTTCCAAATGTTGGATTATCCGAAGAAGATCTCAAGAGCCTGATAGAAACATTACATCAAAGAGGTGTTAGGAACACAGCACGGGTCTTTTGTTTACAATGATTAAAAGTGAATTTGGCTTACTGAAATGCTGCAGAGAACAGTCCTGGACATCGATGGGAACCCAGACACCATTTCCAAATGACTGACCTCTTGCCCGCTCTCTCCCCCCCATACTTTCCCTGGAGTTCTACACAGGGGTGTACCCTAAACGCTCCTCCCCTTCCCCAGATAATCTCTCCAACATTGCCCTGTACAGGGCAGAGTGGGAACTTGTCAAAAAGTTGTGTGCGCGCTATTTTGAGACTCGCCCACCGAAGGCAGCAGCAGTCTCGCTGTTGGTGTCCAGTCTGGCTGCCGTATCCATTGCGGGGCAGGGGGGTGTTGCGTGGGGCGGGGTGGGGGAAGGGGCAGGGGCGGGACGGGAGTGGTGTTGCGAAGTGTGCTGCTGCCTAGTCTCCTGAATGGGGAGCAGACATAGCAAGTGCTCACTCTGTCAATCCCGTTGAAGTGAAGCAGTGGCAGGAAGAAGCTTCAGCAATGCTGCAGGTCTCTTACACATAAGTGTGTGTCTGCTCAGAAACAAACCCTGAGACAGAGAGAGGGAGCACAGCAGGCAGAGTGAGGAAAAAGGAAATTTTAGAAAACTCTGAGCCACAGAGGAGAGGCATTTAATCAGTTAACTGAATAATCAATTATCCGAATAAAATACTGCCCACCCATCTCATTCGGATAATTGAGGTTCCTCTGTAATGTGATACAGGAAGCTCAAGTGAAGCAAACTCAGTGGATAGAGGGCAAAGATACCTCTCATTCCTTGTAGAACACCACCACATTGTGGTCAGACATTAGCACTGCAACTCAGATTAATGGTTAAATCAACAATATTTTCCAGAAAAGCATTAGGGAGGTTAAACATGTGCACATTAACTAACTCTCTGCTGTACCTGTCCCTGGGAGTGTTTGTTTCTGTTACTATGCACACTGAATTTTTTTCTATTGAATGCATTTGATGTGCATTATATTAAAAATAAAGTGCAACTCTCCAAGTGGGCTCATTTTGAAATAAAATTGACAATGTTATAATAAACACACCTTAGCACCCTTCTTTCATTTGGAATCATAGATATATCAGAGTACAGGACATCTGAAGATATTCTGATGATACCCTGCAAAGAGAATGTTTAGATTTATTCAGATTCCAGCATCACTGGCTAATACAGCTATTACTTAGCACGAAAAGGACAAATTGCAATGAAAGCAGAGCTAGCTTTCAGGGCTTCATTATTTCATTCAACTGTAAATGATCTATTCTGTATTTGTATTAATTAGACAGCAATAATTACTTGTGGAAAATCTTAATCTTTGAAGGCAAGGAAATATATAAAAAGGAAGAACAAATGAGTTTGTTATTATATAGAACATCTCAGTGTTCTGAAGTTAATTTTATGAGTAAAAGCAGCAGCCATTTTGCGCAAAGCAGAAATATGGGATTTAGATTAGGAGTAGACCATTCTCAGCCAATTCTGAGATTCAGTAGATGATTTGGCTATTGTCTCAACTTTCCTGTCCGCCCCCAAAACAGAATGCAAAAACCCAACCTGCAATGAGACAATTGCCCAGTCAGCCTGTTTTTGATGATGTTGGCTGAAGGAGAAATGTTGGCATCAGGAGAATTTCTTGGTCTTCTTTCAATTGTGCTATTGGACCTTTAACATTTGAGGCTCAGTTTAACATCTAAAGGACAGAAATTTTGATAGTGTAAAAGGAGTATGCTGCACTGAGTGTGAGATGGAAAAATGTTCAAATCCATGGATCTGGACTTCAAACTTGCAGTTCAGAGGGGAGCATGTTAACCAGTAGGCACTCCATGCCAACCAAGCTTATTGATTTTACTGAAGTAGAAAGTTTAATCATCATGGCACGCCTTCTCAGCTTAGATTATCTTAAATCTGGAAGTATTCTGAAACTGTGTCCCGACAATGTGTTTTAAGATTCAAATTTATATTGCACTTCTTCAAGAGACATACTCCTGACTTGAAGCAGAGTGCACTATTGACTGATTCATGACAACACTGCATTTCTGTTGCCTGCCAATGTTGAAATCTGGAGTCAACCCGGCAGCACTGAAGACTGAGGGCAGAATAAAACAAACGTGCCTTCCTTGCACCTACATTATCCACAGAAATTACCTTCATTCCAGCACTCTGAGCTGGGTTTGAACCTAACAATTATGCACAATATTCTAATCCATTCCAAATTCCGTAACGAATACAAGAAGGGGAGGGAATACATGCCAACACTGAATTTCAAAACAGGAGCATTTCAAAAGACTTGCTTTTGAATGGTTGTGGGGGGAGATTTTGTGCCAGGATGCTGGTTTCACAGTAAAACAAATATAATCACCAATTTGATTGTTAACATGTAAGAAATAATTGCCATAAACCTGACTGAATAAAAATAAAATCCAATTTATTCAGTCATTGCAAGTCAAGGAACCCAATATGAATCCAAATCCAATCTCCATTTTAACACAGGTCCCACATTACACAAATTCATTCAGAGCCAAAGAAACACAACCAAGAAAACAGCAGCCTTCTTTGATATACATATATATATTTTTCTTGTACAAAGTTACATTCTGAACCACAAAGGTTCATTAATAATAGGTAATAAATACTGAAATGGCTACACTGGAATATGAGCTATTGAGCTCACCATAATGAAGCCTTGGGTTTCAACAGAGAGCAATTCAACGCCGGAGCATTCAGTTTTCAAATTACAGAGCAATTAAAATACAAGATAAAGTGTCTAAAGAGGTCAACTTACAAAAAAAAAATACAGACCATAAAATTTGTATTTTTTTTAAAATATGCTTAGAGAGACAATGTTTCTTTCTCAACAAAATTGTCAATATAATGAAAGCATTTCTGTTAGAGAAAAGAAGACATTTTAGTAGTGTGTATAAAATGATTCTGAGGTGCAGCACAGGTTGTTAACTTTCCCTGTCAAGTGTGTCCAGAGTTTTCTACAATAAATTGCAAGGAAGAAAACTGACCTGAACTGGATGATATTCCTCTAAACACCAGAAGGCTCTAAAACAAGACTGACTGATTGACTGGCTCTCTTTCTCTCTCTACTAATCATTTGACATGAGTGCTACTCCGGGTTAATATCCTTTGGTAACCGTGATAACACCCACACAGAAATAAATAGCTTTCTTTATAATCATTGCAAATACAAATTAGTTCTTTAGAATAGTGTTAGCAAAATAACCCTTAAGAACTAACACCTGTTGTTTTACTAAGGCAGCCTATGTTCATTGAAGTGAAGTGACTATGCTCAGCAAGCGCTGTCTTTTAACAGTAGGAAGACCCTGTAGAAAGGACAAGGACAGAGAACAGATCAGAGATATTTACTGCCTGCTCTCTTAACTTCACCATGCAAACTGAGGAACCATGGTGAAGAACTGCTCAAACACAATGCGGTGAAGAAATTGAAACAAAAATAAACCAAATTAAAACAACATGCAAGGTTTTCATGTACACAGTCATTCTGTCATGAAGTTGTGCCGTTCAGTCATCGTTGAACATGACTTGCCACACGATTAAGTGACTTCTCTCTGCTTTGGCCAGTGAAGGCTGAATCTGTAACGTCTCCCTGAGCTCCTCCGTTTCTTCACTCTCATCACCTGAAGGGAACATCAAATTTCAAACAACTCTTGCTATAATCCACAAGGATAGTCAGAAGATATCAGAGCACTGTAATGCACAGAAGCCAGCCTACTGGCTCACTCTGCCTGTACCAGTTCTTTTAAAAAAAAATCATTAGTGCCACCGCACCCTCCCAGCTCTTTCCCAAAATCAGTGAACTTTGTTCCTTCACATACTAATCCAACTTGCTTTAAAAGTGTTAATTTTACATCTACTGCCATCATTCTGGATGGTACTTTCCAGATCAGAAACACTTGCTGCATACCTCTCATTGCTTTTTGTTATAAATATTAATCAGGAACCCATCTGAAGTGCAGTCACTCAAACTTCTGAGTAGTATGGTGAACACCTAGGAAGACAATAGCCCACTCACCAAAAGAACTCGAGAACACAGTTTCGATTGCCTGAGCTGTTTACTATAATCACACTGGACAGAAGTGGTGGGGTTTACATAAAACACACAGCATAGAAACAGGCCATTTGGCCCAATTAGTGTATGCTGGTACTTATGCTCTTGAAAGGCTCTGCCAAATTGATACTTCACAACCAGACAGAAGGAATTCACACTTCACAATCAGTCCTTGGGAAAACAGTGGAGACATTTGTGCAGTGCTCCCTATCAATACAACACAGAGTAGCAGGTCAGGCTCAGCATAGACAAGGAAGAATTGATCAGCCTGAACAGTTCGCCTTTCCATAGATATCTACAGTATCTCAGTCTATTTTTGAAAATCAAGTGATAATTACAAACATACTAATTAATAGTAGACTGTTTAGCCTCTCTAATCTCCTCCACCATGCAATGAAACCTGATTGAAGCCTCAACTCCACATTTCTGCCTATCCCTAATTAACCATGGATTCCTCATTAGTTAAGCATCTATAGACTTTTGCCTTGAAGGTATATAAAGATCCTAACTTCATCACACACTGGGGAACAGAATTCCAAAGACACACATGCCTCTGCGATAAAATTCTCATCATTTCCATCTTAAAGCAGGACAACACTAATTTCTGAATTGTGTTGCATAGTTCTAGTTTATTCCTCAAGAGGAAACATATTTGAGCATCTTCACTGTCAAGTTCCACATGGTCCTTGCACTTTTTAAAACTAACTTTAATGTCCAATCATATTGATTCTTGAAAAAATGCCAGCTTTTGTCTCCATTCCCTTGTTGAAAGGCCATGCAAGGTAGGAATCAAAGAGTGTCTTTCCTAACATCAGTTCTGAGTCAGATTTTCATTAGTTGCAGCTTTAAAACAATGTTCCAGAGTCAACCTTCAGTATTTTAGATTTCTCCACTGTCCCCCTCAGACTTCACACTGCACTTTGTAAGCAAAAGGTTCCTTTCATTTCACTTCTCTCCTGGCTGAGGGGTTTTTTTCTAACTATTTCTAAACTCAGTCCCTGATGTAGAATTCAGGTCAACGAGCACTCTTTACATCACATGGGGTTTGGATAGTTGCCTTGAGAGTTGGTAACCAGGTACATGCTGCCAGAGAAACATACAACTTCAATAGGAGAGTCTCAGAACTCTGACAGAATGCAAGGCTGTAATTCATCTGCTGGGCTGTTCATCAATATTCTTCTATTGGTAGCCTGGATTGGTAGCCATTGGTTGCCATGGATACGAAACTCAGTTTGTGCAGCAGGCTCTTCATTCAGATCCACCACCCTGGTAGTCATCTGAAGTAAGTCCCACATACTATCGTCATGAGATGTGATGGAGACCTGCATTCACACTCAGCAACTTCCCTTTCCTCAGCCAGGGAAAAATATAGAATGGAAAATTAAAGAGAATTCCTCTGTTTCAGTGCAATACAGGAGAAGAATGGATGGGTCAAAAATGTAAGGAAACTCCTAAAACATGGTACAGTTCCCTTAATGAAATTTACATTTACAAGCAGTAAACAAGAAATATCCTCACCCATTCTGAAGTCAATGTAGCCCTCACCACCACTCATAACCAGCACTGATCTCACTGACTGCTGGCTGGACCCATCAGGTGCAGAAGCTCCTAATTTTTCAAATGAGTGCTCGTCACCAAATGGCATACCTAGGGAATAACCGAACATTAAAATTTTTTTTTTTTAAATACTTTAACAAGCAAAGATCATTTTACTTTTCAGTAACACATTCATCCTGTAGTTTCCTTTTTAACATCATAACCACCAGCTGAAAGACAGTGGCAACCTGAACTGTAGCTCAGTCCTGGCTGACTGATTACAGAGGGGTCTCATCAAAATATCACCCTTGAGTTAGAGCACAGACCCTCTAAGCAGGAAATTCTCTCAATTGCAAACAACAACGTACTAACTCCATTAAACAAACAAACAATGTGGTCATATTTCACTCGCAATTTCAGTAGAAATCTATTCACTTTGCAACAGCAGAGATTAAAAATTGCCTTCCGTCCTCCTGTTCTGTGATACATCTTGAATCAAAATATTCTGAGCTGGGAAGAAAGTTCATGAGTGACTTTTGGCTGGAATTTTGGGAAGTGGGAAAGAATGAATTATTAGATGTAGCTAATACAATACATAAACTTGACTCAATAACTTTGAAGCTAAGACCATAAGAAATAGGAACAGAAGGTGGCTGTTTGCACCTTGAGCTTTCATCAGAATCATGGCTGATGACACTCCTCTCCTTCACTTTCCTGCTCTTTTTCTGTAACCCTCACTTCCTGCATGATCAAGAATTTATCTATCTCAGTTTTAAATACACACAAAGGCTGCCCCCAGAGAGTTCCAAAGACACTCAACCCTCAGAGAACTCAAGTGATTAGAATCTGTAAACCTTGTCAAATACCTCACGGAAGTCCAAATAAACACATCTACTAGTTTCTTGGTCATGAAGCCTTACTGACTCTGCTTGATGAGATTATGATTTTCCAAATGTTCTGCTGTTACTTCCTTAATAATTGATTCCAGTATTTTTCCAAACAATTGAAATAAGATTAATCAACTACAGTTACCTCCTTTCTGCCTCCCTCCCTTTCGAATAGACATTGGCAATCTTCTACTTTTCCAGAAAATTTCAATCAATGCATTCAATATCTCTGTAGCTACTTTGGCAAGCCTGCAAGGCCAGGGAACTCATCTGTGTTTAGCCCTGTTAGTTTGTCTAATACTACTTCTCTAATGATGGTGATTCCTCCCTTGTATTCTTTAGTATTAATGGGATGTTTGAAGGACTTCCACAATGAAGTTAGCTTGGATCAGTTGCGAGGGTAATCGTTATACCCATTCCAGAACATAAGCACAAAACTTGGAATGAAACCTTAGTCATAGTGAGAGTTATGAATTGTTGGAGGTGCAATTTTTCAGACTGACATCAAACCAATGCTCAACCTGACTGCATCCACTAATGCTGCTGAAACTAAAATCCCATGAAATTGTTACGACTTTGTCAGGAGGAATGTGCTAATAATCCAACCAGGTCAGGCAGCATCCGAGGAGCAGGAAAATCAACGTTTCGGGTCTGAGCCCGCCATTTCTGATGAAGGGCTTTTGCCCGAAATGTCGATTCTCCTGCTCCTTGGATGCTGCCTGACCTGCTGTGCCTTTCCAGCAACACACTCTCAACTCTGATCTCCAGCGTCTGCAGACCTCACTGTCTCCTAGTTAATAATCCAACCACACTACTCCACTAGCCATGCTGAAAATATAAATGTTTAACAATCACCAAAATGGACAATTTATTTCTCTTCCATACTACTATTCAGAATAGGAGAAAGTGAGGGCTGCAGACGCTGAAGATCAGAGCTGAAAATGTGTTGCTGGAAAAGTGCAGCAGGTCAGGCAGCATCCAAGGAGCAGGAGAATCGTGTTTCGGGCATGAGCCCTTCTTCAGGAATGAGGAAAGTGTGCCAAGCAGGCTAACATAAAAGGTAGGGAGGAGGGACCTGGGGGAAGGGCGTTGGAAATGCGATAGGTCCCCTATCCAACACCCCTCCCCCAAGTCCCTCCTCCCTACCTTTTATCTTAGCCTGCTTGGCACACTTTCCTCATTCCTGAAGAAGGGCTCATGCCCGAAACGTTGATTCTCCTTCTCCTTGGATGCTGCCTGACCTGCTGCGCTTTTCCAGCAACACATTTTCAGCACTATTCAGAATAAAAGAGATGTCCATCAGCCTTCTTGCATGAACTCAAAAATAATTTATTCATCATAAGCAAGACTTATTCTTTTTAAAGAAAGTGACAAAAATAGTTAATAACTAAATTACTATTAAGAAATAAGCTATACTCCTTAATACTAAACACACACATTTGTAACTCTGTAGGTATAGATGGATTTGAAAAAGTAGGCAAAAAAGTAGTAACAGCCATCAGTCAATGGTCCGAATGCCAAAGGTGCAACTGATTGACTTCTCACAATTCCTTCCATTTCCTGTCATTGTGATCAGATTATTGATAGTCACAGAATGATGGAAGATCCTCAGGCGAGATTTCAGATTTAGACAAGAAACAGTAAACAGCCTTAACATTTAAACATCATCAGGATTCACCACTATTTCACAGAGTGTTTTTAGCTAGCTTTAGTTTGTCTCTTACTGTCAGAGAGAGAGAGAGAGAGAGAGAGAGAGAGAGAGAGAGAGAGAGAGAGAGGGAGAGTTCTACTTTTCCCTGCAAGCTTCCCAAACTTTTCCTATTTAGGTCTGAAAACGCACAGTAACTTCAGTGCAGAGATGGTTGCTAGACAATGAACCACACAAATCCCAGGGCTTCTCTCAGTCTGTTTGTCCAGCATCGAGGGGCCATAACATCCATCTTTCATTTCCCTTAAACACATTATTTGACGCCCTTTCCCAAAATAATTTGCTTTTCCAATAAACAGCAGATAATCATTGTTCCTTTAGAAATTAAAAGTCAAAAGGTCAAAGATAAACCTCTTCAAATGTTTTTCACAGTACACCAAAATATATGTATTCCTAACAATACTCTTCAAAATAAATGCGTGTTCTGGCCATCATTCCTCCATCAATCAACATTAAGCAAAATATACAACAACTACGATTGAATCAGTGAGATGTTGCTGTGTACAGTGAGTTATTTGATTTCAAAACAGTGATTGTGCTTCAAACCAATTCAATTTACCTAAATATTAAATATTCAGAAAACATGCATAATTTTACCAAAGTCAGCATTTATTGGTCAGGCTTTTGCAATTTTGGTCTAATCACATGACTAGGATGATATCCCCAACTTGCAAAGCAGTTAGTCACGTTCTGCAGATTCGGAAGAAAAGTCTTTTTTTTTTAATTAAGTGAGCTTTATTTCATAAACAGATTAGATTTGCCTATCACAATATCCCTGAGTGTAATTCATGCCGGAGATTCAATAAAAAAACCTGGTTTCCAGTTTCCACAATGAGGATGAAGGCTGCCCTTAAATTGCTCACCTGGAACTGCCACAAAGAATTTTACAGCATCCCGGTGTCCATGGAAACACAGCTGAGCATGTGCCATAGAGCAGTAAGGTATAAATGTGCCAGGGGTGATCTTGTCACTATTTTCATCTCCGTAGACACGGATGACATTTCCAGGACGGTTTCCAGATCCCTCTGAAGCCTTATTGGCTGGGAAAGGAAAAGAGAAAGCAGTAAATGACAATGGGGCTTGTGGAAAACGGACAAGATTTCTGGGAAAATAATTATTACATGTATTTAAAAAAAACAGCCACTAGCATGGAGGCATTGACTGAAGCTTAAGCAAAATGAAGAAGTGTTAAATTAAAAACAGCTACTTTATGAAGAAAGTGCCAGTTCAAGAAAGATCTGGGGAAAAAACAAATCAGTAAAGCATGCTTGGTTTTGTCTATGGTAGGAGGACATTGGTAATGGAGTATGCTTAATGCCAAGCTACCTCTTCTCTCCTGTCAATGAAAACTCTGAAGATACTGGACTTCGAGCATTGAGAAAATTACATTCCTTGCATTATTTACAGCAAATGTAACTGGATTCAGACCCATAGGATTTAATTGGGGCAGTAGAAAAACTTTACAAAAATGCATGGTAACATTTTCTTCTGTAAACTGTTCTCTAATTTTACTTTTGTAGATATTTTACGCAAATTGAAGTTTTAAATTTTTAGTCAACTCCATGCAGAGTGGTCAACTGTCTTGGAGTCTGTGGGCAGGTTAGCTTCAGTGTGGTCTCTGAGGATGTTATAATGACCAGTTGCATTACACCTCTACTAGTTTCCTGTCCTAGCTGTAAGTACTAGCCTATAGATTATTGGTACCTACTCTTGAACAACAAACTCATGAAGTGTGAATACAAACAGCCAAAGTCTCCCTGTATAAACTGATCTACGAAGCTTCAGTCCATTAATTGGTTAACCTGTATGAAATATGCAAAGTTTTACAGCATTAACTCTAATCCTGATCCTGATGATAGTGTTGCACAGAAGACTCCGTGTTCTGCCAGAATTCAACTTTAATCCAAGAAAATACAGAACAGTTTGTACAAGGAAAGGTATGCCTTTGCTAAGAAAGGAAACTTTTTTTTGTGTAAATTAGCTTAAAATAAAGCTGCTTCCAAGAATTAGTCCACAGCTCAGGGAGTCAGTGCCTGCTGCATTAGGACGTTTTCTACATCTTTAGCTAGGCATTCCTGTAGTCCCTTCGCATCCCCTCAGATTACCACGCTGTGGATTCATTCCCCTCCCTTCCAGCAACCCTGGGCGGCACGGTGGCACAGTGGTTAGCACTGCTGCCTCACAGCACCAGAGACCTGGGTTCAATTCCCGCCTCAGGCAACTGTCTGTGTGGAGTTTGCACATTCTCCCCATGTCTGCTTGGGTTTTCTCCGGGTGCTCTGATTTCCTCCCACAGTCCAAAAATGTGCAGGTTAGGTGAATTGGCCAAGCTAAATTGCCCCTAGTGTTAGGTGAAGGGGTAAATGTAGGGGAATGGGTCTGGGTGGGTTGCGCTTCGGCGGGTCGGTGTGGACTTGTTGGGCCGAAGGGCCTGTTTCCACACTAAGTAATCTAATCTAATCTAATCTAATCTAAAACCCTCTACCATGAACATGTTAAAATTAAACTACACACCCTTCACTTCAAATACTTTCAAATAGTAAAAGTCTGTGATCATGGCTGGATTCAGAACTAGGCCGTGGGCAGTGAATATTGAAGAATGGTGGACCACCTTAAGATTTAAATTATATTGACTTATCAAGAGCTATATAACTATAGGAATTTAATTTCTAAATATTAATTTATAAATATGACACAATGAATATTTGAAATAAATTTTCAACACAGACACATTAGCACTTTAGATGAACACACACACGAGACACAGCTTCTAATTCAAGTAAACCTTTGCTAAGTTTAAAATAGTGCACAAGTCTGAGGCTATTCAAGCTGCAAGCACTCAACTTTAATTTAATCAATCACATAACTTAGGTTATATGGCCTCAATTAGATGAGAAGCTAATTTGATCTTTATTCCCAATAGATAAAACTAGCCCAAATCTTTCATAACTTTTAACACAATGAACTACATTCTTAACAAAAGGTTGAACATTAGATACATCCTCCATACCTATGCCATATGGGTGTTTTTTAAAATTAGTACATGGAACAGAATCATTACAGGTAAAGAAATAAAACACAGGCAGCGGTGTTTGCACAGCTTCGGTGAGAGGACATGGAAATGACAGCCCTCAAGACAAAATAAAAGGTTCCTCGGAGTTGAGGAATAGAACACTGAGTACGGAGCCTATTGTGATCATTCAGCAAACATACAAATTGCTGCAATGCAGTGACCAGCGCCAGGGTAACATTTAGACAAGAGAAAGAGAAATTAAAAAAATAGAAGGGCAAACATTATAAATAAAAGGTGGATATAAACTGCCTTGATTGGCTAAAGCAGCCCAAAAGATAAAGATTCTGATGGTTAGATCTGCACTTACCCCTCAGACCCAGTAACCGTCCCTGGTGGAGAACTACAGCTATAGTGAGAAGAAGTGGCAAAAGGGGGGAGTGGACAAGTGTGACAGTAGAGGAAAAGGATTAATAAGAACTACCAGTTGTATCTCAAACCTGTAGTTTTATTTTAAAATGTACAGACAAAGCTAGAACAAAATTTTTATATGTCATCATAAAATACCTCTACAGCAGCTGGAATCATCACTCTTGGAAAGAAAATGGGAGAAGGTGGTTCTTTACAATAACAATCTATCTGCATTGAAATTGCAGTGTATGATACACGTCCACTGACCAGGCTTTGTAAAAGCCCTGAATATAACTGGATATGCACAGAGTTAAGGCAGCACGGCACTAGTTCAACAGGCAACGTTGACAGGCTTTTTCAAACCTAAAGACCGTGGCTACTGCACAATCTTTACTGCTATAGAATGGCTGCTCAGTGATTTGGAAATGTAATACTAGCACTAAAACTTCAACCGTACTCAATTTTGTGGATACATTCTCAGGGTAAAAAGTTGGAAGAGAAGTGTATCCCCCTCCCATGTTTTTGAAATCAAACATCACTTCTTTGTGACACAAGTAAAAAGAAATGTTGGACATACTCAGCAGGTCTGGCAGCATCTGTGAAAGAAAAACAATTAAGTTGAATCAATATCCTTCAGAACACCGTACTTAGTAATGAAACAATTTTTAAGTGAACAGAGAAAGAAAGAAAGGGAAGGCCAGACAGAACTGAATTATAGAATTTACTGCATATAGGAAGGCTATTTGTCCCATCATATCTTTACTGGCTTGTCACAAGAGCAATTTATTTTGTCCAGTCTATTACTCTTTCCCTGAAAGCTTGTAATTTTTCTCTGGGTGCTTCTCCTATTGTCTTCTGAAACCACAACTGAGCCTACTTTCAGCACACTTTCTGCATTTTAGATTCTAAATATTTCCCTAAAACAAAATAAAATTTTATGAGATTATTTTCATGGCATCATTTTAAAATTGCCAACCACTCTAAATCTGTACCCTAAGGTTCTGAATCCTTGCACCAATGGGAAGTTTCTCTCTAGCTAGTCTTTCATGATTTTGGCCATTTCTGTCAAAGCTTCTCAAAGCCTCCTTTTATTGATGAGACATGATGCCTCAACCTTAGTCTTTCTATAAAACTGAAGTCTCTCCTCTCTGGCAGCATGAATCTCTCTTGTACCCTCTCTAGCATTGTTCCTTAAGTATGGTGTTTGGAACTGGTTGCAATGCACCAGTTGAGGTTTATACAAATTTAAAATAGCTTCCTTGCGTTTAGATTCTTTGAGAAGGTGAGGACTGCAGATGCTGGAGATCAGAGCTAAAAAATGTGTTGCTGGAAAAGTGCAGCAGGTCAGGCAGCATCCAAGGAGCAGGAGAATCGATGTTTCGGGCATAAGCCCTTCTTCAGGATGAGGAAGATGTGCCAAGCAGGCTAAGATAAAAGGTACGGAGGAGGAACTTGGGGGAGGAGCGTTGGAATCTTCGTATATCTTCGTATACGTACTATACTGCTCGGAATCTACATTGAGTGTATCTGTCCAAATTGGAGTGTATACATACTTCAGGTTTCCTCAAGACATTTTACTGTGAACAGGAATTTTATACAAGAGCTAAAACACAACAGTATCTCAACATCAAGACTCAACCCTCCACCACCTGCGCACAACAGCAGCAGTTTTACTATCCAAAAGTTTCACTGTGACAGCTTCTTTGAGACCATCATCTCGATCATCTAGAAAGAACAGGTGAAGCATGTGAACATTTCCACCTTCAAATTCCCCTCCATGTCACAGATCATCCTGACTTTGAAGTATTGTTTCTCCACTACTGCTGGTTTATAATCCCGGAATTAACTCTCTAACAATACTGGAGTGGTTTAAGAAGGCAGTTCACGATCACACTTCTCAAAAGGAACTAGCAAGAACGACAGTAAATGTTGGTCTTATTGGACATGGCCACATCCAGTGTATGGATAAAACAAAACCCCTTGAGCACTTCTTTTTGAGACTTTCCATTAAGAGGTATAACAGAAATTAGGGCTAGTTGATTGGTTGATATCAATGCACAGCATGAGATTAAATACATAAAACAAGCCAGACAGTAAAATGTATGATCAATATGCAACGTTTCTAGAGGTCTGAGCTATTCCTACCTGATGTAGCCACCATTTAGAGCTAAGTTCAAATAGCTCAAAGAACTATAAAAAGCAACAGGAAAATTCCCTTCCCACTCACCAGAGGATAAGCTAATTTCTGTTCCCCCCTATCACCCTCACCTTAACCTCCTTCCACCTATTGCATTCCCAAGGCCTCTCCCCCAAGTCCCTCCTCAGTACCTTTTATCTTAGCCTGCTTGGCACACCTTCCTCATCCTGAAGGGCTTATGCCCGAAACGTCGATTCTCCTGCTCCTTGGATGCTGCCTGACCTGCTGCATTTTTCCAGCAACACATTTTTCAGTTTAGATTCTATACCCTTATTGATAAAATGAAGGATGTTGTATGCTTTGTTAACCACTCTCTCAAATTATTGAAGGTCACAGGGCAATTATGAATCTATACACGCAGGTTGTTCTGCTCCTGCACTCCCCTTTAGAACTGTACTCAATTTTACATAGTCTCGCTGCTTCCTTTCCTCTCTAAACACTGCCACATATTGCTCAGTATTTCCAGCACTTCCTTTTTCTTTCAAATTTACAGCATCTGCAGGACTTTGTTCTTACGTTGTTTCTTTGTGTATTAATTTCAAGTGAAGAATAATACCTTGCACCTTATAATTGAAGCCCAATGGGTGGGTGAGGGAGGATTGGTCAGCGAAAAGGGCACTTTGCCTCTCGACAGATGGGAATGGGATAATGGCAGAAGGAAAGAAAGGAAGGGATCCAAGTCAAATTCTCTCAAAGGGTGGCTGGTGAGTCTGATATCTGGGAGCCGAGACATTACCCAAGACAAGACCTGTATATATCAGGAAAGTTTATCAGTGATGCTAGCTCATCAACAGTAAATAGATAACTTCAGGTAAAATTTTAAACACTTTGAGTTAGAGTCCAAGATTAATATACAGAAGAGAAACATTACATATCTTATCGGATCTTTATCATTCGATCGCAGATAGGCTCCATAAACTAATGGGTTTGCATTTAAGAGATGTGTTGTGAAGTGTACACAAAGAGCAACACTTCCCAACAATACAGTCTGGGCACACTCACAACCTTACGCTCCAAGAAAAACGACAGAGATACAGAATCTCTTAAAATCACTAACATTGGCCTGACATAAGGCACGATTGGAGCCTGCAGGGTGGAGAATTCAGACAGACAGTCTCTACAGGCTTTGCAAAACAAAAAGATTTTGGGCAGCTATGCCTTAGTCCTACCCAACATCACAAGCTGGCTTGAACTGAAGAATAACATTACGTTGGATCTGTCAGAGGTATAGAGGCAATGTGGCTAACTGTTCAACACTAACTTTGGCCTTTCCACTGCAAGGGACAGTTACATCAGATGTTAACACATCTTAGTTGGTTTCACATTTGCCTTTGACTTGGTTTCCATGCCATTGCTGTCTGTTTTGAAGTGGTCATTGTGTGAGGAAGTATGGGACTGCTTTATCTCTCTCTGTCCCCCCTCACCTTAAATTGCATGAAGTTTTCCTTAGGCTGAGGTAGACATAGCTCTGAATGAACATTCCTCCTATAAAGGCTAACCAGGAAAGCAGGAAAAACTCAAAGGCACACCATTATTTGTGGACAGAAAAATCTCTTCAGACAAAAGCTTTCATTCCTCCCATTGACCAACCAGGTTGTACCCACCACCTGTGTTCACCTATCACTACCTCACCATTCCACCTCCTTCCCTACCCAAACCCCGACCCCCTTTATCTGCAGCTCCCCTTACCCCCAGTTCCATTCCTGAAGAAGAGTTACACCTGAAACATTGACTTCTCCACCTCCTGATGCTGCCTGGCTTGCTGTGCTCTTCCAGCCTCCTGCCTGTCAACTCCCCATCTTCCCAGCACCTTGAAAGAAATTACAACTGAAGGAAACAAGGTTTGATGTTTGTTTCCATTAGTTTCAATTGCTGGCTACACTGATGTTTTAGGCTGATGACTGGAATTTTAGGACAAATCACTATTAAAGCTTTCTACGTTTTTAATAGAAGCTGCCCTTTTGATACAAATATTCTTTAATTATAATTTAGAGTTGAAGACTGAAAACGTACTATACTGCTCGGAATCTACATTGAGTGTATCTGTCCAAATTGGAGTGTATACATACTTCAGGTTTCCTCAAGACATTTTACTGTGAACAGGAATTTTATACAAGAGCTAAAACACAACAGTATCTCAACATCAAGACTCAACCCTCCACCACCTGCGCACAACAGCAGCAGTTTTACTATCCAAAAGTTTCACTGTGACAGCTTCTTTGAGACCATCATCTCGATCATCTAGAAAGAACAGGTGAAGCATGTGAACATTTCCACCTTCAAATTCCCCTCCATGTCACAGATCATCCTGACTTTGAAGTATTGTTTCTCCACTACTGCTGGTTTATAATCCCGGAATTAACTCTCTAACAATACTGGAGTGGTTTAAGAAGGCAGTTCACGATCACACTTCTCAAAAGGAACTAGCAAGAACGACAGTAAATGTTGGTCTTATTGGACATGGCCACATCCAGTGTATGGATAAAACAAAACCCCTTGAGCACTTCTTTTTGAGACTTTCCATTAAGAGGTATAACAGAAATTAGGGCTAGTTGATTGGTTGATATCAATGCACAGCATGAGATTAAATACATAAAACAAGCCAGACAGTAAAATGTATGATCAATATGCAACGTTTCTAGAGGTCTGAGCTATTCCTACCTGATGTAGCCACCATTTAGAGCTAAGTTCAAATAGCTCAAAGAACTATAAAAAGCAACAGGAAAATTCCCTTCCCACTCACCAGAGGATAAGCTAATTTCTGTACCTAAGAACTCAACTTTAGTACAAGGATACATAGCATACTTGGGTGCCAGAAGGAAAGCAAACAGAAAAGATGCACACATATAAATCACTTTGTTCTTCCCAAAGTGATTCCCATCACTTACTTTCTGTTAGAGGGATGGAGATGATTACACCATTGCCTGTGCCCACCCACAGACGGTTGCAGGATACCATGAGAGCTGTGATTCGCACAAAAGAGAAACCAAGTTTCCCAGTACCTTAAAAACAAATACCAACAAGTAATGGTAATTTCAAACAAGAACACAAAGTAAATATAGTTACCCTGGAGAAGCCAGAGTATGCTACCTCCTCTCTCCAAATACAAATAATTTTAAATTAAACGGATGTAAAATTTACAGTTCTTTCCCAACCAGATAACAATATCCTTTTCTCTGCCCCATGCACATATCATCCATGATCAGAATTATTCCCACCTCCAGCTCACTGGTGCTTTGATGAATGATATGGCTGGTTTCTTTGGAGGAATAGTTGCCACATTTCAAATATTCCTCCAAAGAGCATAACCTTATGCAAAACCTTGCTTTTCCTAAAAGAATTAGAGATTAATCTGGATCAAACTCTCTCTTACGAAGACCAACCCCACCTGCACACTCATTGTGTGCAGTAAATCATCAAGTTAAAGAAGTGGGTGAACATGTAAACCCTAAAATGTTTGGACACCTGTTGTCATTAATAGCTACATCCGAGGCTAAAATACAATTTCAACTAATCTCTCTACAGCCTTTAATCATCTGGTATTGGAAATAAAAATGCTTGGAATGGCTAAATAAACATACATGCAGATAGCTAGATTGGTGTTTGAAGGCAAGATGCAGAGGGATATACGAAGATATAAAGCAAATAAATTTACAGCACAGAGGGACATTCAGCTCTTCACCTTAACTCTTTTCCAAACCAATTTGAAACAATTTTGTCCTGGTCTCACCCTATGGCCTCCTACATTACATCAACAGTCTATCCACATTTTCCCTTGTTTAAATACAACTGCCTTTGCCTCATCCATTCCTGACAGGAAAGCATTCCATGCTCCATCAATCCTGTGTAGAAGTGTCTCCCATCTTTCTCTTTGCTCTTGATGACAATTTTACACTAATGGCAGGGCCTCTCAAAGTAGCAGGCAGTTCTTTCCTTATTCATCAGCAAAATTGCAAATTTTAAAGACCTCCATAAGTGCAATGCTTTCCTTTTGAACCTCACAGCCTGTTCTGAACTAGGGAGAATAAGCACAGTATCTCAATTCATTCCTGATGAAGGGCTTATGCCTGAAACATGGATTTTCCTGCTCCTTGGATGCTGCCTGACCTGCTGTGCTTTTCCAGCACCACACTCTCCACAGTATCTCAATTCTCTACTTACACTA
This sequence comes from Chiloscyllium plagiosum, assembly GCF_004010195.1. Taxonomy (NCBI): domain Eukaryota; kingdom Metazoa; phylum Chordata; class Chondrichthyes; order Orectolobiformes; family Hemiscylliidae; genus Chiloscyllium; species Chiloscyllium plagiosum. Next base: position 54,393,876 of record NC_057733.1, on the reverse strand, counting down.
AAAACTGGAAAAACTGTAAAATCACTAAGCATTCATAACAATCTTAAAGGTTTCAAACTTAATGTCATAACCTGCTTTTTCTCTTCACAAATGCCAAATGATACAGTACATATTTTCAGTATTTACAATGTTTCATATTATTTTAGATAGTTTCCTATCTCCGACTCCATCTGTCTTTCATGTATCTTCTACTTCATTCCAGAATTGCTGGTAAAGTCGACAGTGAAGGAGGTTATTTAAGATTACAAAGGGACCTTGATCAATTGGGGGAATGGGCTTAGGAGTGGCGGATGGAATTTAATTTGGATAAATTGTGAAATATTGCATTTTGGTACAACAAACAAGGGCAGGACTTATACAGTCAATGGTAGGGCCCTGGGTAGTGTTGTTGAACAGGGAGACTTAGACGTTCAGGCACACATTTCTTTGAAAGTTGCATCACAGGTACACAGGGTGTTTAAGTAGGTGTTTAGCACACTTGCCTTCATTGCTCAGATCTTTGAGTATAGGAGTTGGGATGTCATATGGAGATTGTACAGGGCACTGGTGAGGCCAGGCTAGAGTAACGTGTACAGTTCTGGTCACTCTGCTATTGGTAGGCTATTACTAAATTGGAAAACGTTCAGAAAAGATGTACCAGGATGTTGCTGGGAATGCAGGGTTTGAGTTATAAGGAGTGGCTGAATTGGCTGAGACTTTTCTCACTGGAATGTAGGATGTTGAGGGGTGACCTTACAGAAGTTTATAAAATCATGAGGGCATAGATAAGGTGAATAGCAAAGGTCTCTTCCTTAGGGCGAGGAAGTTTGAAACTAGAGGACATATTTTTAAGGTGAGAGGTAAGAAGATTTAAAAAGGACCCAAGGGGCAACTTCTTAAGATAGAGGATGGATTGAACTCCCAAAGGAAGTGATGGATGCAGGTACAGTTACAACATTTAAAAGACATTTAGATAGGTACATGAATAGAAAAGGTTTAGAGGGATATGGGCCAAAAGAATGCAAGTGGGACTTGTTTACTTTGGGAAACTTGGTCAGCATTGACAAGTTGAACCGAAGGGTCTGCTTCTGTGCTGTATGCCTCTATGACCCTAACAAGTGTTATGCAATACCCCTGAGATCATGTTCCATAGTCATGTCTTTCTTTCCTCGTTTACCATCATCATGCAGAACCCACTCATTCTAATGAAATGGCCTGTATTTTCCAGCTCTCTGCTAATATAGTGAAATTTTCCTGCATTCCTATTCTTATTTGATGAACCCTCTTTTTTAAAAAACTGCTCTGAATAAACAATATATATGCAAAACAAAAGACTGAAAAGTCCTTTAATCAAGGGACACCAACTGTTGTTTTGGAGAGAGGGGTAGAAAACTGAAAAATATTTGAATTTAACTTAAAGTTTTATTTTACAGTTCAGTTAAAATTGATTAAAAAGGATAACATCAATATTCCTACACAGAATATACAAATCATGAAATAACCATAGTGATCACCCACCTAACATTTTGCTGACATACGGTTCAATGTCTACATCTTGTAGGTGCTGGTAGGTATGTACATGGTAAAGGCGAAGGGTAGAGTCTAGACGGATGGAAACCCACACCCCATCTCCCACCCAAGCCAACTGTCTCACCTGGCTTTCCTTCCGTGGGTGGGCATCAAAGGATTTCTGGGGAGGCACAAGTATAAGAACATTTTTCTGAAGTGCAATAACGTTACCAATGTTAGAATAGTAAGAGTTCCTACTGAGACAGCGATAATCATTACATACTTATGCATGTGCACTTTACAAAATCATCAGTTAGATCTTTCTAATTTGTTTGATGTATTGTTCACACATTTATTTTCAAAGTAGAAGTTTGGAATCTGGATAAAAGGCCTGGACATGTCTAATGAGCTGTGCATTGACAAAATCATCTTCTTGATCAATCATTATGCTCTTGCCTCTGACCAGAGGATGAAATTTCACCAGTAATGATTTCTGCTTTGGAAAGGGAGGAAAGAAAAGTGAACGGTGTAGCACTGAAACAATAAGGGGTACTTTCTGACATCAATTGATCAGTTGGAAGGTACAGAGCAAGTGTGACAAGATGAATTGCTGGATTGAATCAGCTCGCCTAGATATCGGTGTCAAGGCAGAGCCAGAGCATAAGGTAAGCAATTACCTATACGTATGTATGTGCATCACTCATACATTGGGCTACATAGCATCAAAGTCAGCAGTTTCTTGGTATAATCTTTCTAAAAACAAAATAAATAGTTTTCAATCTTTTATACTCTTTAAAGTACTGAACTACTTTCAACGAAACAACAGTGTGTGGCAATTCCTATTCTAGCACGATCATAATAACAATGGAAAACTGCATGCATGAAATCTAGCCTATTGCGGTAGGATTAACATCACAAACATACTTTTCACCTAAACCTGGGAGCTAGCCTCATGCTCAACACACTGCTCAGGCTAGTGTGTTATGGAGACATTGCTGGCTTATAAGCAATCAGTTCTTAAATCGGATATGACTAAATACCTAGTTATGCGTGAAAACTGCTCATTCTAGTTTCTGGTGGAGGGTATGGTAACTCTGACAGTACTGGGGTGCCTGTCTTGGGAAAGCATGGATAAAATCCCATTAACTAACCAGTGAAGAGAAACTCAGCAGCTCTGGCAGCATCTGTAGCAAGAAAAGGAGATTTTCTTTTCATTCATTCATAGGATGTGGGTGTCACTGGCCAGGTCAGCAGTTATTGCCCACCCCTAATTGCCCAGAGGGTAGTTAAGAGTCAACCACATTGCTGTGGGTCTGGAGTCACACGTAGGCCAGACCAGGTCAGGATGGCAGTTTCCTTCCCTAAAGGACATTAGTGAACCAGATGGGTTTTTACGACAATCAACAATGGTTTCATGATCTTCATTAGACTCTTAATTCCAGATTTGTGTTGAATTCAAATTCTACCATATGCCATAGCAGGATCTGAACCCAGGTCCCCAGAACATTAGCTGGGTTTCTGGATTAATCGTCTTGTGATAATACCAATAGAACATTGCCTCCCCAAGAGTTAATGTGTTAAATTTAGTGACGTTTCATTAGGGGGGGCTTCACTGGATCTGAAGTATTAACAATGTTTTTCTCTCCACAGATGCTGCCAGACTTGCCGAGTTTCTCCACCATTTTCAGATTTTCCTGAAGATAGAGATGCAGTTTAGTGTCTCGGTGGATAACTTGCTATCATTTTATTAGTTTAACACTCTTTCTTGTTTCAGAGGCCCGTAATTCAAGAAAAGTTGACAAGATAGCACATTTCACGCTATCTTAAGAGCGAGGTAAATCTACCCATTTTAAGAGCAAGATAAATCTATCCATTTTTGGAGAACTATGAGTGCTTTGCAAGTTGTTACCTCGATTTTCATGGCCTTTGGTTGTATAACATAGATTTTATTCTTGTAACCACACCATACTTTATCATGTACAACAGTCATACAGCGAATGGAGTGATGAGGCCGGCCAAAGTCCAGAAGGTGATAGTTAGTGAGATCCCACTGGCCATCTAAGGAATAAACAACGGCTATATTAAAATACAATTAACCATTACAATGTTCGAGAAAACAAAACATCAATAATACAGCCTTTCCCATTTTAAAAAATACTCACTCCTAGGATAGGAGTATCATGGGAAATGCCAGCACTTATTTCCCATCCCTAATGAAGGCGGTGAGTCATTTCTTGAAACACTGCAGCTCACCTGGTCTCGGGACACACATACAAGGTGTTTTGCTCTGTAGCAATTTGATACAACTGAAAATCCAGAAGGCAGTAAAGAGTCACATATGAATTAAGAGCAGGCCATTCTTTCCCTCAAGGTAAAAACAATGACTGCAGATGCCCGAAACGTCGATTTTACTGCTCCTCGGAAGCTGCCTGAACTGCTGTGCCCTTCCAGCACCACTAATCCAGAATTCTTTCCCTCAAACCTACTTTGCCATTTAGTTAAAACTTGGCCTAATGTGATTGTGGTCTCAACCCCACCTTCCAGTCTACCCCATGTATACCATGTCTTCCTGTTAATCTAGAATCTAACTCAGCCTTAGAAATAAAAACAAAATCTTGAAGCTAAAATTGGCAGTTAAGGGTTGGGAAGAAGAGGAGGAAGGTGGTACAGAGAGGAGGAGGAGCTTAAAACCATCACGAGGGAAAAGATACCAGGTCAAACTCCAGGACCAGATGGCATGTATCCTAAGGTATTAAAAGAAGTGTGTGCAGATGTAGAAGAGGCACTGGTTATAATATTCCAAACATCTCAGATCCAGGAAGGGTCCACCATGTTGGAAAATAGCAAACATCATCTGCATCCTGGAATTTCGACTATTTAGAATCTAGATCAATGATTTGGATGAAGGGACCTAATGTATTATAGCCAAATTTGGGATGTAGACAAGTTAAGTCAGTGGCCTAAAATCTGGCAGATGGCAGTATAACACAGGAAATTGAGAACATCCCCATGAAACACAGATAGCAGAATATTGAGGAAAATTGCAAGACTCGATGGTATAGTTGATCTAAGTGTCCTGATAAATGAATCACAACAGGTTGGTATACAGGCACAGCAAGTCCTTAAGGCAACTAATGAAAAGATGCCTTTTATCACAAGGAATACAAAAGTAGGCAGGTTTACTGCAACTATACAGGGCCTTAGTAACACCACAACTGGAGTATGTCTAGTTTTGATGTCTCTATCTGAAAAGGAACTTATTACATTAGAAGCAGTTCAGGGAGGGTTCACATGGCTCATTCCTGGAATGTGGGGCATATCTTTAGAAGAAAAATTGAACAGGTTAGGCTGATACCCACTTGAGCTCAGAAGGAAAGGGAACCTTATTGAAAGCTGTAAGATCTTAAAGGGACTTGACAGGATGGCTACTAGAAGGATGTTTCCTTGGGTGACAGACAAGATCTAAAGAGGTCTCCCTTTTAAGACGAAGATGAGGAAAATGCCTCAGATAGTCATAGAGATGTACAGCATGGAAACAGACCCTTTAGTCCAATCCGTCCATGTCGGCCAGATATCCCAACCCAAACTAGTCCCACCTGCCAGCACCCGGCCCATATCCCTCCAAACCCTTCCTATTCATATATCCATCCAAATGCCTCTTAAATGTTGCAATTGTACCAGCCTCCACCACATCCTCTGGCAGCTCATTCCAATCACGTACCACCCTCTGCGTGAAAAAGTTGCCCCTTAGGTCTCTTTTATATCTTTCCCCTCTCACCCTAAACCTATGCCCTCTAGTTCTGGACTCCCCGACCCCAGGGAAAAGACCTTGCCTATTTATCCTATCCATGCTCCTCATGGTTTTGTAAACCTCTATAAGGTCACCCCTCAGCCTCCAACGCTCCAGGGAAAACAGCTACAGCCTATTCAGCTTCTCCCTAGCTCAAATCCTCCAACCCTGGCAACATCCTTGTAAATCTTTTCTAAACCATTTCAAGTTTCACAATATCCTTCTGATAGGAAGGAGTCCAGAAATGCACATAATATTCCAACAGTGGCCTAACCAATGTCCTGTACAGCCACAGCATGACCTCCCAACTCCTGTACTCAATACTCTAACCAACAAAAGAAAGCAAACCAAACACTTTCTTCACTATCCTATCTACCTGTGACTCCACTTTCAAGGAACTATGAACCTGCACTCCAAGATATCTTTGTTCAGCAACACTCCCCAGGATCTTACCATTAAATATAAGTGCTGCTCTGATTTGCTTTTCCAAAATACAGCATCTCGCATTTATCTAAGCTAAACTCATGGCGCTTTGCAGGAATGACTATAATACAAAATATGATGCAGATACAAAAAATTATTAGGCCAGTTGACCAAAAGTATGATCAAGGAGATGATTTGTAGCATCTTAGAAGAGGCAAGAAATCCAAACAAAGTTGTTAAATACAGCGGTTTTGTAACAACAGAGTCTGGACAGCCCTCTATGGTAAAGTTGTCCACATGCATGACCCTGGGAGAGGAGAAATTGCACTTTATTGCTTGCTTAAATGCACAACTCCTCATTCTGAGATTATGCCCTCTGGCCCCAGATTCTGCCACAAGGGGAAACACCTTCCCACAAGTCCCCCAAAATCTTACGTATGCCTGACGAATGGAGGTTCCGAATGATCATTTTGCAAACCTGGAAAGGAGTGTGTAATCAAAATGCATGTCAAATATTTGATGTCCTGTTCATTAATGTCAAAACTTTATTTGAAAGGTCATCAGCAAAGAAAAGTTATGGGGTTCAGCTGTTAGTGATTGGACAGTCAAAATGGTAATTGGGATAAGTGTGCAGTAGTTGTACAGTGGGAATGTTACCAGTAATTCAGAGGCTTGGATTATTGATCCAGAGAAATGCGCTATTATAATTGGGAAAAATTAATTACAATCAATTCATTAAACTGGAATTAAATGCTCGGCTAACTAAAATAGTAATTGGTTTGTTGTTTAAAAAAGAGACTGATTTACTCAGGTCTGTCAGGGGTGGAAATCTGCCAGCCTTACTGAAGCTCCGCTGAGGGATTATGAGCAGATAGGGGCAAAACTAAAAAATAGAAACAAAAAGGGAGTAAGCTGAGATTATTACCTCAGTCATGAACTAATTAGCACAGGGTCAACAACATTAAAAAGGTAAATTCGAGGTTCAAACGATTGGTGTGGGAGAAACAGGATCAATTTTTTAAAAAAATTATTTTATTCATTAATGGGATGAGGACATCACTGGCTTAGGCCAGCAGTTATTGCACATCCCTAATTGCCCAGGGGGCAGTTAAGAGTCAACCACATTGCTGTGGCTCTGTAGGCCAGACCAGGTAAGGACAGCAGTTTCCTTCCCTGAAGGACATTAGTGAACCAGATGGGTTTTTCCAACAATCGACAATGGATTCATGGTCATAGTTTGGGAGAAGATTTGTAGCTCGGGTGCTCGTTGTTGTGGTTCTGTTCGCCAAGCTGGGAGTTTGTGTTGCAAACATTTCGTGCACTGTCTAGGTGACATCCTCAGTGCTTGGGAGCCTCCTGTGAAGTGCTTCTGTGATGTTTCCTCCGGCATTTATAGTGGTTTGTCTCTGCCGCTTCCGGTTGTCAGTTCCAGCTGTCCGCTGCAGTGGTCGATATATTGGGTCCAGGTCGATGTGCTTATTGATTGAATCTGTGGATGAGTGCCATGCCTCTAGGAATTCCCTGGCTGTTTTCTGTTTGGCTTGTCCTATAATAGTAATGTTGTCCCAGTCGAACTCATGTCATCTGAGTGTGTGGCTACCAAGGATAGCTGGTCATGTCGTTTCGTGGCTAGTTGGTGTTCATGGATGCGGATCGTTAGCGGTCTTCCTGTTTGTCCTATCTAGTGTTTTATGCAGTCCTTGCATGGGATTTTGTACACTACATTGGTTTTGCTCATGCTGGGTATTGGATCCTTCGTCCTGGTGAGTTGTTGTCTGAGAGTAGCTGTTGGTTTGTGTGCTGTTATGAGTCCTGGTGGTCGTAGTAGTCTGGCTGTCAGTTCAGAAATGTATTTGATGTATGGTAGTGTGGCTAGTCCTTTGGGTTGCGGCATGTCCTCATTCCATTGTCTTTCCCTTAGGCATCTGTTGATGAAATTGCGGGGGTATCCGTTTTTGGCGAATACATTGTATTGGTGTTCTTCCTCTTTTTGCAGTTCTGGTGTACTGCAGTGTGTTGTGGCCCTTTTGAACTAATGATTACAAAGGTATCATCTACATATCTGACCCAGACTTTGGGTTGAATTTGCGGTAAGACTATTTGTTCTAACCTTTGCATTACCGCTTCTGCTATGAGTCCAGAGATGGGTGAGCCCTTGGGTGAGCCGTTGATTTGTTCATATATTTGGTTGTTGAATGTGAAACGTGTTGAGGCACAGGTTCAGTAGTTTGAGTATGCCGTCTTTGTTGATAGGTTCAATGTCCTGTTGTCTGTTCTGTACGTCTAGCAGGTTGGCTATTGTTTCTCTGGCTAGGGTTTTGTCGATAGAGGTGAACAGTGCCGTTACATCGAATGAGACCATAGTTTCTTCCTGGTCTATGTGTATATTTCTGATGATGTCCAAGAATTCCTGTGTTGACTGTACAGTGTCTTGATCCGCTGATCAGGTGTTTCAGTTTCTGCCGTAGTTCTTTAGCCAGTTTGTGTGATGGTGTCCCTGGTAGTGATACTCTGGGTCTGAGTGGGATGTTTGGTTTGTGCACTTTAGGTAGTCTATAGAATCTGGGGGTGTTGTTGCTTTCAGGTTTCATTCTCTATAGGTCAGACCTGGTTATCTGTCTGTTTTTTTGTAGGTTCCTCAGTGTGTTGTTTATCCTATTGGTGAGCTGTGGGGTGGGGTCAAATTCCCTCTTTTGGTAGGTGGCTTCCTGTTTGTCCTATGTAGTGGTTTGTGCAGTCCTTGCATGGGATTTTGTACACTACATTGGTTTTGCTCATGCTGGGTATCGGGTCCTTCATCCTGGTAAGTTGTTGTCTGAGACAACAGGAAGACAGCTAACAGTCCGCATCCATGAACACCAACTAGCCACGAAATGACACCAACTAGCCACACACTCAAGATGACAAGCAACATGTGTTCGACTGGGACAACACTACTATTATAGGACAAGCCAAACAGAGGACAGCCAGGAAATTCCTAGAGGCATGGCACTCATCCACAGATTCAATCAATAAGCACATCGACCTGGACCCAATATACCGGCCACTCCAGCGGACAGCTGGAACTGAAAGCCGGAAGCGGCAGGTTCAAATCAATATAAATGCCAGAGGAAACATCACAGAAGCTCTTCACAGGAGGCTCTTAAGCACTAAGGATGTCACTTAAGACAGGAGGTGAAACATCTGCAACACAAATTCCCAGCTCAGCGAACAGAACCACAACATTCATGGTCATCATTAGACTTAATTCCAGATTTGTGTTGAATTCAAATTCCACCATCTGCCATGGCAGGATTCGAACCCGGGTCCCCAGAAGATGACCTGGTCTCTGGATTAACAGTCCAGTGATAATACCACTAGGCCATTGCCTTCCCTTCACGATTTTAACAAATACCAAGCACTCTAACAATCCTGATTAAAATTCAATATGGAGTGGATGAGGAAAAAGACAGTAAGTGAACATGATCGTAACACTAGGCCTTCATGATACATTGGCACCAGTACTGGTTAAGGACGGAGCTGTTCTGATGGGACAGGCTCCACTGGAATCATACTGGGATCAGAGTCCTGGCGAATTGCACAACTAGAGCTCTAACTAAATAATGGGGGTTCAGTTGCCTGGAAAATGAGAAAATCAAAGGTGAAGGAGAAGAATTGCGGGTTAGTGACTGGGCTGATTGCTACCAGAAAATAAAGGAATGGATAGAATGCGTGAATTGTCATACTGTATCAAGGAACCATAAAACTGCAGGGAAGTTCAATAATAGACCAAGGGTTTGTCTCTAATGCATGAAGCATTCAGAATAAGGTAAACGAAATGATGGTGCAAATAGAGGTAAATTGTATGTTCTCATAATCGTGATGGAAATGTGGTTACACGGAGTTCAAAACTGGGAATGTAACATTCATGGATATTTGACCTTTTGGAGAGACAAGAGAGATGGAAAAGGGGTGGGGTAGCACTGTTAATAAGAGAAGCGAGAGATGATCTAGGCTCAGATGATGTGGAGTCCATTTGGGAGGAGGTTTAAAAAACACAGCAAGGGAAAGAAGACAGTGTACAGACCTGCTGTAGCCATTCTGTTAGAAACAATATAAATCACCAAATAGTAGGAGAATGTAAAATAATTATGGGTGACATTAATCTTCATGTTGATTGGATAAATCGAATTGGAAAGTGTGGCTGTGATAATGAACTCAGTGCGTTAGGATTAGTTTCGCAGATCAATGTGTCATGGAGTCAAACAGGGAGTTATAATGGATCTCGTAATGAGGCAGGTTTAATAAATGACCTTGGAGTAAAAGATCCCGAGGAAACAGTGATTATAACATGACAGAATTTAATATTGAGCTCAAAAGTGAAAAACGTGGGTCGGAAACAACTGAGTTTAACTTGGTGAGTTGGAATGAAATCAGTTCGCTAAAGTGAACTGGGTGGATAGATTAGCAGCAATAACAGTAGGCAAGCAATGGCAGGCATTTGAGGAGGTAATTCATGACTCTCAGCGAAGTTTCATCCCAATAAGGAGTTAAGATTCTGACAGAGAGATAAACCAACCATGACTAACCAAGGAAATTAAGGAGAGTATTAAGTTTAAAGCAAAAACATATGAGGTGAAAGTCAGTGATAACTCCAAAGTCTGGAATAAACTCAGATTCCAGCAACGGCAGACTAGAAAGATAATAAAGACCAAGAAAATAAACAAGGGCAAACTAGTAAGGCATATAAAAACTGACAATAAGAGCTTCTTTAAATATATAAAAAAGATGAAAATGGTTAAAGGGAAAAAGGCCCCTTCAAAAACTGAGTCTGGGAAGAAAGTTTTGGGGAACAAGGAAATTGTGGAGGAGTTGAATAGACGTTTGCATCCCTGATACTTCAAACATCCAATTAATATTAAAGAATACAGGGAGAGGAATTAAATACCATCATTTTCACTAGGGGAGTTTTATTAGACAAACTAACAGGGCTAAAGACAGACAAGTCCTTGGCCCTGATGGCTTGCATCCTAGGATCCTAAAAAAGATAGAAGTGGTAGAAGGAATTCTGGAGAAGTACCAGAAGATTGGAAAACAGCTCATGTGACAGCTCTATTCAAAAGGGGAGGGAAGCAAAAAGCAGGTTAGCCTAACATCTATTGTTATAAAAAATTGGAATCATTTGTAAAGGAAGTCATAGCAAAACATTTGAAAAATCATAACCTAATCAAACAGAGTCAGCATGGTGTCATGAAAGGGAAATTACCGTGAGAGTTTTCTAGGTAGTTTGAACCAGACTGAATAGAAGGTAACTATTAGATATATTGTATTTGGACTTCCAGAAGACACTTAAGAGGTATCACAAAAGGTTAAGTCATAAGAACCCATGCCGTTTGAGGTATGGATAGAGAACTGGTTAATGGGTAGGAAACAGCAAATGGGGATAAGGGGTTCATTAAAAAAAAAGAACTGTGGATTCTGAGAAATCTCAGCAGGTTCGGCAGCATCTGTGGAGAAAAATCAGAGTTAAAGCTTCAGGTCCAATGACCCTTCTGCAGAACTGGGATTCATTTTTGGGTTGGCAATCTGTAACCAGTGGGGTTTCATAGGGTTCTGGGACAACAACAATGACTTGGAGGAAGGAAGTGAATGTACTGCAGCCAAATTTGCAGATAACAAAAATAGGTGGCAAATCAAGTTGTGAGAGGAATACAAAGTTTACAGAGAGATATTGTAGGTTCACTGAATGGGCAAAAAGTTGGCAAATGGAGTATAATGTGGGCAAATGTGAACTTGTTCATTTTGCAGGGAAGAACAAACATTATTATTTAAATGAAGAAAAACTGCTGAAAACTGTAACACAAATGGACTTTGGAGTTCTTGTGCATGGAACACTTAAAGCTGACACACGGCTGCAGCAGGAAATCAGGAAGGTAAATGGAATGGTTGCCATAATTTCAAAGGGAATAGGAGTATAAGGGTACAGAAGTCTTACTGCAACTGTGCCAGGGGCTGGTGAGACCATGACTGGAGTAGTGAGAATGGTTTTAGGTCCCTTATTTCAGGAATGATACCATTTCATTGAAGGTAGCTTAGAGATGGGTCACTTGGATGATCCTTGGTAAGGAGGAATTGTCTTATGAACAAAGACTAAACAGGTTTGCTCACTGGAGTTTAGAAAAATGAGAGGCGATCTCTTTAAAACATATAGGAATCTTTAGGGGTTTCACACGCTCCATGATGAGAGGATCGTCCCCTCATGAGTGAGTCTAGACCAGAAGACATAGTCTTGGAATAAAGGGCTGCTAATTTAAGACTAAGATGAGGAGTGATTTCTTCTTTTGGAGGGTTGAGAATCTTTGGAACTCCTTGCTGTAGAGTGCAGAGGGTGCAGGGTCCTTGTGTATATTTGGGGCTGAGATAAATACTTCAGTCAGGTGTTTGACAAGGTTAGATCATGGAATACAGGGAGAACTAGCCATTTGGATACAGAATTGGCTCAAAAGTAGAATATAGTGGTGGTAACGGAGGGTTGTTTTTCAGACTGGAGGCCTGTGACCTGTGGAGTGCCACAAGGATTGGTGCTGGGTCCACTACTTTTCATCACTTATATAAAGGATTTGAATGTGAGCATAAGAGGTATAGTTAGTAAGTTTGCAGATGACACCAAAATTGGAGGTGTAGTGGACAGTGAAGGAGGTTACCTCAGATTACAACAGGATCTTGATCAGATGGGCCAATGGGTTGAGAAGTAGCAGATGGAATTTAATTTAGATAAATGCAGTGTGCTGCATTTTGGGAAAGCAAATCTTAGCAGGACTTATACACTTAACGGTAAAGGTCCTAGAGAGTGTTGCTGAACAAAGAGATCTTGGAATGTAGGTTCATAGCTCCTTGAAAGTAGAGTCACAGGTAGACAGGATAGTGAAGGCAGCATTTGGTATGCTTTCCTTTCTTTCTGGTCTCCTTCCTATCCGAAGGATGTTGTGGAACTTGAAAGGGTTCAGAAAAGATTTACAAGGATGTTGCCAGGGTTGGAGGATTTGAACTATAGGGAGAGGCTGAACAGGCTGGGGCTGTTTTCCCTGGAGTGTTGGAGGCTGAGGGGTGACCTTATAGAGGTCTACAAAATCATGAGGGACATGTACAGAATAAATAGGCAAGGTCTTTTCCCTGGGGTGTGGGAAGATGGTATAGCTTTAGGGTGAGAGGGGAAAGATATAAAAGAGACCTAAGGGGCAACTTTTTCAAGAAGAGGGTGGTACGTGTTTGGAATGAGCTGCCAGAAGAAGTGGAGGAGGTAATTGCAACATTTAAAAGACATCTGGATGGATATATGAACAGGAAGGGTTTGGAGGGATATGGGCCAAATGCAGGCACGCGGGACTAGATTGGGTTGGGATATCTGGTCAGCAAGGATGAGTTGGATTGAAGGGTCTGTTTCCATGCCGTACATCTCTATAACTCTAATAGTCAGGTACCAAAGGCAACAAGAAAAACGCAAGAAAGTGAGGAATGTCAGATCAGCCATGATCCTACCATATAGTGGAGCAGGCTCGAGATGCTGAATGGCCTAGTCCTGTTCCTATTTCCTATGATCTTTGGTTATGATCGTACCTGGTCTGGCCTTGAACACTGTGCAACAACCCAACATACAAGCAAACATTTCAAATAAATGCTCAAAATTGGGTGGGCTACACATTAATCTTTATAAACCTTTCTCACGGTTACTGTTTTAGGGGTCAATGTACCAAAGTGCTTGTTACTGGGCTATTAATCCAAATGCATAAATGATTCAGGAGTCAAGTTCAAATCTGACTACAGAACTTGGGAATTTAAACTCAATTAAATAAATCTAAAATCTGAAGATAGTCTTAGTAAAGATGAACATGGATATGTTGGATTGTTCTAAAAACGTATCACTAATTTCCTCAAGGAAGGAAATTTGGTCTTCTTGACTTGCTTATATTTAACTCCAGACCCATATGAATGCTTAATGCAACAACTCTTCACTGTCTTGAAATGACCTAGAGAGCCAATAAGCTCTATTCATAATGGCTCATCACCAAGTGATGCTCAACAAGTGCTTAACTTGCAAGTGATATTCACCTCATACGAGCAAGCTTTTACAAATGCAGTCATTGTGTTTATAATGAAAACTTTCTATTGCAAATGTGTCACACTTTGGCCAATATAAGTACTGCACACAAGGAGCTAAGACCAAGTGCAATTTTTCAGATAAACAGGCGATCATGGCTGGGAATAAATATGCACTGCATACGGTCACATTGCAATCATAATCAGGCTTTTTTTATACATTACTATTATATATTTCTGTGTCCACATTTATAATGGAAACTGACTATGTCAACTTGTCACATTGCAATTACAAATCCCGAGATAACCTAATAGTACAGAATTGGATTTAACCTTGGAATCTTTCTAGGAACATTCTTTTCTTCATGAATTAGGTATAGTATAATTAAACCTTAAAATTACACTAAACCTAATTTTAGGGAAGGGGACAGTGAATTTTCAACTTTAGAGTGTGTGGCTTGGTACAGTACTAACATTTTCTCATTCAGAACACAGAAATGCAGTTAATGTTATAGTGACTTACCTACGCCTCTATGAAAGATTGCCAAGGTGCCATCAGCCAATGCTACTAATACTCTTCCTTTTAAATGTCTGGTAAAAGAGAAACTAGGTATAACTTGAAAGGCTTATGCAAGGACCATCTTTCCAGCAGTAACTTTTCCACATTACACTCCAAAAAGCTAAAAGATGAACAAAAGAACTGGACCTAATTCTTCACACTTTTGTAAGTATTTATTTAGACATACACATTCCAAATACATCTTCTCCATCAACAACAGCTTCAGGCAGTTTCTTTTTAGGAGGACATTGGTAAATGCCTGATCACGTCCATTAGATGGATACAATCAAAAAATTTCATATTCTGTATGATGTAGCCTTCTCTAGCTGTGGGAGGTTGCCCACTAGTGTTAAGAACCTTTGTATGCGTACATAGAAGGATGATGACCCAACATCAACTGGGAAGTTCAAAGAGAACTGGATAGCAACAAACCATGGTCAGTTTTATTTGGGTATTTACTTCCACATTATTCTTAGAAAATAACCTCATACAACAAAGCATCAACTCTGTGTGGTTACCTCTAGAAGCAATTTGAAAATCAAATTAACCAAACCAGCCAGTTTTGTAATTACATGAACACATCAAATTCAGAACTTCAGGGGCTCAGTGACTGCATTTAATATCTTGATCATATCAGAGTATTAAAGAAAAATGGACTCTTGAAAGCTTATTTTTCATCTTTATTAATTTGTGGAAAATTAATTGGATGCAGCTAAAATGATTAAATAATCATTCTCCGTCTATATTATCATTATAACTCTAGTTATTAATTGATAAAGAGATAACATATCCGCCAGTCAGGATAGATTATTAAGCCCTGATTCTGATTGGAACAAAAAAGGAGAATGACCTCACAGTTAAACCTCAAGACAACATTTGAAATTCTTTTAACCAGATTTAACAACCTTAACTGTTTTTGTACATTATGCCTCAATTAATGACATCAAGATGAGTTCAATCTCAGTTTGCTGACAATGAAACAGGTGGAGTCGGTAGCTAGGGTATGGAGTTTGGACTGGGGACTAAAAACATCTCCTCAATATTAAATTGGAAAGAATTTCTGCTTCTCCAATACTGGATATCAATAAGTCATCTGATAATTCAGCAAAAAATGGAGAAGTCAAGATAAGACAATGTGTAGAGTAGGGTGCCATCAGTGTACATTTGAAAACTAACCCTTGGCTTTGGAAAATGTCACAGAGGGGCAGCATGTGAATTAGAAATAGGAAGGGCCAAGGATAGGTCTTTGCAGATAGAGGAAACTGTGTGGTAGCAGGAAGTGAAGCCATTGCAAGTGATTTCCTGGCTTAAATTAGGGTCAAGATGAATTAAACTAGGTGATAGCAATCCCACCCAGTTAGACAATAGTGGAGAGATGAGGAAAGTGTGGTCAACTGTGTCAAATCCTGGAGACAGGTCAAGAAAGAGAATGAGGGTTAACTTGTACTTTTCACAGTCACACAAGATGTCATTTATGACTTTGGTAAGAGCCGATTTGGTACGGTGGCAGGGACAAAAGCCCCATTGGAAGAATTCAAACATGGAAGTACAGGGATGGATTTGGGAGGTGACAACGTGTTCAAGGAATTTGGAGAGAAAGGGGAGTTTAGAACATAAAGTAAATAATGTTGGAAATGCTCGGCAGGTCATGCAGCACCTGTGGAGTGGAAAAGGTTACATCTCAGGACAACGAAAGATATCAGTTTTGAGGAAAGGTCATCAATGTGAAACATGGACTTGTTTGCACAGACTCTGTCTAACCTACTAAGCATTTCAGCATTTTTGTTTTGATTACAGATTTCCAATATTCTGGATATTTTGTTTTTGAAAGGGAGTTTGGGGAAGCATTGGCACAGTCCTTACATCATTCGACGAGTAAACCAGAACCTCATGCTAATGTTTTGAGGACATGGATTCAATTCTCATTATCCATCATCCACTCTTGATTTTTGCAAAAATCTATCTGGATTGCTAATGTCTTTTCAGGCAGGAAATCTGTAATCCTTTCCTCATCAGGCCTCCAATGTGATTCCTGACCCACTCCTAACTGAGCAAACACTCCGTTCAAAGGACAAATACAGACCATCAACAAATGCTAGCCCATGTCCCATGAATGAGTACAGTGCGGGGCAGGGATGTTTGGAGATGAGATTGTGCAATTCAAGGATTTTTTTTTTAAGGAGATGTGTGGTGACAGCAGATTTGAAAGCAAGGGAGCCAACAACTAAAGAGAGAAAACTCTTCATAATATCAGATTAAAGTGACGTCAGCTGGGCAAGTTGAGTGACCAGATGCTTAGTGGCAATAGGACTGGGCCTCATTCCTGATGAAGGGTTTTTGCTTGAAACATCAATTCTCCTGCTCCTCGGATGCTGCCTGACCTGCTGTGCTTTTCCAGCACTACAGTCTTGACTCTAATCTCCAGCATCTGCAGCACTCACTTTCACCTGGGGCATAGGAATTGGGTGTCATAGACAAGATGAAGTTAGAGACTGGAAGAAAGCTGACCGAGGAGAGGCTATAGAAGGAAGCAAGTTCAGGACTATGACAGGGTGAAGCATTAAAAGAAGTTTGGTTGGGTGGGCTATTTGAAGAAAGGAATAGTACAGAGACTGCTGATTGGATTGTCTTAATCACACTGATGTGTTTGTTGCTGAAAGTACAGGTGGAGGGGACAGGGAAGAAATGTTTAAGAAGATCACTTACAGCGAAGTAAAATCTAGGGTTATCTTTGCTGTCCAAGTTGATTCTTGACTAGATTTAGCAATGAAAGCAGAACCCACGAGTATTTTAAAATTGTCTAGCCAGGTTTGGGTTGGTGAATAGTTAGAACAGTTGTCCACAAATCCTATAAAGTCCCTATTCTTGAATTTAAGCAAGGGTAGATGAAGGTCACACTAGAAGAAATGGCCAGGATGAAAGAAGATGATAGCCCCTAGTGAAATTAAAGAGATTGAAAGTGCAGGTGAGGACAGGTTGAGGAAATCAGTAGCTGCAGAAATTTAACGGAGGGCCAAAGACCAAAGGCGAGATATCTAGAACTTTGAAAATTTGTTAGTGAATATTAAGTGATTAAAATATAGTTGTTGATGTTGTTAAAGTATAAACCATCATGTCTGATAACTAATAAATTAAGTATTTCAAAACCTTTTATAACTTACACAATACTGAGAATAGAGTCTTTCAGTTTAATGGAGTGAAGACATTTCTTCCACTGAGCTACTGAGGAATGGACATACAAACTGCAAGAGAACAAACAAAAAGTTCACTGTCTCTTCATAATTCATTTTGAAAAGATTGCAGGAAGGGTCAAGGGGGATTGGTCCTTTAAATAGCTGCAGTGAGTGGTAGCATCAGTGGGAGCACACCTTGGGGATCCACCTGACCCAAGAAACCACAAACTGAGGTGGGGTTCATTCCATTCCCTTGTCTAAAAAGCAACAATCTATGCTCCTTCTTCAAGGATCCTGACTATTTGCATGACTCTGAATCATCCTCAAGGCGGGTTCCAATTTCACCCACTGACTTGGATTGTGAGTACTGTTAGCCTACAATGGAGATGGAAGCTCCATCCTATTAATGGGAATTCCATTTGCAAGATTATATCCAGCAAATTTGGGTCCTGAACGAATATATAACCCACGTGAAAACTTCTGAAGCATAGTTAGCCAATCACTGCAGAAAATGAACACCGCTCACTTTGCTTCCCTTTAACCACGCCATAACTTGACAACACCCATATCTAAAATGCAGATGAATGCTTTTCTCTTTTTGGATGAATCAGATTAAGAGCATCTGTTTCAGAGGTTAAAGTCCCTCCCAATTTTAAGATCCAGATTTACCAGAAATTATGCTCAGGAACAGGACAGACTGCTCCATAGTCCCATTTTTTCTGCCAACAATATAACCGTACCAGGTTAGCACCTCTTATTGCACCAATATGCTTAACAACTGGCTGGAGGGAAATAACAATTTGTATAGAATAAAAGATGGCTTTGAGCCATTGGCTATCACCCACAGAACAACTTTAAGATTGTCTATCTTATTTAAAATCATTTACCTTCCATTAGTTTTGACTGGATTCAGACTGAGGTCATGACAGTAAAAGACTGATTACACCATCTCAACTGCCTTAAAGTGAAGGTATAATGTACATCTGCATTA
Organism: Chiloscyllium plagiosum; assembly: GCF_004010195.1. NCBI lineage: Eukaryota > Metazoa > Chordata > Chondrichthyes > Orectolobiformes > Hemiscylliidae > Chiloscyllium > Chiloscyllium plagiosum. Next base: position 54,375,376 of record NC_057733.1, on the reverse strand, counting down.
AGGGTGGCACCTTGGTGCCATAACTTACCAACCACTTTGTGCGCCAAGCCACATTGTTGGCAAAACGCTACTCATCTTCTCTGCTTCCTCACGCATCAGATCTTGATCCTGCGGAAGTGCAGATACACCATCTTTATACAGGTCAGATTCCCTGCAGGAAAAAGCAAAAGATGGCAACCTGGTTCAGAATCAAAAATACCTTGTAACAATACCCTCCACATAGTTTTTGTATGTCATTATATATTCCTAATGTTTCTGTCGCTTGTCATTTTCACTTGATTGCAATGATAGCAAAACTGTCCCTGCAGTTCCGCTGCCTAAACCATGTCCAAGAATTGGAGCCTCTTGCATGAGAAACTACAAGATCAGAACTGCATTCAATTCTTGAAGCTCAATTATGAATAGGGGTCAGGGGATGGCCAATTGCTATTTAATAAGTTCATGGCTGATCTAATTATTCCACATTCATGCCTAACTCCAACAACCTTTCACCCCATTACCCTCCCCCTCCATCTTTGTCTTAAAATATTCAAAGATCCTGCTTCAAATGTCTTTTGAGCATGAGAGATCCAAAGATACTTAACCCTCTGAGAAAAGAATTCTCCTCACTACTGTCTTAAATGAGTGACGCTTTATTTTTAAACTGTGACTCCCAATTCCAGATTCTCCAGTAAGAGGAGAATCACATCCTATTAACAAATCTCATAATTTTATATATTTCAATGAAATCACCTCCTGCTGTTCTAAATTAAACAGATACAAGCTTTAGCCAGTCTAACTAATAAAACAACCCATTCCAGGTATTATTCCAGCAAACCTTCTCTGAATTGCTTCCAATGCATTTGCATTCTTCCTTAAAATAAAGAGACCAATACTAACTTCCCTACTTTGTATTAAATTTTCCTCACAATAAGCAAAAATTCTATTAGTTTTCTTAATTACTTGACTTCACCTGCATGCACTTAAATATTCTAAAAAGGTGCAATAGACAGTGACAAAATAATGAATATGGAGGACACATTCAACTGACTAAACTACCAGCCAAAGATGGTCCCTCAATCAGACAACCTGATGAAGAAAGAAGGAAAGATGTGAGAATGAATTCCAGTTTGTACAGATTACTGTAAATCATAAACCTTGGAGGTTACTCACACACGTCAGCTATTTAACTGGATGTCATGAGCTATTCATTCTAATCCCATTGACCAGCATCTGGTCCATAACCTTGCAGGTTACAATGCTTTATCATAGAATAACAGAATCCTTACAGTGTAGAAACAGGTCATTTGGCCCATCATCGACCCGTGGAAGAGGAGTATTCCACACAGGTCCAGCCCCTCTACACTATCCCCATAACCCTGCATTAACCATGGCTAACCCAGCTAGCCTATATATCCTTGGACATTACAGGCCAATCCATCCAACTTGCACATCTTTGGACTGTGGGAAGAAAGCTATGCAGAGATGGGCCAATGTGCAAACTCCACACAGGCACAGTCACCAGAGGGTGGAATCGAATTGTGTTTGGCACTGTGAGGCAGCAGTGCTAACCACTGAGCCACCATGCCACCCAAATGATGGAGGGTGCGAGGCCTCAAAACAAAAGGAAGATCGGTGGTATATTTCTAGTGGAAAGTACAGAAACTTCATATGAAAAATATCATTTCTACATCTTATGGCATTTTTCATGAAAGGACCATATTTATGCAACTCCATTTGTGGAGCAGACTAAATATAAGTAAAAATGCAAATATAACTCGTCTTGACCACAGATTTATAGACAGGTCCCCACTGACCAACACTCTGTTGTGATGCAGATACACAAACAGCATTTTCCAAAGCAGTTGTAACGGAGTCACGGGAACAGTGGTCAAAATAACCTTTCCTTTCAAGGGCTAATTTTTGATTTTTGGTGGTTTTTCTTTGTCATTTAACTAATTCCTTTATTGATGCAGTCACATTGCAATGTCTCTTTCTGTATTTGTATTGAATTCTTTTCAAGTTTTTTTTGTCTTCAAATATCGAAGAATGCATCATACATTTACAGAGTCATACAGCATGGAAACAGACCATTCAGTCCATCCAATCCACGCTGAACATAATTCGAAACTAAATTAGTCCCACCTGCCTGCTCCTGACTCACCACTCCAAACCATTGCTGTTCATGTCCTTATCCAAATATCTTTTAAACACTAATTGTGTCCATACCCACCACTTCCTCAGTAAGTTCATTCCGTACATAAACCATCCTCTGTGAGAAATAATGCACCTCATGTCTTTTTTTTAAATCTCTCTCTTGGGTGGAAGTCAGATACAGGAAAGGAGCAGTCACTTTATTGGCAGTTCTCTACAGACCTCCCAATAGCAACAGCCACAGAGAAGCAGATAGAGAGCCAGATTCTGGGAGTGTGCAGAAGGAACAGGGTTGCTGTCATAGGTGACTTTAACTTCCGTCATAGGTGACTTTAACTTCCCTAATAGTGACTGGAACCTCCTTAGTTCAAATAGTTTGGATGGAGCAGTTTTTGTTATGTGCGTCCAGGAAGGGTTCCTGCTCAATATGTAGATAGGCCGATGTGAGGGGACCAGAGAATCCCTAGTATGAAAACAGGCCATTTGGCCCAATAAGTTACTGGTCAGAGCACTGACCACAGGAGTTGGGACGTCATGTTAGCTCAGTGCTACAGCAGGCGCACAGAGAGGGGAGCCGGAAGGTAAGCGGAGACCAGTTTAAATTAATGTTTTTCTTTTCGCAGTCCGTTTTTTTTCCAACTAGGAGCGGGAACCCGGAAGTCGTCAACATAGGCTTCTGGGAAGGTAAGAAGTTTGAATGGAGAAGGAACCCGAGACACTACACGTGTAGTGTCCCCCACCCTCCCTCCTCCTCTAACCTAAAAAAAAATGACTCAGTCGGCTGAACAGGTAAGCTACTTAGTGTTCTTG
>NC_057733.1:54337284-54369411 GCF_004010195.1 Chiloscyllium plagiosum | reverse complement strand
TCTATGTTCATAGGTCTTTGAAAGTTGCCACTCAGGTGGATAGAGCTTGTAAGAAGGCTTATGGTGTATTAGCGTTCATTAGCAGAGGGACTGAATTAGAGTCGTGAGGTGATGTTGTATAGGACCTTGGTAAGGCCACATTTGGAGTACTGTGTGCATTTCTGGTCGCCTCATTTTAGGAAAGATGTAGAAGCTTTGGAGAGGGTGCAGAGGAGATTTACCAGGATGTTGCCTGGAATGGAGAATAGGTCGTACAAGGATAGGTTGAGAGTGCTAGGCCTTTTCTCATTGGAACAGCGAAGGATGAGGGGTGACTTGATAAGAGGTGTATAAGATGATCAGAGGAATAGATAGAGTAGACAGTCAGAAACTTTTTCCCCGGGTACAACAGAGTGTTACAAGGGGACATAAATTTAAGGTGAAGGGTGGAAGGTATAGGGTGGATGTCAGGGGTAGGTTTTTTACCCAGAGAGTGGTGGGGGCATAGAATGCGCTGCCTGTGGGAGTGGCAGAGTCAGAATCATTGGTGACCTTTAAGCGGCAATTGGATAGGTACATGGATAGGTGCTTAAGCTAGGACAAACATTCGGCACAACATCGTGGGCCGAAGGGCCTGTTCTGTGCTGTATTGTTCTATGTTCTATTGTACAGGACATTGGCTAGGCCACTTTTGGAATACTGGGTGCAATTCTGCTTTCCCTCCTATTGGAAGGATGTTATGAAATTTGAAAGGGTTCAGAAAAGACTTCCAAGGATGTTGCCAAGGTTGGAGGATTTGAGCTATAGAGAGAGGCTGAATAGGCTGGGGCTGTTTTCCCTGGTGTGTCAGGGGCTGAGGGTGACCTTATAAAATCATGAGGGGTATGGATAGGATAAATAGACAAAGTTTTTCCCTGGGGCGTGGGAGTCCAAACTAGAGGGCATAGACTTAGTGTGAGAGGGGAAAGATATGAAAGATACCCAAGGGGCAACTTTTTCACTCAGAGGGTGGTACATGTATGGAATGAGCTGCTAGAGGAAGTGGTGGAGGTTGGTACAATTGCAGCATTTAAAAGGCATCTGGATGGGTATATAAATAGGAAGGGTTTGGAGGGATATGGGCCAAGTGCTGGCAAATGGGACTAGATTAGATTAGGATATCTGGTCGGCATGGATGAGTTGGACTGAAGGGTCTGTTTCATGTTGTACATCTCTATGACTCTAAGTCTACACTGACCCTTCAAAGGGTAACCCGCCCACTCTCAATCCCCTACCCTATTACTCTACATTTTCCCTGACTAACGCACCTAACCTACATATCTCTGAACACTATTGGCAATTTAGCATGGTCAATTCACTTAACCTACATCTGGATTGTAGGAGGAAACCAGAGCATTCAGAGGAAACATGAGGAGAATGTGCAAACTCCACATAGACAGTCGCCCAAGACTGGAATCGAACCCAAGTCCCTGGTGCTCTGAAGCAGTATTGCTAATCACTGAGTCACCGTGCCGCCCACACTGGATTTGGTACTTGACAACGAACCAGGCTTGGTGTCAGATCTCTTGGTGGGAGAGTATTTCGGTGACAGTGATCACAGCTCCTTGACCTTTACCATTGTCATGGAGAGGGATAGGAGCAGACGGTATGGGCAAGTATTCAATTGGGGGAGGGGGAATTACAATGCTATTAGGCAGAAACTGTGGTGCCTAAATTGGGAACATATGTCCTCAGGGAAATGCATGACAGAAATGTGGAGGTTGTTTAGGGAACACTTGCTAATATTGCTGGATAGATTTGTCCCACTGAGGCAAGGAAGGGATGGTAAGGTGAAGGAACCTTGGATGACAAGGACAAGGTTCTAGAGGGTTACAAGGTAGCCAGGAAGAAACTGAGGAATAGACGTAGGAGAGCGAGAAGGGAGCATGAAAAGGTTTTAGCAGAGAGCATTAAGGAAAATCCTCAGGCATTCTACACTTATGTGAGGAACAAGAGGATGGCCAGAGTGAGGGTAGGGCCAGTCTGGGATAGGGGAGGGAACTTGTGCCTGGAGTCAGAGAAGGTAGGGGAGGTCCTTAATGAATATTTTGCTTCAGTATTCACTACTGACAGGGATCTTGATGTTTCAGAAGACAGCGTGAAGCAGACTGATATGCTAGAACAGGTTGATGTTAAGAAGGAGGATGTGCTGAAAATTTTGAAAAATGTAAGGATAGATACGGCAGGATAGATAAGGATAGATAGATAAAATGTAAGGATAGATAGATTGGGCGGCACGGTGGCACAGTGGTTAGCACTGCTGCCTCACAGCGCCAGAGACCCGGGTTCAATTCTCGCCTCAGGCAACTGAATGTGTGGAGTTTGCACATTCTCCCTGTGTCTGCGCGGGTTTCCTCTGGGTGCTCCAGTTTCCTCCCACAGTCCAAAAATGTGCAGGTTAGGTGAACTGGCTATGCAAAATTGCCCGTAGTGTTAGGTGCAGGGGTAAATGTAGGGGAATGGGTCTGGGTGGGTGCGCTTTGGCGGGTCGGTGTGGACTTGTTGGGCCGAAGGGCCTGTTTCCACACTAAGTAATCTAATCTAATAAGTCCCCTGGACCAGATGGGATATAACCAAGGTTCCTACAGGAAATGAGGGAAGAGATTGCTGCACCTTTGGTGATGGTCTTTGTGTCCTCACTGTCTACTGGAGCAGTACCAGATGACTGGAGGGTGACAGATGTTATTCCCTCGTTCAAGAAAGAGAATAGGAATAATCCTGAGAATTACAGACCAGTCAGTCTTATGTCTGTGATGGGCAACCTATTGGAGAGGACTCTGAGACAGAATTTATGATTACTTGGAAAACCATAGTTTGATTAGAAGGTCAGTATGGCTTTGAGGGCAGGTAAGCCTCACAAATCTTATTGAATTCTTTAAGGATGTGACAAAACACATCGACGAAGGTAGAGCAATGGATGTGATGTACATGGATTTTAGCAATGCGGTTGATAAGGTCCCCCATTGTAGGCTGATTCAAAAAGTAAGGAGGCACGTGATAAGGAAATTTGGCTGTCTGGATACAGACTTGGTTGGCAGTAGATGGAAACTATTCAGCCTGGAGCTTGGTGACTAGTGGCGTTCTGCGGGGATCTGTTCTGGGACCTCTGCTCATTGTGATTTTTATAAATGACTTGGATGAGGAAGTGGAAGGGTGGGTTATTAAGTTTATCGATGACACAAAGTCAAAAAGTGCAGTGCTGGAAAAGTACAGCTGGTCAGGCTGCATCCGAGGCACAGCAGGAATGCTTGAAACATCAACTCTCCTGCACCTCGGAAGCTGCCTGACCGGCTGTGCTTTTCTATCATCACACTTTTTGACTCTGATCTGCAGCATTTGCAGTCCTCTCTTTCTCCCTGCTGATGACACGAAGGTTGGTTGAGTTGTGGATAGTGTGGAGCACTGTTGTAGGTTGCAACTGGACATTGACAGGATGCAGAACTGGGCTGATAAGTGGCAGATAGAGTTCAACCTGGAGAATTGTGAAGTTATGCATTTTGGAAGGTTGAATTTGAATGCAGAATACAGGATTAAAGGCAAGATTCTTGGCAGTGTGGAGGAACTGAGAGATCTTGGGGTCCATGTCCATCCCTCAAAAGTTGCCACCCAGGTTGATAGGGTTGTTAAGACGACGTATGGTGTGGTTTTTATTAGCAGGGGGTTTAAGTTTAAGAGCTGTGAGGTTATGCTGCAGCTGTACAGAGACCTGATTCGACCATACTTGGAATATTGTGTTCAGTTCTGGTCACCTCATTATAGGAAGGATATGGAAGCTTTAGAGAAGGCGCAGAGGAAATTTACCAGGATGCTGCCTGGACTGGAACGCATGTCTTATGAAGAAAGGTTGAGTGAGCTCGGAATTTTCTCATTGGAGCAAAGGAGGATGAGACGTGACTTGACAGAGGTGTGCAAGATGATAAGAGGCATAGAGTGGATAGCCAGAGCCTTTTTCCCAGGGCAGAAACGGCCATCAAGAGGGACAAAATTTTAAGGTGATTGGAGGAAGGTTTATGGGAGATGTCAGAATGGGTTCTTTACACAGAGTGGTAGGTGCGTGGAATGTACTGCTAGCGGTCAGATATATTAGGCCATTTAAGCGATTCTTGGATAGGTATGCGGATGATAGTAAAATGAAGGGTATGTTAGTTAGTCTGATCTTAGAGGAGGATAAAAGGTCGGCACAACATCGAGGCCGAAAGGCCTGTGCAACGCTGTACTGTTGTATGTTAATTTTATATATGTGCCACATCATTTTGAAATCACCATCTTAGTGAAAAGACACCTACTATTAACACTATTTTATAACTCCTGATTTTATAAACTTCTCTAAGGTCACCTGTCAACCTCCTGTGCTGCAGTGAAAAAAGTCCCAGCCTATCTTGATAACTCAAACCTTCCCTACCTGGCAACATCCTGGGAAATCTTTTCTGAACCCTTTCCAGCTTAATATCCTTCCATGTTAAATCTTCTAACTTGGAATAACATGCTTTTATTAATTTATTATAAATAAATCCCCATACGGTTTTGTTTAGAATTTTAATTTACACCTGACACATGGTAACTTATTGAGGATGTAAAATATAAAGCACAGGATTAAGATCAGTATTTTAACTTCAAGCCCAAAAGGAAAATCAGAAAATTTATTGCTGACATAAAACATGTTGCAAGTGAAAATGGTAAATGTAGTGCGATTACATTCAAATCCTGCATATTTGATGCACAGTTTTCAAGCTCACCCATGTTTATGTAATGGAATAGGAGACAAACCGTATCACGCATTCACTCACGTCTCAGGAGTACTGTGGACTATCAAATGGAACAACACTAAGGTGGGAAATAAAGCTCCAATCCTAGCCACCTCAGCTGACACCTAGATCCAGCAGCAATTCCTTCTTCCTTCTCTCCTCAGCCCCACACACCTCTCCCCCCAACAAGCTTGCAGATTTCATGGAAAAAAAATCTGTAAATAATTTGCAAAACAGCCTGGCAAGCACTTTTATTTATAAGTATGATCAAAACTCAAAGTTTGTGCGAAGATTTGTAGCTCGGGTGCTCGTTGTTGTGCTTCTGTTCGCCGAGCTGGAAGTTTTTGTTGATGGAGTTTGTGGATGAATGCCATGCCTCTAGGAATTCCCTGGCTGTTCTCTGTCTGGCTTGCCCGATGATAATAGTGATGTCCCAGTCGAATTCATGTTGCTTGTTAACGAAGGACCCGATACCCAACATGAGCAAAACTAATGTAGTGTACCATGCAAGGACTGCACAAAACACTATATAGGACAAACAGGAAGACAGCTAACAATCCGCATACATGAACATCAACTAGCCAGACCCAACATACCAACCACTACAGTGGACAGCTGAAACTGACAACCGGAAGCGGCAGGGACAGACCACTATAAACACCGGAGGAAACATCAAAGAAGCACTTCGCAGGAGGCTCCCAAGCACTGATGATGTCGCCTAGCCAGGGGACGAAACGTTTGCAACAAAAACTTCCAGCTCGGCGAACAGAACCACAACTTATGATCAAAACCTTTCACTTTGAATTTTACCTGAAACTTGAAGTAGCAACACCCTCCTCCCAGCTCCATGAGCAGCTGAAACTCAGGCCAATGCCCTGACTAGCCAAACCTCATGCCAAGTACCACCACTCCCTGCCTGACTAGATAAAACTCAGGCCCAGCCCCAGTGGGCAGTCACCTCCATCAAGCAAGAGGAGTGTCTGCTCCAACCTAGTTAAAGCCCCCCCCCGGCTGCTGCTGGACCAACCCCAGGTTCCTTCCCTTGTGCTCTGAATACTGCTTAGTTGGAGATTCAGTCTCCTGAGGAGTAATAAGAACACAAAAGAAGGATAAAAACAGAAATTGTTGGAGAAACCTAACAGGTCTGGCAGCATCTGTGAGAAGAAAGCAGTGTTAATGTTTCAAGTCCAATGACTCAAGTTCTGATGAACAGTCACTGGACTTGAAAGGTTAATTCTGCTTTCTTCCCAAACATGCTGAATTTCTCCGCAATTTCTGTTTCAGATCTCCGTCATCTGCAGTTCTTTGTTTTATTGCAGGAAAGACTGAGTTGGTGATTGGTGGGGCTGGAAAAGCCTGCATGGGAGAGACAAGATCTTTGATTGGAAGATCAGTGCCTCACAGACTCTGTCTCTTCTAGATAGGACAGAGGGATACATTTCTGAGTATTCACTCTCATGTTGGAATTTCCCTAGGCCTTCTGAAGGATATTTGGGGATGAATGTGTGTATTTTGAGCACTGCCCTGGAAACTAAGGTACCACGTCACTCAGATTCCCACAAGTAAAACATTGCCACATGTTCAAAGCTAGGATGGGAAAGGGAGATATGTTTAATAGAGGACAATGTTACGTTTTACACAGCTTGCAACATAAGTCAAAAAAGTTTAATTTGTGCAACAACCTCTGTTAAAATTCCACATACCGTCTATTAAACATCTGTGTGCTCTCTGTTGAACTCTGTACTCCCAGAGGGTCTGTAAAAACATGTTCTGTATAAGCTCCGGACTGACTGACATCAGTTAAGTCATCATCTGACAGTGGAAGATTTAGATTGGATTCTGTGGCTTCTGTAGCCTCTTCTGCTGCTGGCAAACTTCCGTCAGGGCTGACGCTCACCGTACCAATTTCCCCTGTAACAAGGTACAACTATTATGGCAGAGATCTTTTAAACAGACCAGATAGCAGACCCTTGCCACTGAACTGTCTGTCCAACATAGTAGAAGGTCACTTTTCCCGAATTTACGAGGATTTATAAACATCCAATCAAACTCCTTAAGTTGCTTTCAGAGATAGCCACTATATGTCTATTAACACTTCAGTAAATATTTACTTACAGTTAACTCTGGATGAGAAACACCACATGAATACTCACACCAGGCTCCAATTTGAAAGGAATTTACGATTTAAACATTATACGATTTGCAGTTTGACTGCAGCAGCTTGTTTATTACCATAACAATGATGGTGGGCTGTGGCAAGTTCCAGCTGAAGACTGTGTTAACTTTATATTTCTTCGATTAATAATGAGCCGAGTCTTAATTATAACTTATTTTCCACCTTTTATATTCTCACCAATTTTCAAAAGAACTGAAGCATCATCAGTGATTGAGCTGATTATTATCATTACTTAAAAGGACACAGCTAACATACAATAACTTCTTTTCAGAGAATTCCTATCGAATCTGTCAGCTATGGTTCATTTAATAGCATTCTTACCACAAATCAGTATAAAAGGTGTAAATATAGAACATGGCTAAGCCACAGAACATAAACAATGTCAGCACAAGGCTAATTAACTGCATACCTGACTCTCCTTCAAGGATGGGCGAAGAACTGGCAGGAGTGCGTGGGGTCTGAGGTACAGCACCACCTTCAGTAGTGCAACCAACTACTGTGATTCCACCCAACAGATTGTCACTTCCAGCTGAACTGTTACTGGCAACACTTCCAGCTAAAGAAGCACATTCTGCCTGGCTTCCCTCAGCATCCATCGGAATTTCTTCTCCAGCAGGATAGTCTGTTTCTCGAGCACCTATAAATTATTAATGGAATGATTAATTATAAATAATTATCTACCTAATCATTATGATGTGGAGGAGCCAGTGTTGGACTGGGGTAGACAAAGTTAAAAATCACACAACACTTTCATCAGGAACAGTGCACCGAAAGCTAATGCTTTCAAATAAACCTGTTGGATTGTAGCCTTGTGTTGTGTGATTTTTTTAAACTTTGTCTACCTGATAATGTTACCCAATATTACTGTTAAAAACAAACATATCTCATGGCTGCATAATGTTTTCCTACAAATTTCAACAATTTCAGTTTACCAAGGCCAGTCAGCAGCATCCTCATCACAAAACTCAACTAGGTTCAAGGATAACACCAGAGATGTGAGCATATTGATTGGGTTAGTACTTTCAGTGTAGTACTGAGGGAGTGTTGCACCAGACATGACATATTTTGAACACTGGACTAGGCTGACATATATATCCCACGTCACTATTTATCTCTAAGAGGAGTCAGGAGCTCTCCCATGACCTGAACTTTTATTTATTTCTCAACAAACGTAATCAAAACAGATTATCTAGTAATTTATCTCATTAATATTTGTGGCATCTTATCAAATTGTCTGCCGTCCTTCTTATATGTCAACAGCAATTACAGAAAATCATTCAATGTTTTGAGATGCCTTGAGGATGTGAATTATGCTAGAAATAAGACAGAAACATAAATTATTTATTTTTGACCTATCTTGCCTGATTTTTAACTCTGTCTAAGTGAATAGAATGAGTACACTGAAGTCAGACCTCCCTCAGCAGTTAGCATAAGAGGAGAACTAAAGGATGTTACTGATGGCACTGTGAATAATTTTACACCATTTAGGTTCTGCCTGATCTCATTACAACATTGATCCAAACATGAAGAACTGAGCTTCAGAGGTGTGGTGAGAATGAAATAAAGACTGCATTTGACCAAGAGGCCCCAACAAAACTGCAGTCAAAGGGAATCGGGGGAAAACTCTCCACTGGGTGAAGAAATGACTGGAACAAAGGAAGACAGTTGTAATTGTTCAAGGTCAATCATGTCAGCCTCAAGATGCCAGCGCAGGAGCTTTTCAAGGTAATGTCCTCAGCCAATCTTCAGCTGCTTGATCAATGACCTTCCCTCTATCATCTGGCCATAGGTTGGGAATGTTCACTGACAACTGCACAATTCACAACTCCTGAAATTCTGAAACAGTTCATGACCAAATGCAACAAGACCTGGCCAAAATCCATACTTGGGATACTAAGTGATAAATAACGTTCACGCCATGTAAGTAACAATCTTTACTCCTTAATGTTCATCATTACTAAATTTCCCCATTATCAACATCCTGAAACTGAACCAGACCAGCCTAATAAGGACAACTAAGCTTCAGAGAATACCCTTCCCTTCTTCTAACTCAGTAAATATTCCAAGTGAGGGAGAAGAGGAAAAGACAGGCACAAGGAGGAGATAAGAGCTTGAGATTAAAATAAAATTACAAACTTTCAACCAATAAGACTCTATGACAACTTTAACATTCAAAACCACAGCTAATGAACCACTATAAATAAAAAACATTTCCTACAGATCAAACCTGTTAAAAAGTCAACCAACACAACTCTTGCTGTGTGCAAAATGAACTGACCTGGTACACTGGCAAGGCACAGGATGTGAGAGTTGCACACAAAGAAACTGTCCAAGATCTTTGCAGGCTGGTTGGCATCTATAACCACAACCTTGCCGGTAGAATGTGTGCTCGTACATATCCAAACCAGGCTAGACAGCTCCTCCTGATGCTTCAGTTCCTTCTCCTGCTCCTGCACAGTACAGATGTTAATGAGCAGATTTACTCCAACTCTCAACCTACTGTACTTCATGTAATGAACGACTCCATTTTAATTTGTAAATGCTACATTAAAAACCAAAATCATTGGATCCAAAACAAGTTTTCATTTGAAGCAATGGCGACCATGTTCAACTGGAAAAACAATGTTGGTTTATGCCTGCAGTTCTGATATAGCGACACTCTGACCTGAAGATCAAGTCTTGATAATGAGGAGTACAAGCACAGCTAAGTGACTTGTCATCCAGAGACAGAGGGAGGGAGAAGGATTTCAAGAAAGAATGGTAGTCACCTTGGTATATAGGGTACTGTACAGCCTTTCCCCACTGACACAACATTGCCTTCTTCCTGGGCTACACCTCTCTGCACATCCCAACACATATTTTCAGTTAATCAACAGGAGAGTTTTCACATGAATATATGAAAACAGAAAGTAGGAGAAGGCCATTCAGTCTCTTTGAGCTGGTCGACCATTCAAGAAAATCATGGTTAATCAGACTATGGCCTCAAACCTAGTTTCTTACCAATCCCCAATACACATTGACTCCCTCATTAGTCAAAAATTGATTTTCCTCTGCCTTAAAAAGTTTCTATGACTCTGCTCCCCAGTGAAGAAAGTTCCAAGGATTCTGGATACTCAGAACAATACATCCTCCTCCATACACATCTTAAATGGGCGGCCCCTTATTTTTGAACTGCTTCCCCTCGTCTTGGCCCCTCCCACCAGGTGAAACATCCTTTCAGGGTGAATCCTGCCAAGTCCCCTTTGGACCCCTGTTCTGTTTATGTTGGTTCCCCATAGGACCAATTTACCCAGTGACACACCCTGGCTTCTCTCTGGAGGCCTCCACATTTTTCCTTTTCAGATCAGAATGCAATTCCCTCGAGAGTCTCAACTGAATTTGCTTCCACCACTTTGCCAAGTCATGCATTCCAGATCATGAATACACGCTGGGCAAAGAGGCTTCTCCTCTTGTTGCCATTGCCTCCTTTGCCAATTACTCTAAAACTGTGCCATCTTTTCCTCAATCCTTCCACCAATGGGAAAGGTTTCACTCTACCTACTCTGTTCAGACCCCTCATGAATGTGACCAACACTGACACATATTTGAAATCATTTATCATGTAAATAACTTGAAAAACTTAAATAATCATAGTTGGAGTATTTGAACAATTATATACATACTTTAAGTTCCAGCTCCAACCGATCCAAGCTGCTCTGAGATCCTCTCCGCTGCTTATTGCCTTCTGGTTCAGAACTGGATAGATCATTGTAAAACACACTAGCACCAAAGATTGAGCCACCATCACGAGTTTTTCCTCCTGACAAGTTAACACCCACTGCACACCATAACTAGAAAGCATAGACAAAACAGACCATGAGTCAAGGTTACTTACTAGAGAGAGGCTGCCGATTTCGAGGGCTGAGGTCCTGAATGCAGGGTATCAATATTCATTCAAGAAGCAATGTCAACCACAAACCATTGTGTGTTGCAAATACTACGCAATTCTGATTGAATAAAGAACTATTGGAAAGTTCTCTCATCTCTGAAAACTACTCACTATTCCATGATTATTCTGGATTGCAAAGTTAACCCCTGGTTTCCTTTACTGACTGCAAATCATCTTCCGTATTCCCTCTCCCACTGGCTCCTTCATTGTCACCTCCAACAATTTGTGAGGAGCTCATGGACTTGGTCATTAAAAATACCATATAATCAGCTAACTCTTGCACTAACTTACAGAATCAAACTTCCTCTAATACTCCCTCATAACCTCGGCCTGAAATTGCAACTTCCTTAAATTTATCTTCTAATCCCCTTCACGCCCTACATATGAATGTATGAATTAGAGGCAGGAGTAGCCATTTGGCTTAATGAAATCAAGCTGATCTGATTGTGGTTTCAACTCCATTTTCTTTTCTACTCCTGCACCCATCGACTCTAACTAATCAAGACTCTAACTAAATAAGACTTAAAGATATTCCAAGTCCCAGCCTCTGCTACTTTCTGGGGAAGAGACCATTCACTTTTCAAGAGAACAAACATTTCTGCACATCTCTGTCTTAAATGGCACATCTCTTATTTTAAACTATGTCCCCACTTCTAGTCTTTACCACAAGGGGAATCATCCTCTCAGCATTCACTCTGTTAATTTCCCTCAGGACCTTAAGTGTTTCAAATAATATCATTGTTCATTCTTCCAATCTTTAATAGATAATGGTCCAACCTTTCCTTATAAAGATAAACTCTATCCCTGGAAGCAATCTAGTCAACCTTTGCTGATCTGCTTCTCATGTTATTGTATCCTTTCTCAAGAAAGACAACCAAAACTGTGTACCAAGTGTTGATGCAGCTATTGATTACACCCAAACGAGCAGATTTTTGCCACCTATTGGCTACCTATAGCTGACTCTTTGGATTTCCTGTTGCAACCTCAAAGTCAAACATCTCTTAATCAACTCTTGCATTCTATTATATAGAAGAATGTCACCTTCATGTAAGTATCTTTGTCATCCAAAGGTTGCAGATACACTGGTACAGGCAGATTCTTCATCTTGCTGTCACTTGGACCACCATTTGTCCCCTACAGAGAAACCAACAAGTTACATGAATGCTCTGGATAGAGGTATGGCTGATATCAAGTGGGGTGGGGTATTTGGAGAAAGTACAGTGGGTATGTAGTCCAAAAGGCAAATCCTGACATGCAGCCCTTTGCACATCTCCCAATTTATCTAGTGTTCGACCTTTCCTCCTTTGCAATGCAACACATCAGATACTTCAGGTACAGACGCTGACAGTGTTGTCACACTTCTTCTCTCATGCTTGATAAAGAAAGGATCTGAATTCAAAGTCTTTTTTTACCCTGGAACTATTTGTTTGTTATTAACAGCATTTCATAAGGAAAAAATATTAAATCAGATCTTAAATTCATAACATAGTGGGAACAAGCTGAAACTCTTGCTCAATTGTGAATGCGGTTATATGGAATCCAATAATAATAATAATTTAAAATCCTCTTCATAAAAATTGTTATTGCCAACCTATGGGTGAAGGCTGGTTATACAGGTCAACATAAAAATACCATTGATTGAATATGTCTCAGACTGAGGTAGAAAAATAAAAATGAACATAAAGACTATTGATAAATGTGCCAAGGACCTTTAGGGAGGGAGTGGACATGTGCAGTTTTGAAGAGCATTTTAAAAGCAATGAACCAGAATGTCAGCATTGTACAATTAAAGGCACTGTCACAGATAGAGTTATCCAATGTGTTTGACCCTCTGCTTAGCATGTCCCTTTGGCAAAAAGTCTAAACCATGGGGTACATTATGTTCCAGTATATGTTGTGTACTCTCACCCAATAATGCAAAACGAACATTACAAATAATATCTTAAAAATCAATTACTTTTAAAATTAATAATGCTCTTAATTTCAACTTTTATTTTTGTAAACAATTAAGATTATTTTCCTCTAGATTACCATTTATTGCAAAGAAATCCTGGCAAATGGGGCTAGGTCAGATTGGGATGTCTGGACGGCACCAAAAAGTGTGGTGCTGGAAAAGCAGAGCCAACATCCGGGGAGCAGTAGAGTTAATGTTTTGGATATAAGTCCTTCATAAGAGCTGGTGAAGGGCTTATGCCCGAAACATTGACTCTCCTGTTCCTTGGATGCTGCCTGACCTGTTGTGCTTTTCCAGCGCCACATGTTTTGACACTGATCTCCAGCATCTGCAGTCCTCACTTTCTCCTGTCTGGGCGGTGCAGACGAGTTGGATCGAAGGGTCCAATTCCATGCTATATGACTCTCTGATTCTATAAACCATCAATAGAAAGGACAACTAGTTGCTCTCGTGTTGACTAAAAACAGCTCCAGGCGACTGAACATTCCTTCAAATGGAGGCAATGAGTATTTTAGAATTAGGGACAGAGGACAGTCCATCTTCCAGAATCCTGAGGTTACCCTCTTCCTTTGGATTTTACTAGCTTTTCCAACTAAAGCTACAAAAGTTAGTATGCACTTCCAAACACAAGATTCAGGAATATATTTTACAGATATGGAACAAGAAACTGTGGTTCTTCATTCGATACATGCTGCACTCATTGCCTTAAACATCATTTCAACCTGTGTGACATTCAAATTCATTTAATTTGCACTTTACCACATACCAAGGACAATGTCAGATTAAGTGCAGGCACTTAAACTGGATTCACATAAATTTACTCAGAACATAATTTTGGAATGCTTTGCAAGCAGTCTTAATACTGCAGTGGTAATAGATGTTATATCAGCAAGTACAGCCCTACAGCCATTCTTCACTGAAGTATTAATTTAATTGATGGATTTAGTCACTTAATATGTAATTGCATCAATATTATATCTGTTGGTCTAAGTGTGGCATTAAAGCAGCAGCTCGCTCCTTTCACAATGGTTCAAGGTTTAGGGTAGCTATCTGTAACAGTGCAACTCAGCTTAAAGCAGACTCTCTCACTAAGTCATTACAATTTCCAAATAAAATGCAAAGTTCTACTATCATAGAGTCATACTGCATAGAAACAGACCCTTCGGTCCAACTAGTCCACGCCAACCAGGTTGGTGAACTAAACTAGTCCCACTTGCACACATTTGGCCCATATCCCTCCAAACCTTTCCTATCCTCATGATATAGTTAAGCAGAAGCCATAGAACAAAGTGTTTGCAATAGATGTTAAGGTAATCAAATTAAAATAGAAAATTAAACAATATCAGAAAGCTCCAAACTCTGCAAAACACTGAAATATAGAAAACAGGATCAGGAATAGGCCATTCAGCCTGAACCTGCTCTGCCATTCAGTATATTCATCATGTGACACAGTACCCCGTTCCTGCTTTCTCCCTGTACTCTTTGATCCCTTTGGTCATCTGAAACCACATTAACATATTCCAAACACAAGAAAAGTTACATGATAAGTGAAGCATACCTACTAAACAATTTAAATTGAATGTTTTATGCTTGTATGCACTGAATTAAAATTTCCTTCAATATGACAATTTGTATTTCATATTGTATTTTATGCAACAAACATGCTAAAGCACTTGTGATAATATTGGATACTTCAGGAAGAAGTTAAGGAAAGTGACAGAAAGACCAGTGATTTGCAGTCAAAGCTTATTTTCCAAAAAGGACACAGCAACTCATAGCACTGACACCCAAAACTTACAGTTGAGTTTTGGAAACAGATGTTGAGGAATAAATGGGAAGAGCTGGAGGACTGGGCAGGATATATGACAGACCAGATTTGAAAGTTTGAAATTACGTGCTGGTACTAATGGTTTTGACTAGTTATTGAAATCCCAATAGGAGAGTTTCTTTATGTATGATTCTTGACCACTCTGAACTAGCATGAAAGGTATAACACTGAATGTTGCAATGCAATTTGAAAACAGTTAACAGGGAAGGAGCAAAGAGTCTGGACTGGTTCATTCATTTAATCACAACTACAATCTTCAGAGGACCAAGACAGGTAGGCTGCTGCCTTGACATGAGGACCAAATGCAGCAACATTTAAAAGGTCAGACTGCTGGAATCCTACTACACAAGTTTCCATTTATTCACTGTATCTAACAGCAGAGAACAGCCCAGTTGAGCTCTTGCGAATGAGAAAATTTCCAGCATGTATGGAACAGTCATCATAATTACATGTCAACAATTCAAAGATGGAACACCCTGGCCCAAATTAGAAATGTGGATGTTAGTAAGTAAATTATAGATTTAGAAGATTTTATAAATATCATGGTTAAGAAGTCATCAAACTAAAATCTCTCTATAACAGCTCTATTCAGTATCCCAGCAGCTGGATATATGCAATGCTGATAAATGTATTGATGAGTAAGGCAATTCTAAATTCAGGATATAATCATGTATTTGACAGTGATTGTAATCCACATTAACAATAACAACAGTGACTAACGACTTCTCCCAAAATTGAATGTGTTAATGGTGAGGAACATAACTTTCAGAAAACAAAGACTGTCAAGTGTTACCTGTTTAAATTTTGGAGGCAGACTCCAACCATAGGCTTGAATGCGGCCATCGTCTTTCTGTACATGAGCCTTTACTTGACGATACTGTTCCCTCTTCTGCTCCCTACGTATGGCTGAAGTATTCTCACTGCCATTAATATAAAATAAAGTTACACATTACAATTGGTGCTTCACATTTTCAACTTCAATAAGTTCACACATTCAAACATGTAAAATTTACCTTATCTTTTTGTTCT
The DNA here is from genome assembly GCF_004010195.1 of Chiloscyllium plagiosum. Lineage (NCBI taxonomy): Eukaryota > Metazoa > Chordata > Chondrichthyes > Orectolobiformes > Hemiscylliidae > Chiloscyllium > Chiloscyllium plagiosum. The sequence goes on along the minus strand of NC_057733.1, from coordinate 54,353,733 downwards.
CAGACGAACATGATAGGGAAACAACTGCTTCTGAGTTTACCAATTCAACAACTCACTGGGAGAGTAACAATGTTTGGACATAGAATTTCTAGCACACTTCTTTACCAGAAGCATTCAGTATCTTCTCAACAAACTGACACACTGGCAGCAAGGCAAACTTGATGCAAATGGAAGGATACCACTCTGTGCATGTACCGTGCTTTTCTTTTTCAAAAAGCTAAATTGCAGGGTAAGTTGCAAATTTACAAGACAATTCACAATTTTGTGACAGCCCATGTAGCACATTAGTCATGTATTGTGTGCTTCTGTTGGCATTCCTTCCATCACCCACAAAGTATGTGTTTCCATATTTGGCTATTTCATACCAGGTCTGCAATCTGCTCTGTTCCAAAGTCCTCTGACCTTGCCACCTTTCTAGTCTTTCTAGTACCTGAAGCTTCTAATTAATTCTCAACTTTTCTGCAACCTTGAAAGTTCATCCTAATCCATGGCCCAGATGTACACTGTTCAGCAGGGTCATTCCATTTGCAAACATGTTATTGATGTTGCCCATCACAGGAATGCTTACTACTTTGGAAATTATATTGGATTCTTAAGGGCCTTTTTAAAAAATTTTTCGTAGCATGTGGGCATTACTGGCTAAGTCAGCATTTATTGCTCATCCCTAATTGAGAGTTAAGAATCAACCACATTGCTGTGGGTCATAGAGAGTCTAGGACCAGAGGGCATTGTCTCAGAATAAAGGGGTGCCAATTTAAGACTAGATGTGGATGAATTTCTTCTGTCAGAGAGCTGAATATCTTTGGAACTCCTTGCAAAAGAGAACTGTCGGGGTGCAGAGTCCTCGTGTGTATTCAAGGCTGAGATAGACAGATTATTAGATCAGTAGGGGAATCTCTGCAGGAAAGTGGATGTGAGGAATATCGGATCAGCCATGATTTTATTGAATGGTGAAGCAGGCTCAAGAGCCAAACACCCTATGCCTATTCCTATTTCTTATGGGACCAATCGATATTCTTTCCTTCATCTAATCTCAAATAGAATCCCGATCTCGCTATAAGCAGCTAAATTTCACCTTTCTCCCTTCAATGCCTCAAAACTTTCTCTAAAGCCTATTGTTTTAAGACTTGTATCCTGTTTGCATATTCGGACAGACTTTTCAAGAGTCTGCACTCCCGTACAGGATATAAGATAAATCTGCTCAGTTGGTAGATGATTCTTCTCTCATCGTTGCCTTCTTGTTGTTCTTCAATTCAGATTATGGAGCTTCCCTTTTCTAATTTCTTCTACAATCTACAGGATTTAGTCACCTAATCTCTCTCTTTTAATTCACATGATCTTCCTGCATACTGTACAACATTGGTGGTGTTCTGCATGATGGTTCTTGGGTCCTTCCCTTCAGTATTACAACTTCTTATATTTAAAAAGATGGTGTACAATGGAACAATACAAAGACAAAAATTGCAAGATTTATCCACAAACTGTATTCAATTTGTTGATCGCACTGGGCTGCAATAAACTACCCATACTAGGAACTGAAAGAAAGAATGAGCTAGCACCTGAAATCCAAATTACTGTCCAGTGACCTTTGCTACCAAGTGTATGTGCAGGAACATCAAGTGATGGTAGGCTCAGGTTCATTTATAATGCAGTCCCGAGACAAATTGATGCCAATACTCATCACCTACATTCACATAACAGAGAATGATTATTTCGGCCAGATTCTATTGCTCATGGAAGTTTATCAGAACATGTGTCAGCACCTGCAGAACAGAAAAGGACAAAATGGAATACAAAGCAATGTGTTTTACAAATTTGGCAACACTTACTCTTCATTAAGGAAATCAAAAGCCTTTGACTTGTCACTGGGTAACTGAGATAATGCACCACTTCTCTTCTTAACCACGCCCGGAGTGATGTGTGAGGTTGGTGCATTATATTTAACATTGACTGGTGGGATGGGCTTCTTGGTTGTATTACTTGATGGACTGAACAAACGGCTAAAACTAGAGATGAATTAAAGAGAAAAAGAATCAATAGAAAGGAGAAAGAGACAAAAGATATTTTGTAAATTCAATACATGCTGGTAAAACCTCTCCCAAAAAGTGCACACACTGTCCTCGAGGCTACCCAAACCAGTCTGTTTTGGTTGTATGCAGTTTTTTTTAATTCACATGCATGCAGTTTAAAAATCAATATTTTGTGGATTCATTTGGCCTAATTTTATATTTTCAAATTACACTGTTTGAGAACATAAGGGCATTGTCCCCAACTCTTCCCTACCAACCTGAGCCCAAAGTACTGCTTCATACTGTACTGCAGCAATTTGCCAAGTTCCTTCAACAGCATCTTCCAAACCAAAAACTTCTATCATCTTGAAGGGCACCAGATTGATGCAAACACCACCACCTGCAAGCTCCTCTACAAGTCATACACTATTCTTTCCTTGATCCACATTGACCTGACAATAGTGAAGAAATGGCAAAGTCCTGAAATCCCTTTCCCAAAAGCACAGGACATATACCCATATTACATGGCCTACAATGGTTCAGACAGACAGTTCACCACTATCTGTTCAAGGGCATTATGGAATACAAGCTTTGCCAATGATGTCCACACCTTATGACTTTTTAAAAAATAGCACTGTCTGCATTTTAGAATCAGACATTTCAAATGCAAGGAGCTAATATCTGGAAGGGCAGAATTTGAACTTCATCACAACTACACAAAACCCTTCTTCCGCCCTTCTGTCCTGAATATTATATATCTATGCTGAATATGCATTCATAGGTAATAACGGGGCAGATAGTTTTGAACAGCCTGTTCAGATACGCACATCTGGGTGCATACGGTACCTCACCCAATTGTCCATGCTCCATGTATGAATGACCACCAGCAGGCTGGCAGTACCTCAACCTCAACACATTCAACATTGTGCAAGGGATATGAAATAATAACAGACTATCCATCTTGATTCCACACCCCAAAACACCACAACATTCACAGCTTTTGGAGAATTGTTTGGTGAATGGTGATCATGGAACAGGAGTAGGCTGTTGAACATGTTCCATCATTCAGTGAGACCATGGTTAATCTGTATCTTAAGTCCATTTCCCTAACTTAGCTCCATATTCTTTAATACCAGTGAAAAAGTGTACCACATTTCTCCTGAATGGGCAGACATTAATTTTAAGATTGCAGTCTCCTGTTGTGGTTTCATCCATCAGAGAAAAGTTTCTTCCAACTTACCTACTGAATCCCTTCACTAATATCAAGACTTCAATCAATCATCTCAATCTTCTGTACTCAATCTATTGCACATATTCCCAACCACAGCTCTGGAACAGCCCAGAACCAATTATCTAGCATGGTTTGGTTCATCTAAGTGAATGGAGGAAAATTTATGGACTGTCAAGGAACAGAAAATCTGGGACAAAAGATCACCAGTTTGAGAAAAGGTGTGGTGAATTTGGTTAGCAAATACCTACTCTGACCTTTTTAAGTGTTTTGCCTTTCCTCAAAGATGTAAAGACTAGGTGTATATATATACACATACACACACACACACACACACACTAAAAATTACAGAAGGGATTCAGGTTTTTGGACTGCGATTCACATCATTAGATTCAGGTTTTTGAGGCCAAAGATCCTCATTTGAGTCTATTCAACTGACCACTACTAGGTGGTGCAAAGAACAACTGAACAACAGGGCTACAATTCTATTCACTACGAGGCAGGAGGAGCACATATTCCCAACCTGAAGCTGAAAGGGACAGCTGACTTGTAAGTCAACAGAATATTGGTTCATTCAACTAACAACCCTGGAGAACTCCAATATGTTTCACATTTACCCGACTATAGATGTAACACAAAGCACTTTGAATGAACCAATTTTCAAAATTAAATGTTCAGTACTGTATGTGGGTGTTGCTGGCAAGACAGACATTTTAAAAATTATTCTTTCATAGGATGTTGACCATCTCATGGCAATTATTTAATTTCCATTTTCAATTACCTGACCAGGTGGCGGCGGCTGCCTCATCAAACTAGCAGCATTTAATATGATTAAGTAGCTTGTAGACTTTTCAGAGGTCAGTTAAGATTCAATCGGGATAATGCAGAACTGGTATCTCCCAAAGGCCCAAAATCATGTGAAGATGATAGGTTTTCTTCCTGCTGTCTGCCACCACACCCACAATCAGACAGCTTCACAGTCACTTCTACAGATACAAAACATTTTATTTCCTTGTTTTATTAAACCAAATTCAAATTCTCACTCATAGGATGGGATTTCACTTGACCAGCCCTTCAATTTGTAATCTAACTTTGGGTAAATGACAACTGCAGCAGGTGAGTTGCTACACTGGAGACGTCCATTTGAACCTTTTTGATCCGTCCTACCTCACCCTGTTCCAATGTTTTACAAAGTAGCATAAACAAGATATATGTGCATGGAGAATTCATTGCAAAACTCCCACTAATCACTGGGTTTGAAAAATCTAAGCCTTTCTATGCCAAATATAAAATATGGCCCAATGTTCCAGGGATTGATAGCACACTCTTAGAAAAACCACCCAACACACATCTGATTTTTGCACACACATTCATAGAGAAAAATAAACATGCTTTTTAAAAATGAGCTGAATGAGTCCAAAGAAAGAATACAATGTGATTTTGTATGTACAATTAACATGAACAAGCCAGTACAGCTCAGACAAACCCAGTCTCAGCTGCCCTGTGGATTAGGTGCGCTCAGGCATAAACTTAATATATCAAAATCACGCAACTAATCAATGCAAGTTACAGTTAGAGTTAAAGGAGGAACCAAAGCCACAATCATTACAAAACAAATACCCACAGTCTGAAGGTGATTACCAATAGGGAACATGAAAGAAAATGAAAATAAGTCATTAATAATTCAGAGATAAGTCACAGATAAATGCAGTGCTGTTTCCGTAAATAGCAGTTTACCACACATTTCAACATCAAGGCTAAGGGGAAGGATATTGAGTTTTAGGTCAAGACTCAAGTAAAGAGGTCAAATGCAGGTCTAGACTCTGCACTCTGTGGACAACAGTCACCTAAGCTTAGTTTCACTGAATGGAACGGCCCCTATAAAGGATTCCTGCCTTCAGTAGTGATGGTGGGGGTGTTTAAAGTGCAGGCAGCTGCCCTGTTTGGGGATTTCAGGGATGGGTACCCTCCAGAGGCCGACTGGGCAATTCCAATAGGCCCCTGATAATTGGCTTTGATTAGCTTGCCATCCATCTTACTTTTGATCCTGATCTGGCCTCTGAAAAAATTGCCAGCAAGGACAGGATGTTGCGAAGCAGCCGGCAGACAGCTGGCAATGTAAATTCCCTATTCCATACTTGCCTTCATATGGGGGTGACAGGGTGCCACATGGCAGTACTGCCTTAGAGATAGTGGGAGATCCCTGGGAAGCAGCAGCAATGAGACTTCCCTCTGATGACTGTGTTGCATCTTCTGGAATGAAGCAGAATAGGGAAGCACAAAATCCTGTGCTCTGATGTGCTGACCTATTCATAACCTCAAAACATGAAGCACCTAGATAAATCTCAGAGTCATTTTGGAAGGTGGATGTTTCTCTGACAAAATTACTTTTACCCTTTCCATATCATTGTGGGACATATACTTTAATGAATTTGAAAGAAGTCATGGCTTGTCCTCTACCTGTTAAGTGACTGAAATGGTGTATTAGGAATCTAAAGCTGGCCAATCACATGAAATTAGCTACCTCCAAATACTATACATATCTGTGTAAAAACTAAATTTTCCCCTATTAATAAACGGACCCAAATGTAAATTCTGCTTACATTAATGTGATATGTGCAGAAAATATGGAGCCTATTTTTAAATGAGGTCCACAGGAACTTTATGCTAAATATATTTTCCAGAAAAAAATGTAGACCAAGTTTATTGCGCACTTTCCCTGCAGAAGGAACACCATTTGGTCCAGCTTAGTAAGGAAACTATTAATAGACACTGACCTTCAGGAAGTTGATTTTCAATACTGCTGGATTTACCAAAACTTGTAATTTGTAACCCATCTCCTCTCCTGTTAATTTCTAGAGTGCTGTAGTAGGTGTATGGTGTGGACAAGCAACTGCCCTACATTACATAAATTCTAGCTTGGATTTCATCTTAAAAAAAAAACTGCGTTTATTTCTCAAACTGAAATCTGAAAACTAAGAGTAGAGGACACTCTATGGTGCATCTTATTCCATGGTGGAAGTACAAAGAAAAAAAGGAGTAAATCAAACAATACCTTGCTGTCTTGGAATTAGAAGAGAAAACGATCATAACTTAAATTCACCCCTTTCTCCCTCTGTCTGTGACAGTGCATCACTTTCCTGTCTAGGTCAGACTTGACCACTCATTCCAAATACCAGCTGTGTGCCAGTGTTGTTTGAATTCTCAGAGTAAGTACTTACAACTGCCAGATAGTCGATTTCTTTTTCTCTTGAATGGATGGGTTTTCCCTTGAGGCACTAAACAAAGAACATACATAAACAAGATTTAAAACTCTGGCCAAAGCAGGTTAGAAAGAAACTAAAACAAAACAGAGATGACTTTTCAGTTGATCAGTTCATACCGGATCATCTCTGTCCATCGCACAGCTTCTTGTAGCTCCATCAACCGCTCCTTATACTGGTTACGTTCCATGAGAACACGGGCCATCTCCACACGAGTAAAGCGCTTCCTCTGAGCAGTGGGGACATCACTCTGTATTTCAGTAAAAGGCATAAATTGCTGTTCACAAGTTTTGTTTTCTTAAAAAACAATCTGTACCTCAAGGATACAAGTTCCCCATCTGTCCAGGAAGATCCCAGATTTCCCAAGCCAACTCCCCAGAGCATGTTCTTTGGTAAGGTTTGAGAAGATTTGTAGCTCAGGTTGAGGTTCTGGATGTAGGTTTGCTCACTGAGCTGAAAGGTTCATTTTCAGACATTTCATCACCATTCTAGATCTTCAGTGAGCCTCTGGTCGAAGCACGGCTGGTCTTGGAACCCAAGGAAACCAGAAAGCAGGAACCATCAGCAGAGCTGCGTCCGGAGGCTCACTAAAGATGTTACCTAGTATGGTGACAAAACATCTGAAAATGAACCTTCCAGCTCAGCAGCAAACCTGCATCCATGTTCTTTGGTGCCTGTGCAAAGTGTAATAGTTATGGACCTAATGTGCAAAGAGCTCCGTTCAGTAGATTTCTCAACAAAATGAGAGGGTGGGAAATTGGAAAAAATGTGGTTTGTTCCAAAATATCAGAATTAGACCTCTACAAACTAAATTTTAAGAGGGGTAAACAGAAAATGAACATTCTGTACCTCATCAGAATCCTCCTTAGCTCTGCTCTTTGCTTCTTCAGCCTCTAACCGTACCCTGAAAGAACACATCACAATTATAAATGAGCAGATGAGAAGGTCTGATCAAAAGCTCACTGGCTCCTTTAGCACATGCCAAAATTAAAAAAAATGCTCATGAACGTAGGACAAAGGAGAAACAGCAGGCTATTTAATCCCCGCACCCCATGCCTATCCCTCCACTTTTATCAGATTGTTTAAAAAGTGAGTGGCGCATGGATATTTACAATATTTGCACTGTCAATAATTTCTGATTTAAAATCACACACAGTCATGGCATCCGCACAACTGTATTCTTCCATGCTAAGCAACACTACACATGGATGTGGTGGAAACAATAAGTCAATTCTCACTTCCTTAGTTCTTCCTCCAAGTCTTTATTCTTCTCCTCCAACTTCAGTTTGGCTTGTCTGACCGACTCTAGCTCTCCTTGCAGCACATCCTTTTCACATGTCAATTCATCAACCCGAGCTATCAAATCATTCTTCACTACATTCAAGGCATTTCTAAAACACAAGGAGGAACAAGTAACAATAAAGGTTCATTTGTCAGGTTAGATTTAGTAGAACGAATTATGAAAAAAAAGTTAATAATATTAAGGATAAAGAACCACAAATGCTGACCCCCCAATGCTACTATCGATGCGAAATAAAGCATTGCACGTTTTCCCACAAGTAGAAAAGAAACCTGAAGCCTATTTTAAAAAGAAACAGTGCAGACAAGTCACAATTCCCCACTTGGCAAGATCCCATTGTTGCTAACACTCAAGGAAGGAAAAAAATGGATTCAAGAATCCAAAATTAGCTTAGTGGCAGGAGACTAGGGGCAGTGGTAGATGACTGCGTGCTTGGAGACCATGTCCAATGGTGTTCCACAGGGATCAGTACTGGGTCCGTTATTGTTTGAGATATATTTAAATTATGTGAATGAGAATGTAAGGGAATGATAAGTAAGCTTGCAGATGACATGAAGATTTGCTGAGTGGTTGACAGTGAGGAAAAATGTCTTAGTTTACAGGAGGACATGGACAGACTGGTCAAATGGGTAGATGAGGAACAGATGAAATTTAACTCTGATATATGTGAGATGATGCCCTTTGGAAGAAGTAACAAGACAAAGGAGTATTCAATGATGGTTGGATATGAGGAAGCTCAAAGGAACAAAGGAACTTTGGGTTGCTTGTCCATAAATCCCTGAAGGTGGCAATGCAGGTTAATAACATAATTAAGAAAGCAAATGGGACACGTGCTTTATCAATTGAGGCATTGATTATAAGAGCACGGAGTTTATAATGGAGCTGTACAGAACTTGGTTAGACCACAGTTGGAGTACTCAGTACAGATCTGGTCACTGTGCACTAGGAAAGACGTGGTTGCACTGGAAGAGGTGCAGAGGAGATTCACCAGGATGTTGACAGGGATGCAGTACTTCAGCAATGAGGCGGCTGGATAAGCTTGGGTTGTTGGACTTAGAGCAGAAAAGGTTGAGGGGGGACCTGGTAAGAGGTGCATAAAATTATGAATGGAATGGTCGGAATGGATAGGAAACAGCTGTTCCCTTTGCTAGAGGGTCAACAACAAGGAGATATACTTTTATGGTGGAAGGCAAGAGGGTTAAAGGGAATTTGAAGAAAAGAATTTGCAGCCAAAGGATGGTGAGGGTTTGGAATGCACTGCCTGGGCGCTTAACCTCAAACTTTATAAATTACTTGGAGCAGCACATGAAATGTCATAACATTCCAGCACTAGGGCCACAGTCTTAAAAGTGGACCAATGTAGATTTAACGCAGTTTTGGCCAAATGGATCAAAGGTCATCTTCTACATGTACAATTCTATGAATAGGCAATAACAATTCCACACTCTGTCCCCCTCGGATTTCCTTACAGCCCATTCCAAGAAAAAGTCAATACCAAGAAGCCAAGAAATGTAGTCCAGTAAGCATCATGTTTTTATCACAAGTTTTAAATCTATGCAGTTCAGTTTTTGATCTGATTCAGATTCTCTTCATATACTTTCATACTTTAAATAGTTTAATAAAAGGCCTGTACGGATACATTGGAATTTTATCAAAATAACCATCTTCCCAAAGCCTCTAAAAATTAACCTAAAAATGTTTCAAAGCCTGTTCCCAGGAAATGATTAATGTTGCTGCACTGTATGCATATCTGATATCCAATGCAAATCAATATTATGATTGTTTATGAAGTGGCGCTTGAAATAACTCCATAGAGGACAGTGTCCCATCACCAAGTTACCCTTTATTTACACATGCATAGTATTTGACACTGGCCTAGCTTCCTTAGAGCCAGCTCCCAGAGTGAACAGAACATCAGACACTCCTGTTTGTATGTGTCAGCCAGGTTAACAGCCCCAATTAGATAACTTATATTCGAGGTGGTGTACCTGGCTGACCTCATTACAATCACTACAGTGCTCTTCATAATTTTTCTTTTCCACAGCAATGTTTGTGATACGGTGTACAGTAACCATACAAGCTCAACCTTTTCCTTGGCCAACTGAGTGGATACATATGGGCAGTAATAGATCCTAATTATTACAAGACTACTTTATGAACTTTGCTTCCTTCTATTAAGTTACAACTCAATAAAAATAAAACATGTATCTATTTCATTTATAAAATGATAAAAAAGTTATGACTTTTGATTAAACATTGTTAAGCACAGAAATATTTTTGTAGTCTGATTCACTTTTGCCACAGAGTGTTGATGTCTGCTTAAAGCCATGCTGTATTTTAATTAACTTCATTCGCAGGATGTGGATTTCACTGGCCAGGTCAGCATTCATTGCCCATCCCTAATTGTCCAGGGGGCAGTTAAGAGTCAACTACATTGCTGTGGGTCTGGAGTCACATGTAGGCCAGAATTGGCAAGGTTGGCAGAATTCCTTCGATAATAAAACATAGGTGCAGAAGTTAGGCTATTCAGCCCATCAAAGTCTGTTCTTCCATTCAATCATGGAATATGAGTTTCTCAACTCCATTCTCCTGCTTTCTCCCCATAACCCTTGATTTCCTTTACAATCAAGAACCTATCTATCTCAGTCTTAAATAAACTCAATGACCTGGCCTCCACAGCTTTTTGTTGCCGTGAATTCCATAGATTTACCATTCTCTGGCTGAAGAAATTTTTCTTTATCTCTGTTTTAGAAGATCTTCCCTTTACTCTAGGGCAATGCCCTTGGGTCCTAGTCTCTCCTACCAATGGATACATCTTATGTTTTTCCTGACAACATTGGTTTTTAAATCATCACTACACTCTTAATGCCAGATATTTAATCAAATTTAAATTTTACCATCCGTCATGGTAGGATTCAAACCTGGATCCCCAAAACATTTACTGGCGTTTCCAGATTAATAGTCTAGCAATAATACTAATAAGTCATTGCTTTCCCTAGAGCTACAATTTGCAGTGCACATGTGAAATAGTCTGTCCAGGATGACATCAATTTTAAAAATGACTTTGGTTTGAATGTTATTGTTTACATGCCCCATTCAAAAGTAAAGGGTGGTGGTGTGGCTTTTCTTATGTAGTTCAACAATTTCACAATGCCTGGTTGGTATGAAGATACTTAGATTATACAAAAAGAGGCATGAGGCATTTTCAAGGGAGTCCAGGTATGATTTTAGGGTTTACAACAATCCAGTCAATGCATTAGCATTAATTTTTAATTGTCAAACAAACTGTGACTCAATTCAGAATTGAAAAGATTTGGGAACATTAATGGTCACATGAATTACTTGTACTTACTGTTAGTTGATGAGATTTCATCTTTTTATATGAGCAGCAATTCTTCTTTTTGTTAGGGCGAAGGGTTTAATGTGAAACATTCTCCAACATTTCTAAAAGCATTGCAGCATAAATTCTTTCTTGCTGACTTCTCAATCTAATAGGGGCTACTGTATCTATTATACTTGAATGTCTACTGTGACAGAAAAGGTGTCTATAGGGACATGTTGCCAAAGACATTCCCGTGGACATGTAGCAACTTGCTTGGTATCATTCATGATTTATTTGCACTGAATGTAATAAGAATAATTAAAAATTAGTTGCCATGTTAAGATAATAATCTCTGGATGCTGAGATCTATTTAAGCTCTTTCTTCAGAGTAGATGAGAAAGGCAATGGTATAAAATTATCCATGAAAATAAGCTCTTGGTTACTTTTGCCAAAGACTTGATATTTCTGTTTTCCTTTTCTCTTACAGCAAACTCCCTCCTGATCTTGCTACTGGGAAACTGGTTCAAAGATTAGACTTCCACTGTGACCTCTCAAATATTGTTAATTTCTGAACATTTGATAATGGTTGCAGAAGCCAACTATAGCATGTTCAATAGCAAAGTAAGAGTTCAGCTAACTCACCACAAAGAGATATTCTTGAATGTTTCTAATCTGTATGTTTCAACTACACATTGAATAAACTGACTTAACTGTCAAAAGCATTGAATTCTATTTTTATGTTTCAATCTTTTGCAAGTGTCTAAGTCGGTGTTCTTAAAAAACCCACCTTGACTTAGGAATCGAAAAACTGAAAAATATCTCAAGTAAATACAAATTCTCTTCAATCAAACACACCTGTACAGAACAATACAACACAAAGAGCACTTCTGAAATCTCAACAACTGCTTCCCAGCTGACAGATGCATTGGACAAGTTCACCTGAAATAGGAGACAGTAACATTTGGTCGCGACTTACTTGGTCTCCAGCAGCTGTGTGTTTTCCTGAATGAGATTTTCAACCTCACGACCCATACCTGTGAATAAATTACATGCAGAAAGTTATAATCACTTTTTTGCAAAACCAGCTTCTGCACAGCCTGTTTCCCCTAAATGTAAATTACTATCTTATGAAGTGATCAGGACAGGATCATTTTAATACTGAGTGGAGTTACTAATAACTCCTTATAAAAACCCTTGCTAATTATGCATACAAATAATTAGCTATTCAAGGAAAAAAAAAACAATTATAATTCAAAAAGCAATCACCATAGACAGACTAAGATTCAGCCATTTCAGCTGTAATGGAAGCTATAGCAGGTGGCATGTGAAACAAAGGACAAGACAAGGAAGCACCAGGTAAAGCAATAGAATTACTTAAACGTAATGTACAGAGTTGACGAGGTATGATCAATTTGTGTTGGCTTCATTGTCTAAAACGTGGCTGGAAAGATTAGCTTTGGGAAAAAATGTAATTGAAAACCCACCAGCCAGCTCAGAGGGATTTCATTCTTCATTTCCTGAATTGTTATTTTTAAAAAAATTTCTCTTACACAAACTGCATCCTAAGGAGTAACGTTTTCATTCAATATCAATACGAGGTTTTGCTGCAACTTGAAACTGCACTGTGCTGTGCTGTATGACCCTGTTTACTTGGCTGGGCATAGCCACAAGCGTAAATCTGCCAATCTGAGGCACAAAATTGGATGCATAATAACATTAGGGACTTTCCTTCATCAGTTCATTATCTGTCCTGGTCAATATCAAGATAGAAGGCAGTGGCAAACACTAATCTCTCTTTCCTACTGTTACTAAATAGATCCTATTTTACCAGGGTTCGAAAGTGGAAGACAAAGATCCATTAAATTCTCATAAACGTAACTTACAACCAAGATTTAACTGCTTCAGTTTCTTTCCATACCACCTAGAGAACAAAGTTAAAAACCACACAACACCAGGTTATAGTCCAACAGGTTTATTTGGAAGCATCAGCTTTTGGAATGATGCTCCTCCATCAGGTGGTTGTGGAGTATAAGATCGTAAGACACAGAATTTTTACCCTATACAGAATTAATAGTCCAAATAAACCTGTTGGGCTATAACCTGGTGATGTGCGATTTTTAACTTTGTACACCCCAGTCCAACACCAGCACTCCAAATCATGACTACCTAGAGAACAGGCCTTTTGCCCTTATTTAAAAATAGAACTAAGTTATAATCGAGTTGAGTAGGGATTTCTTCCGAGGTTCGTTAAATTTTGGAAATCTCTTCTTTGGACAGCTGTGGAGATTGGGTAATTGAACAGATTCAAGGCTGAGATAAATTGATTAATAAATGAGTCAATGGTTATGGGGGGGGGGGTCACATGGTTTGTGGCCCAAGTAACTAAAGATAGAATGATTAAAATTGGGGATGCTCAAGAGGCAACAATTAAATAGTTTTGGAAGAGACTGCACAGATAGGTTGGGAAGACAGACTATGGAAGGATTCATAAATAAAAATCAGAATTTTAAAGGTGAAGCACTGCTTGTTAGGAGCCAAAGTAGGTCAGTGAATAAAGGATGATAGACCAAGGGGGCATGATGGAATTTCGAACAATGGTAGCAGAGTTCTGGATGGCCTCAAATTTACAGAGGTTAAAATGTAGAAGTCCGGCCAAATCTAGAAGTAATAAAAGCATGGATGTGTTGTTAGCATTTGAGCTTAGACAGGGGACTGAGTCAAGTGCTTGACACCAAGGTTGCAAACAATTTGATTCATCCTCAGACAGCTACCAGGGTGAGAGAGGAGAGCTGTAGATTGGCTTTGGAGTTTGTCATGGGCAAGACAATGATGGGAACAATCATTCCAATATTAATTGGAATTGCTGTTCATCCAGTGCTGGATTTAGACAACCAGTCTAATGATTTATAGACAATGCTGTCAAGAACATGGTGTAGTAGTACAGCTGGGTGACATCAGTGTAGCTGTAGAGGATGCTATCATCAAGGAGAACATGTCGATGTGAAAATGGAGGAAGCTCGTGATAGATTCCTGAATGATTCAAGGGATGAAAATAGAGGAATGAGAAGAGAAGACACTGCAGGTGATTCACCAGCTGCAATTAGATAAGAATTAAATTTGAAACATGCAGCAGTAATCCAGTAGGACAATGACAGTGGTATTGAAGGAGAATGACATGGTCAGCCATGTCAAAGGTTACAAAAAGTTCAAGAAGGATGACAGGGACAGCTCACTTGAAGCTGAATGGGAGATGGGTAGTTGCAGTTAACCTATATTCCAACTTCATTGGCAGTATGTCTCTATAGGTACTTGTTACTAACCAATCAGAAAATGGTTTACTATATTCACTTCATTGCTGCTGCAGTTAAGGCTGCATCAATTTCTCATTCCTAATCTTTCTGCATGACTGAGTGGTTTGCTTGGCAACTTCAGTGGGTAATTCAAGATAACAAGCAGTGTGTACTATTTAGGTGTGGGCTGAATTAAGCCGGTTTTGACGGTGACCTTTCCAGAAAGACATTAACGAACAAGTTGACTTTCGATTTCAATCTGACAGCTTTCAAGGCCACACCTGATCAGATTTATTGATTTCAGTTTCATAAACTGCCACAATGGGATTTGAAGTCAAGATCCCTGGATTGCTAGATCAGTGTTACAGTCACGATATCACCACCACAGCTAGATATTCACACAAGACTCTCCTTAACCAGAGCTGGCATTATACTTTGGTTACAACTTTGGAGGAAGAGGCAGATCTCGGCAACAAATAACCAGAAAGGATTTTGTCGTGGGCGAACATGGAAATAAATAATTAACAAAATTGAAGAAGAAAATGAGACAGATGGGTGGTGCCTTACTGGATGGCTCGGGAGTTAGGGAAGAATAACAGCGACAAACTACAAACTTTCTGCCAATTGACAATTAACAACTTTGTCACAACAGCAAGGTCTTTTCCCTGTTCTCTTCACCCCAGGCAGATACTGGGGAAATTTTACATAGTTAACATTAGTCCTTGTTAATTAATAAATTAACATTAATGTCAACACAGCATGGATGTGGCAGGTTGAGGTTTCTCTTTATGCATTTTATGACTCAACAAGCCACACCTGTTTGTGTCTAATTCCAGGATTCCACTGACTTAGGATTGAAGTATAAACCAAGCTCAAAGTTTCAACATAATCATCAATATTTGAATGTTTCAGGAAAAAAAATGTCTTCTTGCAAAAAGAAAAGCATACTGCAATAATTGGAAGATGACAGGGCAGAAAGTACTCTCTCTTGAATTTCCCATTTTACTGTGACAGCTTACACAACTAATTCTTACCTGGGTGCTCGTGGCTACTTAAAAGAAGAAAACCTCAAATGGACAGAATCTTACCAAAGATACTATGATCTGAGGGCCCATGCATTCCGAGTGAAGCAGAAAGAAAGGAAGAATTTACGTAAGATGCAGTATGAAAGCAAGGCCCACCATGAGCAAGTTAAGCAATATGGAAAATCCAACAAGAATGCTGCAAAACTTGGAATCACATGGCCATAACAAACACATTTAGTGAGTTCAATCCAATTTCATGCAACAGCTTGTAAAAAAAAGATCGGTTTTCTATGAGTGCTATGTTTGATAGATTTTTTTTTGATGCATCTCAAGGCATGAAGTACATAAACAGTGATATTACAAAATGAAAATTGCAGCAGTGTGTACTATCTACAAGATGCATGTCAGAAATTCACCAGAGATCCTTAGACAGCACCTTCCAAACCCATGACCACTTCCAACTCTAAGGACAAGGGCAGCAGATACGTGGGAACACTATCCCCTGCAAGTTCTCCTCCAAGTCACTCACCATCTAGACTTGGAAATCCATCACCATTCCTTCACTATTGCTGGGTCAAAATTCTGGAATTCGCTCCCTAAGGGAATTTTGAGTCAACCTACAATAGATGGACTGCAGCGGTTCAAGAAGGCAGTTCACTACCACCTTCTCAGAGACAAGTGGGGTCAATAAATGCTGGGAGAAAGTGAGGACTGCAGATGCTGGAGATCAGAGCTAAAAATGTGTTGCTGGAAAAACGTAGCATGACAGGCAGCATCCAAGGAGCAGGAGAATCGACGTTTCGGGCATAAGCCCTTCTTCAGGAATGAGGAAAGTGTGCCAAGCAGGCCAAGATAAAAGGTAGGGAGGAGGTGCTTGGGGGAGGGGTGTTGGAAATGCGATAGGTGGAAGGAGGTTAAGGTGAGGGTGATAGGCCGGAGTGGGGGTGAGGGCGGAGAGGTCAGGAAGAAGATTGCAGGTTAGGAAGGTGGTGCTGAGTTCGACGGTTGGGAC
>NC_057733.1:54318510-54336847 GCF_004010195.1 Chiloscyllium plagiosum | reverse complement strand
GAGGAGCGGGAAGTGGAGGAGATGCGGTGGAGAGCATTGTCGATCACATCTGGGGGGAAATTGCGGTCTTTGAAGGAGGAGGCCATCTGGGTTGTTTGGTATTGGAACTGGTCCTCCTGGGAGCAGATGCGGCGGAGACGAAGGATTTGGGAATATGGGATGGAGTTTTTACAGGGGGCAGGGTTGGAGGAGGTGTAGTCTAGGTAGCTGTGGGAGTCGGTCGGTTTATAGTAATAGTCCGTGTTGATTCGGTCGCCCGAGATAGAAATGGAAAGGTCTAGGAAGGGGAGGGAGGAGTCTGAGACGGTCCAGGTAAATTTGAGATCGGGGTGGAAGGTGTTGGTAAAGTGGATGAACTGTTAAACCTCCTCGTGGGAGCCCAAGGCAGCGCTGATACAGTCATCGATGTAGCGGAGGAAAAGGTGGGGGGTGGTGCCAGTGTAGATGCGGAAGATGGACTGTTCCACATATCCTACGGAGAGGCAGGCATAGCTGGGGCCCATGCGGGTGCCCATGGCTACTCCTTTGGTTTGGAGGAAGTGGGAGGATTGGAAAGAGAAGTTGTTCAGAGGACAAGTTCAGTCAGTTGAAGGAGTGTGTCAGTGGAAGGGTACTGGATGGTACGGCGGGAAAGGAAGAAGCGGAGAGCTTTGAGTCCTTCGTGATGGGGGATGGAGGTGTACAGGGACTGAATGTCCATGGTGAAGATAAGGTGTTGGGGACTGGGGAAATGAAAATCATGGAGGAGGTGGAGGGCGTGGGTGGTGTCCCGAATGTAGGTAAATGCTGGCCAGCCAGATATGCCCAAATCTCACAAATGAATAATAATAAAAAATGTTTTCACAACTGTAAAAATCTGTAGTTAAAGTAAACTGTGCATAGTTCTGATAAAGTGTTAAACAAAATCAAACAGAAAATAGTGGAAATGCACAGCAAATGGAGTATAGTTCACGGAATCTCAGGTCAAGGTTAGCCTCTTTCTTTCAAGTGACGACAGAACCATGTTTCTATCTCAACTTGTTGATGTGCTCTATAAATATGCACGATTCACGCAAGCAGACTTCGACATAAGTGGAAAGCTCCAGTTAAAGTAGTATTCTGCCACTCAACAACAAACCCCACCAAGAAGAGATAATGTTTTATGTTTTCACAGAAATGTTTTCTTTTTTTAAATTTTGGGATTAAGGTGAATTATGTTACTTTTGGAAAATGAAGCAACCAGTTGTTTCACATTATGCACTCCCAAATCTTAAAAATCACTTCTCAGTGACAAAGCTCTAATAATACCACCATGAAAACAATGAATGAATTCCACAGGACATTGGGTAAGACATTTCCATTCTTCACATGTGCACTCTTTGTACATGCAAGACTGCCAAAACTAGTTTGCACTATTGTTTTGTGCTGAGTCAAGATTGCTTTCGGTGTGGACGCTTGCTCACCACACAACATGCTCCACAAAGGATAGTGATTGGCAAGAAGTCTCTTATTCACCGATGCCAGATTCAACTCAGAACCTTGAAGTGAAAAGGTAATGTGCTGTTACATCATCCAGATCCCAGTTAATTTGGCTTATTTTCTCATTTAATAATCACCACGATGATTTGTCAGTACATTCCATTCTCCAGGGCAAGAAAACAACCACCTGAACAACTCCCACAGCGAGGGCAACTGTGTCTTAAGACGAGACTGTACTTATGACCATCCTTAGTTGTTCTGAAAAAGGGTTGGGAGGACTTAAGAGAATGGAGTATAAAAGTGTGGAGATTTTGCTAAAACTATTAAAAACTTCACTTAGACCATAGCTGGAATATTGTTTTGGGTTCCTTGTTGAAAGAAAAATAGACTAGCATTGGAGGCAATCCAGACGAGGTTCACTCGACTGATACCAGGTCTGGAGGAACTGTCTTATGGGAATAGGTTGAGTAGGTTGTGCCTGTATTCAATGGAATTTAAAACAATGAGAGGCAACCTTATTAAAACATACAAGATTCTAAGGGGACTTCACAAGGTAGATGAGGAAAGGTTGTATTCCCTTTTAGGGGTATGTGGAATGGCAGTGCATCATCTCACAAAATGGGGTCACACATCTAACACAGAATTGAGGAGGAATTTATTTTCTCAGAGTTATGAATTTTTGGATTTCTTTATAGCACAGAGCTCTCAAGGCTGGGTTGTTAAGTATATGCATGGCCTAAACAGACAGATTTTTAATCAGTAAGGAGTCAAGGATTATAGGGAAAAGGCAGGAAAATGGAATTGAGGATTATCAGATCAGTTATAATCTCACTAAATGGCAAAGCAAACTCGATGAGCTGAATGACCGACTTCTGCTCCATGTCTCATGACCTTATGCTCCTTTAATGATGGCAGGTATGGAATTCCAAGTTGCTAACCTTGAGATTAAAAAGAATACTGTGGACAGGGCAAGTCGAAGACATACCTTCCCAATGTTTTATTCTCTGGAGGGGCCTATGTACCCTTCTTGCACTGATTCCAGACCTGTATCTTTTGAATCATCTTATTCCTTGAACCAATATGCAGACACTCAGTTTTTTAGAATTCCAATCTCTCTTTTCTAGCAACCAGCGAAAAACATTTCCAACTTTATAATAAATGTCATAAATCACAGAGACGGAAATATGGAAGAAACATACAAATCACACAAAATGTCATGAGAAGCACAGTATACAGCATGTGAAAGGATACACACCAGAAAACTCCCCTGGGTTAGCAGCCCAAGAGAAAGGAAGATGAGAAGAAAAATGCGAATTAGCTTGAGAATGAAAACTAACTTTTACTATCATTAACTACATGTAGTGCACTTAAAGCTGTACTCTTATGTTACGTACAATAGTGATGGAAGGATAGAAACATGCTTATTTCCAGTCTGCTGCTATAATGCACACAGTGTTGGAAAGCAACAGGGTACTGCTTGGACAAATATGGTGTTCGCAAAACAAGTAATATGCAAAGGATGAAACAGAAAATGGGTTGTATAAGCAAGCATCTCAAAACATCAGATTAGTCTAAGTTCATGTGCATTGCATGCAGAATCCTTCCTTTGTCTCCTTGTCATACACAGACATAAACTGTTGCATGGCCAATCAGCAGGTTCCGCATGCTGAAAGCACATGTCCGTTTGGCCAACTACCTGAACAAAGCCACAAAGATTAATAAATGACAGACAACCAATTAGAATAAGGTTATTGGTAACGCTACAGAAATTCTGGATTAAAGGATATAACAGTTCCTTTTTGTGGGCATGCTATACTTAACATAAACGCAAAGGCATTTTGTGTAAAGTGAAAGAAAAGAACAAAGATAAATAGATATTTCACAAGTTGATGCTGGAAATTGCAGTCGGTCAGGATGAAAGATTCACTGGATTAATGTAGTTGTAATACAGATCAACAGGCACAAATCCATCTCATCTTTCCAGGACTCCACTGCAGCAATCCTTGTAGAGTTTACAGTGTACTGAATGAGATTGGTAAACAGCTTTTTATCATTAATCCCCTGTAGTACAAGTTAATATTTCTCACCCCCAGCTTTTATTTTCCATGAGGTAATACTTTTAAAAGCCAAGATGGAAGTCTGTTGAGGAAGACACGACTTTTGTTAAAACAGTTGGAATCAAAAGGGTGGCAAACCAGGATCTAGTGGTTGGGTAAAGTTAAATTTTGGCTTTAAATCCTTGTTAATCCTAGTAAATGAAGACCAGGACTTCTGCAATCAAATGCTGATTGTATAGAACGGCTATGATAGTGAGAGTGAGAAAAAAAATACATATGCCAGAAAGACAGTATGTGGTGGGAAGAGACAGAGAGAGAGTAAGAGAGTGAGAGAGGGTGTGTGTGTGTGTGTGTGTGTGTGTGTGTGTGTGGTGCGTGGGAAGAGACAGAGAGAGAGTGAGAGAGTGTGTGTGTGTGTGAGAGAGAGAGAGAGAGAGAGAGAGAGAGACAAAAAAAGTGTGCATGTGTGAGCGTGAGTGAGAACGAGAGAGAGCGACGGACAGATACAATAACGGAGAGAGAGGGTTGACAGAGACAGAGAAACACTGATAGAGAAAGAGAGTGAGAGTGTGAGAGGGGATGTATAATGTTAACAAGATATGCTTTGGAAAGGCAAGGACTGATTAGGGATAGTCAACATGGCTTTGTGCATGGGAAATCATGTCTCACAAACTTGATTGAACTTTTTGAAGTAACTTTTTTAGATTAGATTAGATTAGATTAGATTACTTACAGTATGGAAACAGGCCCTTCGGCCCAACAAGTCCACACCGACCCGCCGAAGCGCAACCCACCCATACCCCTACCTTTACCCCTCTCCACACAGTCAGTCGCCTGAGGCGGGAATTGAACCCAGGTCTCAGGCGCTGTGAGGCAGCAGTGCTAACCACTGTGCCACCGTGCCGCGAACAAAGAGGATTGATGAGGGTACAGCAGTAGATGTGATCTATATGGACTTCAGTAAGGTGTTCAACAAGGTTCCCCATGGGAGACTGGTGAGCAAGGCTAGATCTCATGGAATACGGGGAGAATGAGCCATTTAGAAACAGAACTGACTCAAAAGGTAGAAGACGGAGCATGGTGGTGGAGGGTTGCTTTTCGGCTTGGAGGCCTGTGACCAGTGGAGTGCCACAAGGATCAGTGTTGGGTCCACTACTTTTCGTAATTTATACGAATGATTTGGATGTGAGCTTAAGAGGTATGGTCTGTAAGTTTGCAGGTGACACCAAAATTGGAGGTGTAGTGAACAGTAAAGAAACTTATCTCAGAGTACAACGGGATCTCGATCAGATAGGCCAATGGGTCGAGGAGAGGCAGATGGGGTTTAATTTAGATAAACGCGAGGTGCTGCATTCTGGGAAAGCACATCTTAGCAGGACATATATACTTACTGGTAAGGTCCTAGGGAGTGTTGCTGAACAAAGAGACCTTGGAGTGCAGGTTCATTGCTCCTTGAAAGAAGAAGCGCAGGTAGATAGGGTAGTGAAGGTGTTTGGTATGCTTTTCTTTTTGGGTCAGAGTACTGAGTACAGGAGTTGGGAGGTCATGTTGTGGATGTACAGGACATTGGTTAGGCCACTTTTGGAATACTGTGTGCAATTCTGGTCTCCTTCCTATTGGAAGGATGTGGTGAAACCTGAAAGGGTTCATAAATGACTTACAAGGATGTTGCTAGGGTTGGAGGATTTGAGCTATAGGGAGACATTGAATAGGCAAGGGCTGTTTTCCCTGGAGCATCGGAGGCTGAGGGGTGGCCTTATAGAGGCTAATGAAATCATGACAGGCATGGATAGGATAAATCGACAAGGTCTCTTCCCTGGGGTGGGGGAGTCCAGAACCCAAGGGCATAGGTTTAGGGTGAGAGGGGAAAGATTAAAAAAAGAGACCTAAGGGGCAAAGTTTTCACAGAGGGTGGTGCATGTGTGGAATAAGCTGCCAGATGAAGTGGTGGAGGCTAGTACAATTGCAACATTTAAAAGGCATCTGGATGGGTATATGCATAGGAAGGGTTTGGAGGGATATGGGCTGGGTGCTGGAACTAGATTGGGTTGGGATATCTGGTCAGCATGGACGAATTGGACCGTGGGGTCTGTTTCTGTGCTGTACGTCTCCATGACTCGAAGTTAAAAAATAAGACCTCAGAGGTAGTAATCTCAGGATTGCTACCAGTACCACGTGCTAGTCAGCGTAGAAACGAAAGAATAGGCAGGATGAATGAATGGCTTGAGAGATGGTGCAGGCGAGAGGGGTTCAGATTTTTGGCACACTGTGACCGGTTCTGGGGGAGGTGGGACTATTACAAATTGGACGGTCTATACCTAGGGCAGACTGGAACTAACATCCGAGGGGATACTTTTGCTAATGCTGTTGGGAGGGTTTAAACTAATGTGGCAGAGGGATTTGAACCAAATGAGGTGGTGAGTGAACATTAAGGAGGTAGTAAGTAAAACCTGTAAGGAACTAGATAATGAAGTCAGTGTGACTAAGGGGAAGAGTAGGCAGGGAGCAGATGATGAATCCCAAGAGACAGGTGGTCTGAGGTGCATTTGTTTAAATGCACGAAGTGTTGTAGGTAAGGCAGATGAACTTAGGGCTTGGAGTAGTAACTGGGAGTATGATGTTATTGCTACTAATGAGACTTGGCTGGGGGAAGGGCATGATTGGCAAATAAATATCCCAGAATATCGATGCTTCAGAAGGGATAGAGAGGGAGGTCAAAGGGGTGGAGGAGTTACATTTCTGGTCAAAGATGATATCACAACTGTGCTGAAGGAGGGCACTGTGGAGGATTCAAACAGTGAGGCAATATGGGCAGAGTTCAGAAATAGTAAGGGTGTAGTTACAATGTTGGGGCTGTACTATAGGCCTCCCAACAGCAAACGTGAGATAGAGGTCCAAAAATGTGAACAGATTATAGAAAGATAGGAGCAACATGATGGTGGCGATAGGAGATTTTAATTTCCCCAACATTGACTGGGATTCACTTAGTGTTAGAAGTCTAGATGGAGCAGAATTTGTAAGGAGCATCCAGGAAGGTTTTTTAGAGCAGTATGTAAATAGTCCAACTCAGGAAGGGGCCACATTGGACCTGGTGTTGGGAAATGAGCCTGGCCAGGTGGTTGATGTTTCAGTAGAGGATTACTTTGGGAACAGAGATCACAATTCTGTGAGTTTTAGAATATTCATGGACAAAGATGGGAGTGGTCCTAAAGGAAGTGTGCTAAATTGGGAGAAGGCCAACTATCACAGGGATCAGTTCTGGGTCCTCTGCTGTTCGTAATTTTTATTAATGACTTGGATGAGGGAGTCGAAGGGTGGGTCAGTAAATTTGCAGATGATACGAAGATTGGTGGAGTTGTGGATAGTGAGGAGGGCTCTTGTCGGCTGCAAAGGGACTTGGATATGATGCAGAGCTGGGCTGAGGAGTGGCAGATGGAGTTCAACCCTGCCAAGTGTGAGGTTGTCCATTTTGGAAAGACAAATAAGAATGCGGAATACAAGGTTAACGGGACCGTGGAGGAACAATGGCGGATATTTCTGTGTATAATGCAGAAGTTGCAGGATCAGTTCATTCCTAAAAGGAAGAAAGATCCCAGGAGGAGGCATGGGCGGCCGTGGCTGACGAGGGAAGTTAAGAAACATATAAAGTTAAAAGAGAAAAGGGAGAACATAGCAAAGATAATTAGGAAAACTGAGGACTGGGAAGCTTTTAAAGAGCAACAGAGGATTACTAAGAAGGAAATACGCAGAGGAAAAATGAGATATGAAGGTTAACTGGCCAATAATGAGTGGTGGGGGCATGGAATGCGCTGCCTGTGGGAGTGGCAGAGTCAGAATGATTGGCGACCTTTAAGCGGCATTTGGATAGGTACATGGATGGGTGCTTAAGCTAGGACAAATGTTCGGCACAACATCGTGGGCCGAAGGGCCTGTTCTGTGCTGTATTGTTCTATGTTCTATAGCAAAATTCAGCAGGAGCTGGGGAATGTAGATTGGAGCGGCTGTTTGAAGGTAAATCCACATTTGATTTGTGAGAGGCTTTTAAAGAGAGGTTGATTAGAGTGCAGGACAAGACATGTCCCTGTGAAAATGAGGGATAGAAATGGCAAGATTAGGGAACCATGGATGACAGGTGAAATTGTGAGACTAGCTAAGAGGAAAAAGGAAGCATATGGTCTAGGCGACTGAAAACAGACGAAGCTTTGGAAGAATATCGGTAAAGTAGGACCAATCTGAAATGTGGAATTAAGAGGACTAAAAAGGGTCATGAACTATCTTTAGCAAACAGTGTTAAGGAAAATCCTTACAGAATATATGTAGATTGGAGAGCTGGGTGGTGAAATGGCAGATGGAGTTCAACCTGGACAAATGCGAGGTGATGCATTTTGGAAGATCAAATTCAAGAGTGAATTGTACGGTGAATGAAAAAGCCCTGGGGAAAATTGATGTTCAGAGAGCTCTGGGTTTTTAAGCAGAAGGTGGCAACGCAGGTCAACAGTGTGGTCAAGGAGGAATACGGCATGCTTTCCTTGATCGGACAGGGTATTGAGTACAAGAGTTGGCAGGTCATGTTACAGTGATATAGGAATTTGGTTTGGCCACATTTGGAATACTGCATAAAGTTCTGGTTGCCACATTACGAAAAGGATGTGAATGCTTTGGGAAGGGTGCAGAGGAGGTTCACCAGGATGTGGCTGGTATGGAGGGTGCTAGCTCTGGAGAGAGGTTGAGTTAATTGGGTTCACCCACTCAAGGTCAAAGGAGGAAAGTTATGTGTGGAGTCAGAGAAAATGGGTGAGATTCTTAATGAGTACTTTGCATCGGTATTCATTAGAAAGAGAGGTTGAGGGGAAGCCTGATTGAGGTCTCCAAAATTATGATAGGTATAGGCAGAGTGGATAGCAAGAAGCCTTTTCCCAGAGTGGGGGACTCAATTACTCGGAGTCATGAATCCAAGGTGACAGGTGAAAAGTTTCAGAGATATGCATGGAAGGTTCTTCACGCAGAGAATGGTGGATGCCTGGAACGCACTGCCAGTGGAACTGGTAGAGGCATACTCAGTAGTGTCATTTAAGATGTATCTAGACAGATATGTGAATGGATAGGGAGCAGAGGGATACAGATCCTTAGAACATAGGCAACAGGTTTAGATAGAGGATCTGGATCAGCGTAGGCTTAGAGTATCAACGGACCTGTTCCTGAGCTGCAACTTTCTTTGTTCTTTGTTGCTTTGATGTCTTGATGACTCAAAAATTCTAGGCTTTCAGCTTTCCTCATGAAAAGATACCAAGAACTTGAAAGCTGAAATCAGGACTGGGACTGCACAAATCAAAGGAGAAAGTGAGGTCTGCAGATGCTGGAGATCAGAGCTGAAAATGTGTTGCTGGAACAGCGCAGCAGGTCAGGCAGCATCCAAGGAGCAGGAGAATCGATTCCTGAAGAAGGGCTTATGCCCGAAACGTCGATTCTCCTGTTCCCTGGATGCTGCCTGACCTGCTGCGCTGTTCCAGCAACACATTTTCAGCTCTGCACAAATCAAACATCAGTCTACACCAGACAAATGTACTAAACATCCAGAGTAGAATTTCAGCGTGTAAATTATTGTAATATAGAACATAGAAATGTACAGCACAGAACAGGCCCTTTGGTCCATGATGTTGGCCCCGAGATTTAATCCTAATGTAAAATATAGTACCTTAGCTTATGCACCCCTCAACTCACTGCTATCCACGTGCATGGATCAACTCTCTGCTTCCACCACTACAGGTGGCAACGCATTCCATACATTCACTACTCTCTGCATAAAGAACCTACCTCTGATGTCTCCTTTACACCTTCCTCCTAATATCTTCAAACTATGACTTCTCATACCAGTCAATCCCACCCTGGGGAATATCTCTGGCTATTGATTATCTATTCCTCTCATTATTTTGTACACCTCGATCAGGTCTCCTCTCTTCCTCCTCCTCCTCTCCAGAGAGAAATTTCTGAGCTTAGTTTTGGTACAGTGAGTATGATTTTCTGGTCTCCTTCTGGTCAGAAAGATGTTATGAAATTTGAAAGGGTTCAGAAAAGACTTCCAAAGATGTTGCCAGGGTTGGAGGATTTGAGCTTTTGGGAGAGGTTGAATAGGCTGGGTCTGTTTTCCCTGGAGATCGCAGGCTGAGGGGTGACCTTATAGAGGTTTATAAAATCATGAGGGGCGTGGATAGGATAGACAGTCTTTTCCCTGTGGTGGGAGAGTCCAGAACTAGAGGGCATAGGTTTAGGGTGAGAGGGGAAAGATATAAAAGAGACCCAAGGGGCAGCTTTTTCACGCAGAGGGTGGTGCGTGTATGGAATGAGCTGCCAGAGGAAGTGGTGGAGACTAGTACAATTCCAATATATAAAAGGCATCTGGGTGGGTCCATGAAGAGGAAGGGTTTGGAGGGATATGGCAGGTGGGACTAGATTGGGTTGGTATATCTGGTTGGCATGGAAGAGTTGAACCAAAGGGTCTATTTCCGTGTTGTACATCTCTATGACTCTAGACAGCTCTTCCTGCATATTTTTTGCATTGCATGTTTAAGGACTGAAATGCTCCTCAATTAGCCATTGTTTTATGATGCTGCAACCTTATCAATATTCGTGGAAACATCATCAATACGTCAAAACATACCCTTCCCTTTTAGAAAACCATGAGCCAGATTTGATCTTCTGCCCTGCTCCAGGGTGAAAGGTTACATCAAGGCAATCATCAGCATCTTCTGTAATGGTATCCTTCAATCTGTTTTGCATTAGTTTTCAAATTGGGCCACATGAATGTTTACGTCATTGAGGTCTATAGCTTGCTGGTGAAGCGACACAAAAGGTCTGGATGTTTAAGGAATTTATATATGCATTGAGCTGTGTAGAATTCCAGAACACAGTCAAATGAGTTCTTGAGAGCAAAATTTGCTTAAAAGATAAACATAGCAAATGAGCTTCCTGGTATTAAAATGTTTAACTTGAATTTCATTGGTAACAGGGATGTACTTTTGATCATAAAGCAAGCAATGGAAAGCTTTTGGACAGGTGAATATAAAGCACCATAACCAAAACAATTGAAAAGAAAACTTATTTTACACGATGTTATTGGAAGCAGTCCTGAACTGCAGTGCTATTTTCCATACAAGCTACTGGTTGAGAGGTAACTGTGCACACAAATAAATACCTTTCTGGCTATAAATTTTAAACTATATCCAAGACCTGAGAGAAAAAATGTCATTAAATCTACTTCAAAATGTAGAGTTTTCATGAGAAAAGCTGATTTGGAAAAAATATGTCCACTTAAGCAATACTTAATGCAATAAAAATTAAACACAGGCTTGTTTTAATCCAAGCACAGTGTATTACAATTTACATAAGTTCACCACCTCAACGATATTTTTCTGTGAAAGGATTTTCTTTGTTTTTATCCTCGCTGACTTGTCTGGAATTCTGCTCCTAAATACCAATGATAGAAAATTTAAAATCATCTTTTACAAGTTACTCAACTACCTCAACCCATCTTACATTGACCATTTCTTCTGACTTCATATGTTATCATGTACCCTTTGTTTCTATGGTCTCTACTGCCTACTCATCATCAATTAGTGGCAGAGTGATCAGTGGGAGATTTTGATGCTACTCTCAAACTTTGCCCCACAACCCTTTTAGCTTCTTATCCTATCATTTATTTTCAGAAATCCAATCTTTCTTCCTGCTAAACATCTGTTAAGCACCTTGCGACTGTTATTAAATTCAAGCTACTAAATAATTATCAGCATTTACTGCTTGCAACTGTCAAAACAAATCAGTCTGAAGAAATGCAAATGCATCATAAACAACTATCTGGAGAATTCTAAAATATGATCATGAAAAAGAAGATTTTCTGAAAAATGAAGAGAAAGTAAAAAGCTGAACCAGAACTAATTTCACTTAATTTACTGTTTTCATTTCTTATCGACTATAAATAATTTGTGAGCTTGTGACTATAAAGCATTTGTGAGTTTTTTCTAAAAAATATATTGCAGACTTTTGAGGGTCCAAAATTGCATTGTCAATCTAGTCTGAACACAAATTAGAGCAGCAAACAACCCCAGACTGACTGACGATTGCTATTCTATAATTAATTTCTAGAGAAGGAACAATTTACAGGTCTGACTTGCAGAGCTCAGTACATTTTTACCCACTAGAGGGAGTAGCAGCAACTTACCCTCTGGTGGGAGAGATACAGCAAGCAGTTAACTGTGCAGGGGCCTCCGGTTTCACATGCTCTAGACCAACATGCTCAGAAATCACTTTAGCTACATGGGGACAATCATATATTTAAACGAGGCTGCACTTCAGGTCTCTGCCAGACCTTTTGCTTACCAAGCAAATTTGCCCCCTCATCCACGTCACCAATCAGTTCAGAAGCAGACTGAGACAGTTCATCAAAAATGGATTCTGTGTTCCGATCAAATGCCTTATTCTCTATTCCCTGGCTTGGCGTGCTGTGAAAACATAAAAGCAGAAATTAATCCAGTTTATTAAAGATTTCTGAACTACCTGGAGTAGCGTGGGACTAATATTTGTAATTAGTAAACAAACAGCAGAATTGTAGAAATAACAGCCATATTCAACATGTATGGTACTTGAACTGAATAACTCTGGGTTCCTAAGTATCAATACTTTTCAAATATCCAGTTCTTAAAAATTACTTTTCCATTATTTCACATATCAGTTGCTCTATTCTGTCAAGTAAAGATCCCAAATTAATTTTTGAATTAACCTCAAGAAAGGGCAGAGAAAATTGGCCTTTTTCTCATCAGAATTTCTGACAAAAGGCCACAGGCCTGAAATATACACGCCACAGATATTACCTGACCTGACGTATAAGGCCAACGTATAATGAAGTATTTTCACTAGCTGAACTCAAAGAATGACAGGTGAATCAACTGTTAAAATTAAGTTGGGAACATATCAATATTTTATGATAAACAGTAAATTTTACACTCACCTTGCTCCTTTGTACCCACTAAGATCACGATCCATATCTAATTCGGGTGTCGAGTCAATGATGGCCTGAACGTCAGATTTGTCTTCATTTTCAATCATACCTTCAACATTAACATGCCTATGAGTCTACATTACAAACGAATAATCTGGACTGCATTAGATACATACTTACAATCATTGACATGAAGGAGCAAATCAAGTATCAGTAACTAAAGTAACAAATTTTGGGAAAACCTTTAAACAGGATGAATCATTTTATTGGTAATTTCTGGTAATTGAGGTTCTCAACTGCACCGGCATACTCAACAGAAAAATAAAGCAAAACCATGTGTCTTTACATGCTAAAGGGGTGTGATTCAGCCCAAGGTGTCAGTGGCTGCTCTTTCCTGGAGCAATCCAAAACTATTCCCCTTGTCCTCCCCCAGCCTTGTAATTCATTTGCTTCCAATATTTTTCCCTGAACAATGCAAAGGTCTTTGTCATAACCACACTAAGAAAACGCATTCCATGATCTGACAATGTGATGTGCAAGTATCTTCTAATATTTTCCAATTTTCCTAATCTCTTCCCACTATTTTAGGACAAGAAATATTCCCATTAATGATGTCCTCCAGGCAGTAAGAAGTGTCCACAGCGTCATGTCTATTCGCTTTTATCCACCAGAGCAAACTTTTGAAGGAAACATTGTAATTGTTTCTCATTCTGTATCTCGTCCATTGGTACAGGATCAGAAACTGGGCACTCCGACAACTGGTGATATTTCTTAATTAGGGCAGATAACTTAAAGTTCTAAGTTTATAAAAGCTGACTGTTAGAGTTTTGTTTTTTAGAGACAATATTAAAATTCAGATAATGTCTGCTCTTTTGTAAAGATGAAACAAAGCCAGATGTTTTGAACTAAAACTTCTGGAATGTACAGAATTTGTTCGACTGTGAATGCGTTTGAGACATTTTTCTGCGCATAGTTCATTGCATTACAATCATAGTCCAGCGTGTGAGAAAGGCACCCAGTGTTCACCACCGTTTTAAGTTCAAAGTTAGGAAGCACAGCAGGTGTATTTAAACTAGTTTTTGTTTTTAACACTTCTGTATGCCCATCCCCTATCCCAAAAGAAAGTGGAAAGAACAAATTCATTTTTTTACAGCACTTTTCGTGACTCATGGGATCCTAAAACACTTTGTTCAGCTGAAGAAATACATCTGAAATATAGTCACTGTTAACATGGAAAAAATTCACAGCCAATTTGCACAAAACATTCTATTACATAGAACATTGCAGCGCAGTACAGGCCCTTCGGCCCTCGATGTTGCGCCGCCCTGTCATACTAATCTGAAGCCCATCCCACCTACACTATTCCACGTACGTCCATTTGCCCTTCCAATGATGACTTAAATGCACTTAAACTTGGCGAATCTACTACCGATGCAGGCAAAGCATTTCATATCCTTACTACTCTCTGAATAAAGAAACTACCTCTGACATCTGTCTTATACCTATCCCCCCTCACTTTAAAGTTGTGTCCCCTCGTGTTTGTCGTCCCCATACTTGGAAAAAGGCTCTCCATGTCCAACCTATCTAACCCTCTGATTATCTTGTAGGTCTCTATTAACTCAACTCTCAACCTTCTTCTTTCTAAAGAGAACAGCCTCAAGGCCCTCAGCCTTTCCTCGTATTGATAGTAGTGATGTTGGTTCAGGTATAAAAACTGGTCAGAAAACTTAGTCAGCTCCCTGGCTCATTAGACAGTGCCATGGATTTTTTTCACCTTCACCACTGATGCACAGTGTGAACCATCTACAAAATATACTGCAGAAACTCAACAAGGGCAACAGATGCAAGGAAACACCAGTAGGGGCATCTTCCCTTTCAAATCACACAACATCCTGACATCCATATATTGCTGCTCCTTCACTGTTGCTAGGTCAAAATCCTAGAACTCTCTCCCAAACAGCACTGTGGGTGAACCTACACCATTTGGATGACAGCAGTCCAAGAAGGCAACTCATCACCATCTTCTTGATAGCCATTAGGATTGCACAATAAATTCTGGTCGAGCGAACAACGCCACATCCTATGGACAAATTTTTAAAAAATACAATCCTACCTGGAGAGCCAATACATTGGTAGCTTGACTCCATGGTGCTATTCAAGTGCCAGCCATAATGGTTACTATGAGCAAGTTATTTAACCACGGACAACGTCAAAGCCAAGCCAACTTAATTTTTATTTCTAGCCACAGAAATGTATTTTCAACTAGGGGTTTAACAGAAACTAATAGGTTTATGAATAGTTTAAACTACCTCATCTATGGTGGAACTCATTCTCTCACCACAGCTACGCTCAGCTGACTCAGTACAGGTTAAAGATGTAATCTAAATGCACCTATTTCTAGTAGGGATCTAACCAGTTCACACTGACATGGTTGCATTACAGATATTGTATTGGAAACTGTTCATCCCAGCCAATGTTCCTTTGCTGCCAGCAATATTATCCTCCATTATGTTGTGGTTTGCCTATTTAAAAATATATTCTTAAAAGAGCTTTATCCCTACGGCAATGAATTCCTTGCTAGCTATGAGCCTGCAGATCCCTTTCTTACAACAAGAGATCATTGGTCATTTGTTATTTTATGGTTGCAACAAACAAGATCAGAGATACTAGGCATTAACAGGTGTGCATCAGACTTCCAAAAGAGGATATGCAAGCTCAAAGTCTCAGTATTTTTATAATAAGCTCTTATTTTTATTACACACACCTACAGGTTATTTATGCAGAAAACAGACTGTCACTAGACACCTTTATGATTCTCAGGAATAGTGGTGGTCAGTTTCAAATGGATACACTAATTTGTAAAACCCAAGTCACACTACCCATAAGGAAGAATGCTTTTATTGTGTGATTCCAAATGAGGTTATTTAATTAAACAGTAAGAGCTTCTAAAATTCAGCAATAAATTTGGAATCAATAAAGAAGAGTAATATGCAAAAACGCATTGAATCATCAAATCCCTATAGTGTGAAATCAGGCCATTCGGCCTTTCGGGTCCACACTCACCTGTCAAATAGCATCCCATTCAGACCCACTTCTGTAAGTTTGCATATCCCATGGCTAATCTACATAGTCTTCACATCCCTGGACACGATGAGCAATTTAGTATGGCCCAATCCACCTTACCTGCAACATTTGGACTGTGGGAGGAAACCAACACAGACACGGGGAGAATGTGCAAACTCCACACTGACAGGTGTCCAAGGGTGGAATCAAACCTGGGTCCCCGGCATTTTAAGGAAGCAGTGCTAATCACCGAGCTAGATTGCAGCCCTTGTGTTCTAAAATAATTGATATGACTATCATATTAATTTAGCCCCCAAATACAATAGTGCTGCAGCCATTGAGAAAATTGTATTCTATAGAAAACAAAACACAGCTTTTATTCATTGATTAAGTTCTCTTTCCCTTATTTAGATAAATTGCTTTTCAAGGAGGGATCATAACTTTTGAAACATCCAGGTATCCATTTATGAGAGCATGAAAGCTGAGCTAGCAAGAGTGAACTGGGTCACTAGGCTAAGGGACTGATCAATTGAAAAGCAGTGGCAAACATTTAAGTGTCTCCTTGAGGATGCTCAGAATAAGTATATTCTTATTATCATCAAAACTTCTAAGGAAAGGGTACATTGCCCATGATCAACTAAATAAGGATCGTATTAAACTTACGGACAAAACACTACAATGAGTGGCAATTCAAATTAGATTAGATTCATAGATTAGATTAATTACTTAGTGTGGAAACAGGCCCTTCGGCCCAACAAGTCAATACCGACCCGCCAAAGCGCAATCCACCCAGACCCATTCCCCTACATTTACCCCTGCCCCTAACACTATGGGCAATTTAACGTGGCCAATTCATCTAATCTGAACATTTTTGGATTGTGGGAGGAAACCGGAGCACCCAGAGGAAACCCACACAGACACTGGGAGAATGTGCAAACTCCATACAGTCAGTCGCCTGAGGCAGGAATTGAACCCGGGTCTCTGGCACTGTGAGGCAGCAGTGCTAACCACTGTGCCACCGTGCCGCTCACATGATGAGAATGTAAAAAGGTACAGTCACTATAGTCTCAGGGAACCACAGAACTCACTCTCATTAGAGAAGTGACTGGTGGTGGTTTAATCAGAGGGTGACCATGCCTCAGATGAGAGAAGAAATTGAGAGGGCAGAATTTGATAGTGACCTCAGCCAATAAGAGAATTGAACCCATGCAGTTGTCATCACACTAATCCCCAACAGATTACAAAAAAGGCACAGAATGCCTAAACATTAATTAGAAAGAAATTGGAGCATGGGAAACTACCAAAAAATGCAAAACCAGATAGCTAGCATTTCTACAGGTTTTTAAAAACTAAACAGCAAGTAACATAAATGTTATAGAGGGGAAAAATGGGCACTTAATAGTGGACAATAACGAAATGGAAGATGAAATTAACAAATGATGCATTCATTTAAAAGAGCATTTAAAAATACTCCAGGTGTAAATCAGGTGGCAGAAGAGAGAGATGATCTTAGTGTAAGTATCTTGAGAGAATACTAGTATACAAATCGATGGAGCTACAAGCTGATAATTCCCTGACAATTAACAGCTCCTGTTGAAGTCATCTTATGGTCTTAAAAGAGGTGGAAATGAAATAACAGATGTGGTGGACGGGGTTAACTTAATTGGCTGGTTTGCGATACAGAATGATGCCAATAGCATGGGTTCAATTCCTGCACCAGCTGAAGTCACCATGTCCTGCCTTCTCAACCTCACCCCTCACCTGAGGCGTGCTGACTCTCAGGTTAAACTCACCACCAGTCACCTTTCTCTCACTCATTAAAGAGGGACCCAATGGTCCTCTGGGAATTTGATTACTTTACCTTTTAGATGTGTTAAATTTTGGAAAAATAATACTGAAGGTTCTACCAGATCATAAAGCAGCAAATATAACTTCTAAAGACAATGAGAAAACTCAATGGTATTATTTAGAGAAGAACGGTTTCACAAAAACATTTAACTAATTTATTTGAGTTCTTTGGGAGTAACATGTGGGGACGATGGTGAGTCTGTAGATATATCCTATTTGGATTTCCTGAAGTAATTTGATAAGGTTCCACATAAAAAGTTACTGTTCAAATACAGTATGGAAAGAAGATTGTTTTCTGTGAGCCAGCCAGCCAGCCATTGCATGAAAGGACCTTTCTCTGATGCTGTGAGTGGAGTCCACAGAGGTCTGCGCTTGAGCCTCAGCTTTTTAAAATTTAGATCAACTATTTAGATGAGGGGAGCAAAAGCAGGCTGATAAATTTGCAGTCCATGGAATTCTATGGTGTAGAGGGACTTGGGTGTTCTAGTGTGCACGTTACAGAAAAATAATATGCAGTTAGTTATTATCCTGACATATCAATTTATATAATGATATAATATTGTCATTCCTTCATTGTTACTGGGTCAAAATCCTGGAACTCCCTCTCTAACAGCTTTGTTGGTCTACTTAGACCAAATAGGCTGCAGCGGTTCAAGAAGGATATGTGGAGCTTGTTCAAGAAGCAACTATTGAGTGTCCTTGATAAGTATGTACCTGTCAGGCAGGGAGGAAAGGGTTGTGTGAGGGAGCCGTGGTTTAATAAGGAATTGTTAAATGGAAGAGGGCGGCCTATGTAAAGATGAGGCGTGAAGGTTCAATTGGGGCGATTGAGAGTTATAAGGTAGCCAGGAAGGACCTGAAGAGAGAGCTAAGAGCAGCAAGGAGGGGACATGAAAGGCCCTTAGTTGGTAGGATTAGG
>NC_057733.1:54230672-54317332 GCF_004010195.1 Chiloscyllium plagiosum | reverse complement strand
TGGGGTAGTGGGCTAATGGTCGGATACTTGGTAGTGTGGATGAGCAGAGGGGTCTTGGTGTCCATGTACACAGATCTTTGAAAGTTGCCACCCAGGTAAATAGTGCGGTGAAGAAGGCATATGGCGTACTGGCTTTTATTGGTAGAAGAATTGAGTTCCGGAGCCCTGAGGTCATGTTGCAGTTGTATAAGACTCTGGTACGGCCTCATCTGGAGTATTGTGTGCAGTTTTGGTCGCCATACTATAGGAAGGATGTGAAGGCTCTGGAACGGGTGCAGAAGAGGTTTACCAAGATGTTGCCTAGTATGGTAGGAAGATCGTATGAGGAAAGGCTGAGACACTTGGGGCTGTTTTCATTGGAGAAAAGAAGGTTCAGGGGTGACTTGATAGAGGTGTACAAGATGATTAGGGGTTTAGATAGGGTTGACCATGAGAACCTTTTTCCATGTATAGAGTCAGCTATTACGAGGGGGCATAGCTTTAAATTAAGGTGTGGTAGGTATAGGACAGATGTTAGGGGTAGATTCTTTACTCAGCGAGTCGGGAGTTCATGGAATGCCCTGCCAGTAGCAGTGGTGGACTCTCCCTCTTTATTTAAATAGGCATTGGATAGGCATATGGAGGATAGTGGGCTAGTGTAGGTTTGGTGGGCTTGGATCGGCGCAACATCGAGGGCCAAAGGGCCTGTACTGCCCTGTATTTTTCTATGTTCTAAGGCAGCTCACCACCATCTTCTCAAATGCAACTAAGGATGGGCAATAAATGCTGGCTCAGACAGCAATGCCCACATCCTGTGAATGAAGCA
Source organism: Chiloscyllium plagiosum (assembly GCF_004010195.1). Lineage (NCBI taxonomy): Eukaryota > Metazoa > Chordata > Chondrichthyes > Orectolobiformes > Hemiscylliidae > Chiloscyllium > Chiloscyllium plagiosum. The sequence goes on along the minus strand of NC_057733.1, from coordinate 54,316,527 downwards.
AAATCAGTAGGGATACTATCCTTCAGTATGAGCGGCACTGAGCAGAAAAGTACGTTTTTATACTTCAATTATACAGTGCATCAGTGAAAATTCATCTGGAGTAAATACAGTTTTGGTCTCTTTATTTAAAGACACAAATGCTTTGGAGGTGGTTAAGAGAAGATTTACTGAATTACTACCTGGAGTAAGCAGTGATCATAACAGAAACTACTGGACAGTGTGGGCTGTTTTTATGGAGTTTACAAGACTGTGAGGTCACGGGCGGCACGGTGGCACAGTGGTTAGCACCGCTGCCTCACAGTGCCAGAGACCCGGGTTCAATTCCCGACTCAGGCGACTAACTGTGTGGAGTTTGCACATTCTCCCCATGTCTGCGTGGGTTTCCTCCGGGTGCTCCGGTTTCCTCCCACAGTCCAAAGATGTGCGGGGCAGGTGAATTGGGCACGCTAAATTGCCCGTAGTGTTAGGTTAAAGGGGTAAATGTAGGGGTATGGGTGGGTTGCGCTTGTGGACTTGTTGGGCCGAAGGGCCTGTTTCCACACTGTAAGTAATCTAATCTAATCTAATTTGATTGAAGTTTATAAGATTCTGATCCATTTTTACAGATGAATGTGGGATGATATTTCCTTTTGTGCTAAGTCCATAACTGTGGGGCAGTATTTAAAAATTAAAGAGTTTCCCTTTTACAACAGATCACAACATTGTTCTCTCCAAGGGTTGTGCAATTTTGAAACTCAGTCTCAGAAGGCAGTGAGGTGGAATGAAAGAATATTCTAGGTGGAAACAGATTGAATCCACTGCCTAACAAGAATAAAAGATTACTGATGGGAATGTGGAATTCAAAACACAAACAAATTAGATATGATCTCATTGCAGACTTGAGGGCCTGAATGACCTGCTTCTGCTCCTAGTTCATATGTCTGTATATTCCTACAGACCCAGCATTCCACACCATGACCACATCTACCAGCTGAAGTTGACATTTTCAATATACCCATGTTCTAAACCCTATGTCAATCAGGTTTATTCCTCCCAAGATAAATAAGGAAAATATATAAACCAATTTGAGAGAAATATGAAAGACTTTGGCACTTGTAACAATTTGGAAACCTTTGTAGAACAGGAGACTAAGGAAGCAGGAAAGTTGAGATGTCATCAACATTGGGAAAACAAATGTTTATCAATTCCTTCAGAATAAAATTTGGTTTGAACAAGGCACTTACCAACTGCTAAAGTTCTGGTCTCCTGCTGTACCTGCACATCAATATTTTTCTTGCTGTCTGGTTTCTTGCTTGCTTGGTTTAAATTTTTTGACAACCCTTCAGCCTTCAAGCTTTCCTTTCTTGGAGAAGCTGAATCACCCACAGCAGGGTCTGGTGGGACCGATATTGGAGTATTTGGATTTGTTGGCACCAAGCTGGAGGCCTGGCTGGCATCAGAGAGTTCATCCTAAAATATAAATAGAACTCCCAATCAAAATTAAAAAATGAACACTCACCTCCAATTAAAGATTTTAAACTGGATGACAGATGCTATGCATGAGCTAGGAAGGGGGGCATGAATGAAGGAAAAAAAAAGGATCATTAAACCAATGGCAAAACTAGAATCTATGGCTGTCTACAATCAACTGTTCCTATTGCCTGCACAATCTAAGAATGGATGTGAGCATCCTGATTACAAACTCTGTAAACAATGTTCCATCAGCGGTCACTGCAAAGTATTAACAATGCCTAAAATTAAGCTTCTGCTTAATGCCTCCTGTTAATTTACAATGTTGAGGTCATTCTTTCTTCTCTTCATTGTTATTATTTTTATGATAAAATTCAGTTGACTCTAAGTGACATTCATGATAATAATTTTATTTGATCACAGATTAAATTAAAATTCCTACCCCGGGGCATTATGGAACTTTTAAAAAAAATAAACGGATGATAATTTGGAATATTGCTTGCAATTCTGGTCTCCTTCCTTCAAGTTGTGAAACTTGAAAGGATTCAGAAAAGATTTACAAGGGTGTTGCCAGGGTTGGAGGATTTGAGGGAGAGGCTATGTAGGCTGGGGCCGTTTTCTCTGGAGAGTTGAGGGCTAAGGGGTGACCTTATAGAGGTTTAGAAAATCATGAGGGGCATGGATAGGATAAACAGACAAGGTCTTTTCCCTGGGTGGGGGAGTCCAAACTAGAGGGCATCGGCTTAGGGTGAGAGGGGAAAGATATAAAAGAGACCCAAGGGGCAACTTTTTCAAGCAGAGGGTTGCGCGTGTATGGAATGAGCTGCCAGAGGAAGTGGTGGAGGCTAGTATAATTGCAACATTTAAAAGACATCTAGACGGTCTGTGAATAGGAAGGGTTTAGAGGATATTGGCCAAGAGCTGGCAAATGGGACTAGATTAGGTTGTGATATCTGGTTGGACCGAAGGGTCTGTTTCCGTGGTGTACTTCTCTATGACTCTATGTTGTGGAAACGCTGCACATAATTAAAGAGCCTTAGTTTGGAACAGAACTGAAATAGTTCCAAGTTGTCCGCATAATTCTGTTGTTTCTGGATTTCGCCCAGATAAACATAAATGATGAAAGCTTTTTGGTTTACATAAATCAATAAATTCAGAACAATCCTGCAATTTCCATGAATAATTCTCCGAGAACAGTTTTGCAGAGCTGTTTAAGTTGTGACGCCCAAGTACTGAAGACTGGAAAACTTCAAAAATATGTAATTAGAGGAGTCAGCTTATTGAGTATACTGCAAAGGAGAAGGAAAAGCGATTTAGAAGTGCGACTTCACAGAACAAGTTAAGTTTTAAGACTGGGATTATGTAGGTTTGATCAACTGTTTGCAATGAGACAGACCTTGGAGAAATTTATAAATTCATTGCTACAACCTTTACAGATTTAAAGTCAGCTTTTAGCGGTGTACAACAAAAAGAAATATGGAAGTAAGGCATTCCTGAGAACTTTGTCAAACTCAGAATTATTTGAATCTGAGGCTGCAAACAGGGACAAACCTTGTTTTGCTGGATGTAACTACTTGGATTTTCTAAGTATATAACACACGACCAGCATATACTGAATCAAGCTGCTGTCTATGTTAAGTCCAAGGTAGGAGGGAGAGACTGATTCCTTTCCTGTCCAACTATGCTCAACTACTCTTCTTGAATGAGATTATATACCTACAACTTTCCCACATCCCCACTATCCTGCCAAGCCTGGAAAAAAAAACAAAAGCTTGCAGAGTATCACCTTAAAACATTGTGGCCAGCTAACAGTTAAATTCAGAAAAAGTGACTTATTCACAAATTGTTCAATGCTGGTTTGCAGCCAAAGTCACTTTTCTCAAGTTACTGGTACTAGGGCTGCTCCCAACATCAGTTATTGCAGGCTAGCTTCTTTTTTCTGGAAACACTAGCATTGATTCAGACCTATTCTTTAAGAACCCTTCACTTTCAGTGATGAGATCTTCCAACGGGTTTTCAACATCCAAAGCTCAATGAGAACGACTTCAGAGAGAGAGAAAGGGACAAAGCTTTTGCCCCTGTGACAAGTTCTCTCTGATAGTCCATGTTTAAAACCAATACATTTTCTACATAAAATCTGATAGCACTGTAGACTCCATTCAAGTAACTAGTGTTCCACACAAAGGCAACATCTTGTTGCTGCTGTACTCTGCTGTTTTGAAAAGAATGTTTGATAAGTTTAACATATATGCTTAGCCAATATCATCAATTAATATTTTAGATAATAGATCACAACACCTGTATATTAAACTGCTGCCATAGAGACAATTGGGTCATTCACCACATAAACCCTTTCACTTCCTGAATTCACAGTAAGGTTATTATTGTTTTTTAAAGTTAAGGCTAATATCCATTTATGATCAATGCTAAACAACTAAGTATGTTGTTTTGCATGTTTAGGCTGATTTTAAAATGTTTAAATATTGTGCAATTTCACCACAATTAAAAACTGTCACGCCTACTTTCATTCATTTAATTACATAAAACCAATTGCTATTCAGGATGTTCCCTCAATGTCCACCAACTGTGTGCTGGCATAGAAACTATGACCTTCAGATGAATTTCCCACTGGATGCAATAAAGAGCTAATCACTGTGCTCCCCTGATGTAACCAGCAGCAACCAAAGCCCCACTGATCAGACTGCAGGAAACAACCTTTTGAAAGGTAATGAATACAAACAATTGCAGCAGAATTAGCTGAGCAATGAACTGCTCATTTTCAACTATTTCCCTCCAGCATTCCTTATTTCACAAATTCTTCATCAAGTCTCTCAAAATTAAGATTAGAATTCATTCTAATATAAATTTATCATAGGTAGTAGCACTAAACAGGTGGGAAAAAAAAACAGCCGCTGTTCTGAAAACTTTGATAGTCATTTATTTTTTTTTTTAAAATGGGATGTGGTGTCGCTGGCGTAGACAGAGGAGGAAACCATCTTCAAGGCAGGCATCCTGCTTTATTCCTGATGAAGGGCTTTTGCCCGAAACGTCGATTTCGCTGCTCCTTGGATGCTGCCTGAACTGCTGTGCTCTTCCAGCACCACTAATCCAGAATCTGGTTTCCAGCATCTGCAGTCATTGTTTTTACCAGACCAGAATTTATTGCCTGCCTTTGAGAAAGTGGTGGCGAACTGCCCTTGAACCACTCTTGACATGTGGTGTGGGTATACTCACAGTGCTGTTAGGAAGGGAGTTCAAAAAATTTGACCGAGCCAATGGAATTAAATATTAAGCTCTCTGCCTAGTAAAGAATAATGCAAGAACATCAGTGAGAAAACCCCTTGGATCAGAAATGCTGGTGGGTTCAATTTATTGATCCCCTGTCATTATACCATTTTAACAGCATGAAACAAGATGTTACTGGAATCAAAAACAAAAAAAAAGAAAGATCTGGCAGAACCTGTGGATCATCGGGATCTCTTCTGGGACAGAAGTGAACGGTGTAAGAGGGATGGGTTACACCTAAACCAGAAGAGAACCAATAGCATTGCAGGGAGGCTCACTAGTGCCACTCAGTTTAAACTAGAGTGGCAGGGGCCTGGGAACCAGAACAGCAAGTCAGCAACTGGAGGTATTGAGGGGAAGGTACATGTTAGGACCAGTGAGTCTGAAAGGAAGGACAGGCAGTACAGGTAAATGAACACGATACAACTGATGTGCTGAAGTGTGCTTATTTCAACGCAAGGAGTATTATGGGTAAGGCAGATGAGCTTAGTCCTACATACAGATCCAGGGTCTAACGTTTTGGCTATTACAGAGACTTGGTTGAAAGGGGGACAGGACTGGCTGCTCAACGTTTCAGAGTTTAGTTGCTTTAGATGAGATAGAGAGGGGGGTAAAAAGGAGGTGGAAGACTTACATTACTAATCAACGAGAACATTACATCTACATTCACAGAGGACATACTGGAGGGCTCATTCACTGAGGCAATATGGGTGCAATGACTCTGAAAGGATTATACCATAGGGCCCCCCACCCCACCCCATCACAACCACGGAGACACTGAGGAACAAATATGTCGGCAAATTATGGAAAGATGCAATAAAAAGAGTTCTCACGGTGGATGACTTTAACTTCCCTAATATTGATTAGGACTTCCTTAGAACAAAAGGCTTAGATGGGACAGAATTTGTTAGGTACATGCAAGAGGGTTTCTTGAAACAGTATGTTCAACTGGAGGAAGGGCCATATTGATCTTGTATTGGCTCATGAGTCTGACCAGGTGACTGACCTTTCAGTGGGAGAGCATTTTGGAAACAATGATCATAATTCCATAAGTTTTAAGACAGCTATGAATAAGGATAAATCAGGACCTTGCAGGAAAGTAGTAAAGTGGGGGAGGGCAAATTACATCAGTATTAGGCAGGAACTGTTTGAAGACCTACTGGTCAGCGTTCAGCACCAGCATGTTCCAATGAGGAGGAAGGACAAGGATGACAAGATGAGGGACCCTTAGATAACTAGGGACGTTGTGAATTTAGTCAAAAGGAAAAAAGCACATGTAGGGTTTAAAATCTCAAATGCAGCACAGAAACACTTGTCTATGCCCCTAACTGGCAAGTCTCCTACCACTATTGCTCATTTGGAATTTGTCTGACTGTACTCGACAGCAAAGCCAGCTGTCATGCCAGAGGCCAGCTGCTGCTGTTATACTTCCATGAGGCTATCCACCCTCCTCCACCCGCCAACAGTATCCAAAAAGAAAGCAGGAAAAAAACTCAAGCAGTGAATCAGGACAGCAAGGAGGGGCCAAGAAATGACCTTAGCAAGTAGGGTTAAAGAGAATCTCAAGGATATAGCAGGGAACTTATGCCAGGAGACAGAGGACGTAGGTGAGATCCTAAATGAATACTTTGTGTCAGTATTCACCCAGGAGGAGGATATGGAGTATAGTGAGATTATTGTGGAGCATGCTAGGTTTTTGAGAGAGGCACGAGAGAAGATTGTTGGGGTCTTGACCACAATCTTCGAATCCTCGCTAGCCACTGGACAGGTCCCAGAGAACAGGCAAATAGCTAATACCGTTCATCTGTTCAAGAAGGGAAATGAGGGTAATCCAGGAAACTGTAGACCAGTGAGTCTCACATTGGTGGCTGAGAAGAGTTCTTCGGGATAGGATTTACACGCATTTGGAAAAGCATGGTCTAATTAGGGATAGTCAGCATGGCTTTGTGTCGGGCAGTTCATGTCTTACTAACGTGATTCAATTTTTCAAGAACATGATGAATGTAATCCACGAGGGTAGAGCAGTGGATGCTGCCTACGTGAATTTTAGTAAGGCTTTCGACAAGCTCCCTGATGGTAGGCTCATCCAGAAGATTTAAATGCATGGTATCCAGGTGACTTGGCTGCTTGGATTCAGAATTGGCTTGCCCGTAGAAGGCAGAGAACATAGATGGAAGGGTGCTTTCCTGGCTGCAGGTCCGGGACTACTGGTGTTCTGCAGGGATCCGTATTGGGACTTCTGCTTTATGTGATTTATGTATAAATGACTTGGATGAAAATATAGATGGGTGGCTTAGTAAGTTTGCAGATGATACAAAGATCGGTGGAGTTCGTGCAGAGTGCAGAAGGTTGTCAAAGAAAACAACGGGATATAGATGAGTTGCAGGTATGGTTGGAAAATGGTAGATGAGAGTTTAATTTGGACAAGTATGAGATGCAGACTTTGGGAGATCAAATGTTAAGGAAAAGTATACAGTTAATGGCAGGACCCTGAAGCACACTGACGTTCAGAGGGATCTTGGGTTTCAAGTTCATAGTTCCCTGAAAGTGGCCATGCAAATAGATAAGGTGATAAAGAAAACATATCACATGCTCGCCTTTATTGGTAGGTGAATTGAGTACAAGAGACAAGGTGTCATATAGCAGCTTTAAAAGACTTTGAGTAGGCCACACTTCATTCAGTGTTCAGTAATCAAATTATAGGAAGGATGTGGAGGCTTTGGAGGAGGTGCAGAAGAGATTTACCAGGATGCTGCCTGGATTAGAGGAGCGACTAGAAAAACTAGGGTTGTTTTCTCTGGAGTGTCGCAAGCTGAGGGGAAACTTGCTATAAGTCTATAAAATTATGAGATGCATGGATAGGGTTGGCAGTCACAATCTGTTGCCCAGAATTGAAATGTCTAATATGAAGACTCATGCATTTAAGGTGAAAGGGGAAGGTTCAAAGAAGATATGAGGGGCAAGTCAAACATGGTTTCCCTTTCTCAAAACTATGCTTGATTGCACTAAGCTTTTCCCAGTGCTCTGCTATTTCTTCCTCAGCACGGACTCTTGCACTTTCCCAATAATAGATGCTCGGCTGACTTGCCTGTAGTTTCCAGTTTTGTGTCTCCAACCTTTCCTGAACTGGGAGATCATATTAGCGGTTTTATTTCACATTTTCAACATCTGCAGTGCTTTGTTTTAGTGCGAAAGAAGGGATCTGGGTTATTATTTGATTTCATATATTTCAGCACTGTAGGCTGCACTATATCAGGTCTTTGACGAATCCTACAAAGCTTCCAGATAAATTCTTAAACTGGCAAAAGTTTGAAGGGATTAGACAGAAACAAGACTTAATTACAATTTTAAAGACACTAAAAGATGAAAAAGAAATTGACGTAAATCACAAGAAGGTTCGATAGTCACCTGTTTGGGAGGGGTGGGAAGAAACAGATGACCATGTCAGGCTGCAGGAGGAATAGGGAAATATGGCAAACCATATTATTCCACAGAGAGGAGAAAGTGAGGACTGCGGATGCTGGAGATCAGAGCTGAAAATGTGTTGCTGGAAAAGCACAGCAGGTCAGGCAGCATCCAAGGAACAGGAGAATCGACGTTTCGGGCATGAGCCCTTCTTCAGGAATGAGGAAAGTGTGTCCAGCAGGCAAAGGTAAAAGGTAGGGAGGAGGGACTTGGGGGAGGGAGTTGGAAATGTGATAGGTGGAAGGAGGTCAAGGTGAGGGTGATAGGCCAGAGTGGGGGGGGGGGCGGAGAGGTCAGGAAGAAGATTGCATATCCGTATATCCTTCCATATCCACCACAAATTCACCTGCACCTCCACACACATCATCCGCTGCACCTGATGTGGCCTCCTCTATATTGGGGAGACAGGCCGCCTACTTGCAGGACGTTTCAGAGAACACCTCTGGGACACCCCGGACCAACCAACCCAACCACCCCGTGGCTCGACACTACAACTCCCCCTCCCACTCCTTGGACTCTTCCATCGCCAGACCATAGCAACACGACCGCTGGAGGAAGAGTGCCTCATCTTCCGCCTAGGAACCCTCCAACCACAAGGGATGAACTCAGATTTCTCCAGTTTCCTCATTTCCCCTCCCCCCACCTTGTCTCAGTCAAATCCCTCGAACTCAGCGCCGCCTTCCTAACCTGCAATCTTCTTCCTGACCTCTCCGTGCCCACCCCCACTCCGGCTTATCACCCTCACCTTGACCTGCTTCCACCTATCACATTTCCAACGCCCCTCCCCCAAGTCCCTCCTCCCTACCTTTTATCTTAGCCTGCTGGACACACTTTCCTCATTCCTGAAGAAGGGCTCATGCCCGAAACGTCGATTCTCCTGTTCCTTGGATGCTGCCTGACCTGCTGTGCTTTTCCAGCAACACATTTTCAGCCACGTCGGGGGGGAAATTGCGGTCCTTGAAGAAGGAAGTGGAGGGCTTTGAGTCCTTCGTGATGGGGGATGGAGGTGTACAGGGACTGGCTGTCCATGGTGAAAATAAGGCGTTGGGGACCGGGGAAGCGAAAATCATGGAGCAGGTGGAGGGCATGGGTGGTGTCCCGAACGTAGGTGGGGAGTTCTTGGACTAAGGGGGACAGGACCGTGTCGAGGTATGCAGAGATGAGTTCGGTGGGGCAGGAGCAGGCTGAGACAATGGGTCGGCCGGGGCAGTCAGGTTTGTGGATTTTGGGCAGGAGGTAGAAACGGGCGGTGCGGGATTGTGGGACTATGGGGTTGGAAGCAGTGGATGGGAGATCCCCTGAGGTGATGGTTTGGTGGTGGGAGGTGGGGTCATCGTCAAGGAGGCAGTAGGAGGAGGTTTGGTGCACCGACCTTTACACCGCTGAGGCTAAACGCCAGCTCGTGGACACCTCCTCCTATGCCCCCTTGAATATCGAATTATTTTCTGCCAGTTTGGGTTTTCAAGATAAATCATATAGGTATGTAGTAATTTAATTTAAACCGAAAAGACCTGAAGGAAGTACTCCTAACTGTAGAAACTTGAGCTTCAGGTTTTGGAGCTCAAGTGTTGGCTGGAGACACTGTGCCATATAACGTGGCTGACAGTGAAATGGATAGCACATTTAGGGGGATGGTCACACTGCAGATCAAGTGACCAGAGGCAATGAGAGATTAGGTGACTACCAGGCAGTCAAAGAGGATCAAGTATGAACTATAGGGGTCTCTTGTTCTCCTTCTCACACAGATGCACACACCTTCTCATAAGCATATAAATCAGTTATACTTGCGCACCCACTATCATACACATACATATCCTTTCCCCTCTGTTTCACAGGCTTATGCCCGAAACGTCGATTCTCCTGTTCCTTGGATGCTGCCTGACCTGCTGCACTTTTCCAGCAACACATTTTCAGCTCTGATCTCCAGCATCTGCAGCCCTCACTTTCCCCTCTCTTTTACACACTTACGTACACACTCTTTTTCTCTCTCTCTTTCACACATACTTATATGTCTATGGGGTGAATCTGCATTTGCAAATACATTCCATTTTGTTCAAAAACACACAGTTTGTAGTCAGTGTGACATTTTATAAATTCCAACTTTGGAAATAGAATCATTCTGACTCAAGGTTGGGATACAGACAGAACTCACAGCTTTAATGCATTGTCTGAGCTGAGATGTCTCCTTTTTTTAAATATAAAACCTTAAGTTATCTCAAGAATTTGACTTGAAAGAAGGGCTGTGATTTACATATTAATCAATCAAAACCTGCATCCCCATTCTAAGTGATTAAAGACTTAACAGCAATCTAGGTTTGTTCAATACATCGTGTCAGTTGTAATGACACTTTGAATTTTTACTACAAATTCTGCATTCTACGATCTGCCTAACTAGCCACCTGACAAAGAAGCAGCTTTCCAAAAGCTTATACTTACAAATAAATCTGTTGGACTATAACCTGGTGTTATGAGATTTTTAACTTTGCCCACCCCAGTCCAACACCAGCACCTCCACACCACTGATATCAATGATATAGGTAGAATGAGGGAGAAGGGCTTGTATCAGAGTTTAAGGATTTAGGCAATAGATTAAAAAAGCAGGATCTCAAAGGTTGTAATTTCTGCAGTATTTGCAGTGCTATGAGCGAGCAAGTAGAGAAAAACAAGAATATGGCCCAAGAATTGGTTTTAATTTTTTGAATCACTGGGACTTTTCTGAGGAAGGTGAGACTTCTGAAAGCAAGATTACACCAGAATGGAATCAATAACCTTGTGGGAGAGTTTGCTTATGCTGTTGCGAGGAGTTTAGTTTGGCAGGTCCATGGGATACAGTGCATTAAATCAATAGTGACACAGTATACCTGAGAAAAGGAACCTAGGCAGAGGGTGTTCAGACATAATAAGTCTCCAGGGAGTAAGGCAAGGCCAGATGGCTTCTACTTTAATGCTAGAAGTATTATAGATAAGACAGGGAGAAAGTAAGGACTGCAGATGCTGGAGATCAGAGTCAACAAGTGTGGTGCTGGAAAAGTGCAGCAGGTCAGGCAGCACGGAGAAACATGAGAATCTATATTACCGGCATAAGTTCTTCATCAAGGATGTGGGGGAGGAATAGGGGCTGAGAGATAAATGGGAGGGGATTGTTCTGGGGGTAAGGTAGCTAGGAAGGCAATAGGACGATGAAAGTGGGGCGTGATGGTGATAAGTCGGAGCGGAGGGTGGAGCAGATAGGTGAGGATGAAGACGGACAGGTAGGACAGTTCAAGTTGGTGGTGCCGTGTTGGATCTGGGATAAGGTGGGGGGAGGGGAGATCAGGAAATTGGTGAAATCGAAATTGATTCTGTGTGGTTGGAGTGTCCCAAGGCAGAAGGGTGACGTGTTCTTCCTCCAGGCATCAGGGGGCTAGAGTTTGACAGTGGAGGAAGCCCAGGACTTGCATGTCCTTGGCGGAATGAGAAGGGGAGGCGAACTAGTTGGCCACAGGGCTGTTACAGGTTGTTTAGTGCGTGTGTCCCAGAGATGTTCTCTGAAACTTTCCGCAAGTTGGTGCTCTCTTTCCCCGATGCAGTGGAGGTCACATCGAGAGCAACGGACACAGAAGATGAGATGTTTGGATGTGCAGGAAAATCTCTGTCAAATGTGGAAGGATCCTTTGGGGCCTTGGATGGAGGTGAGGGGAGAGGCGTGGGTGCAGGTTTTACACCACTTGCAATGGCAAAGGAAGGTGCCAGGAATGGAGGATTGGTGCCGAGGGAGGGTGGGGGTGGCACAGACCTAACGAGGGAGTAGCGGAGGGAATGGTCTCTGCGGAATGCTGAAAGGGATGGACAGGAAAATATCCTCTCTAGTGGTGGAGTCTGTAGGTGGCAGAAATGGCAGATGATGATGCTTTGTATCTGGACATTGGTGGGGTGGAAGGTGAGAACCAGTGGGGTTCTACCCTTGTTGCAACTGGAAGGGTGGGGTTCAAGAGGGAGAAGTGCAGGAAGTGGAGGCGATAAGACAGATAAGATAGATAAGACTGATGAGTTAAGGGCACTGACTGACATGTGGAATTGTGATGTTGTTGCCATCACAGGGAAATGGTTGAGGGATAGAAAGGACTAATCCCATCCCATTCTCCCAATTCCTTCGTCTCCGCCGCATCTGCTCCCAGGAGGACCAGTTCAAAATACGTACAACACAGATGGCCCCCTTCTCATCACAGGGAAATGGTTGAGGGATAGAAAGGACTGCAAACTCAATTTTCTTGGGTTCAGGAGCTTTAGGCAGGACAGGAATGGTATAAAAGAGAAGGTAGCGTCACAATATTAATGAAGGAATCAATTAAGCAGAGTAAACGTTTCGGGTCCAGTGACCCTTCCTCAGAACGATTTTGAAGAAGGATCGCTGGATCCGAAATGTTAAGCCTGCCTTCTTTTCACAGGGACGGTCAGATCTGCTGAGTTTTTCCAGCATCTTAAGAAAGCAACTTGGATAGCAAAGATGGGTTATGAAGAAACACCGGCAAAAAAGATTAGTGAGAATCCCAACCAACTCTATAAGCATATCATGAAGAAAAGAATAACCAGGGAAAAAGTAGTGCCCATTACAGACCAAGGGGGAAATTGGAGGATAGTGGTATTGTGTTAAATAAGCATTTCACATCTGACTTCACTTGAGGTACAGAATCTGGGAATAATGGGAGTGGGGGAGCCAAGAGATATCACCCCCCCCCCAACATTCCTGATGAAGAGCTTTTGCCCAAAATGTCGACTCTCCTGCTCCTTGGATGCTGCCAGACCGGCTGTACTTTTCCAGCACCACACTATTTGACCTTGAAGGTCATATGGTCTACTCCTGCTCATATTTCTTGTGTCCTGCAGCAGTCAAACTGGTGAAGTTGGTTCATCTAAACAACAGTTCAAATCACCAACATTCTTGCTCACAGGCTTTTCATTTCTTTCTTGAAAATGGTAGAAGGCGGAAAAGAATAATAATTTTTGAAATGTAATTTGCACTATGAAAGCTAGATCACTTGTATAAGTTTACACCTTACTTTTAAGCTGGTGTTGGATCTTGGTTGGCTAAGGTCATTGAACCTCCAGGTTTCTGTACCAGGTGTTTCTGTTCCTTCCCTTGCTGCATCTGGTGTAAGAAGAACATCTCCTCCAGGCAACTGAAAGAGACCCAAGGAACGAGGTGGTTCTCTCCTGTTCAGGAAGGAAGAAATATGGGTCAAGTTCAGCTATGTGTATTTGCTAAGCCAAGAAAAATAGTTAGGACATAGCTGAAGTTATTTTGAGATTAGCTGGAAGTTATTTTGGATCATGCACTAATCTTTACACCACACTTCAGCATTTGGAGGGCTTTCTTTTAAAGACATCAGTAAAAACAACAATGGCAAATTTTCTATTCTAATTCATCTGTGGTATTTTTGTTTTGCCATCTCATTGCATTCACTGGACAGTGGTATCTCATGAACTTGAACATATATATAAAAAATGAAGCTGCCCTGATAGTAAATGATGATATATGGACAGCAATGGGAAGGGATCTTATGTCAGATGATCACAAGTAGGATAATTTTATGAATGGAGATTATGATCATCAGAAAATGTTTTTGGGAGTAGTTTATAATTTTTCAACAGTAGTTAAACCATTGAACACAGCTGAAACAAGAAACTATCGGTGATTGTAACAAAAACAATGGAATTCAATCTTCATATCAACTGGACCAATTAAATTGCCAAAGGCAGTCCAGAAAATGAATGTGCTGAAATGTTTCATGGTTTACTGCAACAATATGTTGTGGAAGTAATTAGGGAATCGAGGTACTGTACAGTAAAAGATCCACTGGGGACAAAAGTCAGAATACATCAATTCTTCATTAAGTCTAAAAGTGATATACTCTAGTTTGAAAGAAGCATTTTAAAACTAACATAAATTACACTGAAACAAGGGTAGAGCTGGTCGAGGTTGACACAAAACAGACAAGTATGGCAAGACATGAAGCCAAAGGTGGGATTGTCAGTGGTGAAAATTGAACCCTCGAGGGAGGCAACCCATCCCCTATCAAGCTCTGAACAGGATAACCTGCCTAACTTCCCTCCATTCCTCAAACTTCTCTCGTTAGCCTCAGAATCTAAATTCTGGAAACTTACCTGCTCCATGTTAAACTACTGAATAGGGCAAGAGTGGATTGGAGGATGTGGAGTTTAACAGGCACCCTCATTCTGCACACACACTTTTGGGACACTATAAAATTCTCCCTATAGACTTACAAGATGTATTTGATTTGATTTTAATAATAAAAAGTGAAGTTTATTACATGAAAGAAATAAGAATAAAATAAACCAAAGCAAGTGGTCTCAAAATAACAGCTGGAAAGATTCCAAAGCACATGGCAAAACAAAGTCCCATCTATTCCCCACCATTATCACTTTATACTTAACCAAAATCCAGAGAAATTTTCCATTCCTATCACATCTGTAGGTTTGACTTAATTCCCAGTTTCGGTTCTGTACAGTACCAACAATGTGGAAAATTACTCAAATATAGATGTACAAAAAGCAGCACAAATTCAACCCAGCTGATTTTTGATCTGTCAATCTATTCTCTATCGTCTCAAAGAGATGAAAAGGATTATCAAAAGTGCTAACAAGCAGCATTTGCGAAGACATAACTGCTCAGTGATATTCAGTTTGGGTTTTGTCAGGTCATTAGGCTCCTAACCGCATTAAGCCTTGACCCAAAAATGGACAAAAAGAGGTGAATTTCAAAGATACAGTGAGAGTGACTGCTTTTGACATTGTCAAAAATTTGAAGGAGCCCTAAGAGAACTTGAGTCAATGGGTATCAAGGGGAAAACTACAGGTTTGATCATATCTAACACAAAGCAAGGTGCTTATGGTTGTTAGACAACAATCACCTCAGTCCCAGAACATCAAAGCAAGAGTTCCTCAGGTCTGACAGAAAAACTGCATAGACTCATTGCCATGTCACTAAATAAATTTAAAGTTAATTTAGTTTCAATTTAATTTAATTCACTTATAGTATATATCTTGGTTTGTCATTTTGTTAAGTATGTGCCCGTCAGGCAGGGAGGAAATGGTCATGTGAGGGAGCCGTGGTTTAATAAGGAATTGGAATCCCTTGTTAAATGGAAGAGGGCGGCCTATGTAAAGATGAGGCGTGAAGGTTCAATTGGGGCGATTGAGAGTTATAAGGTAGCCAGGAAGGACCTGAAGAGAGAGCTAAGAGCAGCAAGGAGGGGACATGAAAAGTCCTTAGTTGGTAGGATTAGGGAAAACCCCAAGGCTTTCTATAGGTATGTCAGGAATAAAAGAATGACGAGGGTAGGAATAGGTCCAGTCAAGGATAGTAGTGAGAAGTTGCGTGTGGAGGCTGAAGAGATCAGGGAGACACTGAATGAATACTTTTCGTCAGTATTCAATCAGGAACAGGACATGGTTGTCAATGTGAGTACTGAGTCACAATTAAGTAGAATGGATGGCTTTGAGGTATGTAGAGAAGAGGTGCTGGAAATACTGGAAGGGGTGAAAATAGATAAGTCCCCTGGGCCTGATGGCATTTATCCTAGGATTCTCTGGGAAGCAAGGGAGGAGATTGCAGAGCCATTGGCCTTGATTTTTATGTCCTCTTTGTCTACAGGAGTAGTCCCAGAAGACTGGAGGATAGCAAATGTGGTCCCCTTGTTCAAAAAGGGGAGTAGGGATAACCCTAGTAACTATAGGCCGGTGAGTCTCACTTCTGTTGTGGGCAAAGTCTTAGAGAGAATTGTAAGGGATAGGATTTATGCACATCTGGATAGGAATAATGTGATCAAGGATAGTCAGCATGGTTTTGTGAAGGGCAAGTCGTGCCTCACAAACCTTATTGAATTCTTTGAAAAGGTGACGAAGGAGGTTGATGAGGGGAAAGCGGTAGATGTGGTATATATGGATTTTAGTAAGGCGTTCGATAAGGTTCCCCATGGTAGGCTACTGCAGAAAATACGGAGATATGGCATTGAGGGTGAGTTGGAGGTTTGGATTAGGAATTGGCTAGATGGAAGAAGACAGAGGGTAGTAGTTGATGGCAAACTTTCTTCATGGAGTGCCGTCACTAGCGGTGTTCCGCAAGGATCTGTTTTGGGACCATTGCTGTTTGTCATTTTTATAAATGACCTGGAAGAGGGGTTAGAAGGTTGGGTGAGCAAGTTTGCGGATGATACGAAAGTCAGAGGAGTTGTTGACAGTGAGGAAGGATGTAGCAGGTTACAGCAGGATATAGAGAAGCTGCAGAGCTGGGCAGAAAGGTGGCAAATGGAATACAATGTAGCTAAGTGTGAGGTGATTCACTTTGGGAAGAATAACAAAAAGATGGGGTACTGGGCTAATGGTCGGATACTTGGTAGTGTGGATGAGCAGAGGGATCTTGGTGTCCATGTACGGTATAGGACAGATGTTAGGGGTAGGTTCTTTACTCAGCGAGTCGTGAGTTCATGGAATGCCCTGCCAGTAGCAGTGGTGGACTCTCCCTCATTATGGGCATTTAAGCGGGCATTGGATAGGCATATGGAGGATAGTGGGCTAGTGTAGGTTAGGTGGGCTTGGATCGGCGCAACATCGGGGGCCGAAGGGCCTGTACTGCGCTGTATTCTTCTATGTTCTATGTTAACATGTAAACCCCTCTGCTAATTTAAACTAGTAACACAGAAAAGATTCACCCCATGCTGTGGACAGTTAAATTTTGTGAAGCAAGGAAGGGTTATTTTCCCTGGAGCATTGGAGGCTGAGAGCTGACCTTATAGAGGTTTATAAAATCATGACAGGCATGGATAGGATAAATAGATAGTCTTTTCCCTGGGGTGGAGAAGTCCGGAACTAGAAGGCATAGATTTGGAGTGAGAGGGGAAAGATTAAAAAAAAAGACCTAAGGGGCAACTTTTTCCACACAGAGGGTGGTAAGTGTATGGAATGAGCTGCCAGAGGAAGTGGAGGAGGCTAGTACTCATTGCAACATTTAAAAGGCATCTGGATGGATATATGAATAGGAAGGGTTTGGAAGGACATGGGCCGTGTGCTGGCAGGTGAGACTAGATTGGGTTGGGATATCTGGTCGGCATGGACAAATTGGACCAAAGGGTCTGTTTTCATGCTGTACATCTCTATGACTCTTTCCCAGAAGTCACTATTTAAAGTAAAAATTAACAACTTTACGTCTAACAGAGAATATTAACTAACAACTATTTACACCACCTTTCTCTTAAACCGATCTTTTACCTCTCCCTCTACAATACTGGTCCAATAAAAAAAAATTCAATTAAGATTTACAAAAAAAAAATTGTTAGTTCAAAACTAGGCAGTTTTCTTCTCTGTATTCCTGTCTATTTTTCTTTTTAGGGATTCTGCTTCCCAGGTCTTTGATAGACAAAGGTACCTTTCAGATAGCAGATCTTTCTGCAAGCAGTCTTGTTGGTGCTGGCTGCTCTTTCCCGCTCTGGCTAACTATTCAAAATATCTGATATTTATACCCCAAAACATCAGATCATTTCATTTGTCAGATGTCATCCAAAATACTAAGATTCAAATTCGACTAGGACTTTTGTATCTGGGACATCATTTTAACGGATTGGCCGAATTTTGTATTTTGTCTTTGTATCTTGGCAATACAGCACTAGAGCTGAAAATGTGTTGCTGGAAAAGCGCAGCAGGTCAGGCAGCATCCAAGGAACAGGAGAATCGACATTTCAGGCATAAGCCCTTCTTCAGGATTCCTGAAGGGCTTATGCCCGAAACGTCGATTTTCCTGTTCCTTGGATACTGCCTGACCTGCTGCGCTTTTCCAGCAACACATTTTCAGCTTTGATCTCCAGCATCTGCAGTCCTCACTTTCTCAACACAGCACTAGATGTGTGTTTCAACCCAAATGTTACATTTTTAAATCTTCAGCACACTTTTAAGAAAGCTAACATTTCTGGCTTGCACAAAAGGTACAGTATACCCACAACTTCATAACAATTTGTACACAATATAAAGCATCAGTTGTATAGCAAATTGAACAAAACAGGGATTGGGTGGTTCCTGTAATGAAACTCATCCAATGGTCATCATGCTAAATTCAAGAAAAACAAAGGCCAAAACAATATTTTGTAACCATGTCAGAACACATTTCATATTTTGAGGCCCAAAGCAGAGTTTCACTAACAGTTGAGTATTGAGTTGTTTTTTGTTTTACATTTAGCATTAAAGAAAAGAGCCACACTAAACAATGAATAATGGACTCAGCCCACTGCTGACAATTCCAAATGAATCCAGCTCTCAACATAAATTACTTCAGTAACTTAGTTCGAAGACTAGGCATACTGGACTCGAAATGATAACTTTGTTTCTCTCCCCACAGGTGCTGCCTGACTTCAGTTTGTCCAGCATTCTGTGTTTGTTATAAATTACTTCTCCTCATGAATGTGACCAAATCTGTTTACCATTCCACTTTGCTTCTAGATATTTTCTCTTAACCCATTTGGAGATGTTATTACAGCCCATTCGGAACAGGTGGGATCTGAACCCAGGCCCCTGGCTCAGAGGTATAGACACTATCACCACACTCCAGAGCTCTTCTCATCATATTGCTTCTACAATATTTACACAAATGAATTTGCCCTCAATGTGTACAGAATATCATTACCAGCCCTTCAAGTCACAGATGAGAGAGAAAGTAAGCCATTTCATCCGAGAACATGAGAAATCACAGCATTGTGGTATCATTCGTGAAAGAAAAACACACATTAGCTCCACTGGCAGGATACTTTTCATTATCTCCTTCCACATTCTGACCAGTAGTTTTTCTTCAAATATGAAAATGAGTGAACATTAACAAGTTCCAACAAGGCTAATTAAGTTAACAAGGAGTAAATATTTTTCTGTCCTATTGCTGTGATCTATAATATTTTAAAACACTGAGGAACATGCATGTGCAGCAAGACTAATTTCAATGTTGGTAACTTTCTCATTATTTCATAGTCACACATTTCATTGGTCAAGGACACAGCTTAGTGAGGAGAATGAATGATGACAATGAAACTAATAGCTGCCTCTTCAAAATTAATGTTTTGTTCCAAATATTTCAGAGTTACCTATCTAAGCATTCTAAACAACACTACTGATAAGTACTGGTTAGAAAAAAATGGAAGCAGATAGTTGAAACTTAACAGCATCAAATTAAGACAAATGATGGAATATTTCTGAACAAGACCTATACTGTACTCAAAGTGTTATCACAGTTTCTCTCTCCACAGGTATTTCCAGACCTGCTGAGGTTCTTCAGCATTTTCTGGGTTTGTTTTGAAATATTTTCTGCAGGATTTTCATTTAATAACAGTATAGCTCTTCAATAATTCACTTTCCATTTTCAATTCCCAAGCCCATGTCCTGCTCTTGCTGCCACTGTGTTTATGTGGTGGGTCCAGTTGAGTTTCTGGTAAATGGTAAACCCCAGGATGATGATAATGGATAATTAGTAATGGTAACACCATTGAATGTTCATGGGCGGTGATTAGATTGTCTGTTATTGGTGATGGTCATAGCCTGGCATTTAGGGGCATGAATGTTACTTGCCACTTATCAGTCCAAGCCTGGATATTGTTCAGATCTTGATGCATTTCAACAGTAACTGCTTCAGTATTTGAGGAGCCATGAATGGTGCTGGAGATTTCACAATCATTGGCGAACATTCCCACTACTGACTTTATGATGGAGGGAAAGTCACCAATGAAGCAGCTGAAGATGGTTGAGGCTAGGACACTACCCTGAGGAACTCCTGCAGAGGTTTCCTGAGATGACTGATCTCTGGCAACCACGACCATCTTCCTATGTGCCAGGTATGACTCCAATCAGTGGAGAGATTCCAGTTTTGCTGGGGCTCCTTGATGCCACCCTCCGTCAGATGCAGCCTTGATGTCAAGATCTGTCACTCTTACCTGACCTCTGGAATTCAGCTCTTTTGTCCATTTGAAACAAAGCTGTAATGTAGTCAGAAGCAGAGTGGCCCTGAAGGAACACAAACTGGGCATCACTAAGCAGGTTATTTTTGAGCAGGAGCTGCTTGATAGTATTGTTGATGATACCTTACATCACTTTACTGATGATCAAGAATAGACTAATCGGGTGGCAATTGGCTGGTTGGATTTGTCCTGCTTTTTATGTACAGCACATAACCTGGGTAATTTTCAACAATGTCAGGTGGAAGCCAGTGTTGTAACTGGACTGCAAGAGCTTGGCCAGGGAAACTGCAAATTCTGGAGTACAAACTTTCATTACTATTGCCAGAATGTGGTCACGGACCATAGTCTTTGTAGTATCCAGTGCCTCCAACCACTTCTTGATATCATGTGGAGTGAATTGAATTGGTTGAAGACTGGTATCTGTAATGCAAGGCTCTATTATCATAGATGTTTTCTATCACAGAATTCCTACAATGCGGGAACAGGCCATTCAGCCGAACAAGTGCACACTGACTCTCTGAAGAGTAACCCACTCAGAACAATTCTCCTACTACTCTACATTTCCCCTGACTAATGCACCTAACCTACACATTCCTGGACATGATGAGCAACTTCACATGGCCAATCCACCAAACCTGCACATCTTTGGGCTGTGAGAGGAAACCTGAGAATCAGGAGGAAACCCACAGACACGGGGAGAACATGCAAACTCCACACATACAGTTGCCCAAGGGTAGAATTGAACCCAGGTCTTCGGTACTGTGAGGCAGCAGTGCTAACCGCCAAGTGACCATGCCATCCTGTTGTGTTGGGCTCTTCCATCATTGAGGATTGGGATACTTGTGGAGCTGCCTCCTCCAGTACATCGTTTAATTGACCACCACCATTCATGACCTGATGTGCAGGACTCAAACTCAGATCTGATCCGTTGGTTGTCTGATCACTTACTGCTTATGCTGGTTGGCATGCAAGTAGTCCTGTTTGGTAGCTTCTCTGGGTTGA
The DNA here is from genome assembly GCF_004010195.1 of Chiloscyllium plagiosum. Classification (NCBI taxonomy): domain Eukaryota; kingdom Metazoa; phylum Chordata; class Chondrichthyes; order Orectolobiformes; family Hemiscylliidae; genus Chiloscyllium; species Chiloscyllium plagiosum. The sequence continues at coordinate 54,295,339 of NC_057733.1, read as the reverse complement.
CAAATCATTTTTAGAACTGTCTGGTACTGCTCATAGCATTTCTTCCTGCACCCTCCATTGAATCAGGGTTAATGACTTGCCTTGATGTTAACGGTTGAGTGGGGGGATATGCTGAGCCATGAAATTACAGATTGTGCTGGAGTACAATTCTGCTGGTGCTGATGGCTCACAGTGCCTCATGGATGCCCAGCCTTGAGTTGCTAGATCTGTCTTAAGTCTGTCCCATTTAGCATAGTGATTCTGCCACACAACACAATGGAGCGTGTTCTCAATGTGAAGGCAGGACTTCATCTCCTCAAGGACAGTGCAGTGGTCACTCTTACAGATAGTGTCATGGACACATGCATCTGCAGCTGGCAGACTGGTAAGGATGAGTTCAAGTATGTTTATCCCTCTTGTCAGTTCTCTCACCACCTGCTGCAGACAAGAGTTTCGCAGCAATATCCTTTAGGACCTGACCAGCTTGATCAGCAGTACTGCGGCAGAGTCACTCTTGATAGCTGACATTGAAACCCCCTATATTTTGTGCCCTTGCCACCCTCAGTGCTTCCTCCAAATTCAACACGGAGGAGTACCAATTCATCAGCAGAGGGGAGACACTATGTGGTAATCAGCAGGTGGTGTCATTATACATGTTTAACGTAAAACCATGAGATTTCATGAGGTTCGGAGCCAATGTTGAGGACTCCCAAGGCAACTTTCTCTTACCTGTCTACCAATATATCCAGGGATGGTAATGGTGGTGTCTGGGAGATTGTCATACTCATGGAATCATACCTTACAGACAACGTCAGGCTGTTGCTTGACTGGTGCATGAACCAGATCTCCCAAGTTGAGCACTATTCGTAAGGAGGACTTTGTAGGGTTCACAGGGCTGTTTCTGCTGTTGTCTTTTTCAGTGCCTAGATCAATGCCAGGTGGTCCATCCAGTTTTGTTTCTTTGAGATTTTGTAGCAAATGATACAACCGAATGACTTGTTAGGCCCTTATTGATTTGAATACAGGACCCCAGAACATTAGCCAAATTTCTGGATTAATAGTATAATAATAATATCACTCGGTCATCATTTTAGAATTAGAGCTAGAATCCCTACAGTGTGGAAACATACCCTTCGGCCCAACAAGTCCACACCGACCATCCAAAGAATAACCCACTCAGACCCATTTCCCTATCCTGTAACTACTCCTGACTAATGCACCTAACCTATACATCCCTATGGGCAATTTAGCATGGCCAATTAACCTAACCTGCACATCTTTGGACCACGGGAGGAAACCAGAGCACCTGGAGGAAACCTATGCAGACATGGGGAGAATGTGCAAACTCCACAAAGACAGTCACCCGAGGCTGGAATTGAAGCTGGGTCTCTGGCGCTGAGAGGCAGCAGTGCTAACCACTGAGCCACCTTGCCGCCCCTCCCACTACCTGCTATCATCGCCCCATAAATAAATGAGACACAATACATTGTGTGTTCCATCACAGTTTTCCAAAACAAATCCTCAGTCTCAAAGCAACACCACAGATAGCTATCTATTTATACCTTCAGATTTTTTCAAAGCCCTGGCCACTGGCATCATACACGAATATGCAGTAGGCACAACTTAATCCACAGAACCTCGTCACCAGGCAACAATTTCTCAGGAGATCATGTGCATTGCAGTCCGAGCATTTTCTTTAAAAAAAAACCATGTCATTCGACCAATGCCACAGGAGATATACTAGCTTCATGAAAAATTTAAAATTCTGGCAATTTAATCATAGATAGAAGATACTGTTACTCATTGCAGTAATTTATTCAGGTCATCTCTTAGATTTTGATCCGGAAGTTTAAAATTTTACTTCATTCCTGGTTGACCCAGAGAAAATCAACTAGGAGAAAGTGAGGACTGCAGATGCTGGAGATCAGAGTCAAGAGTGTGGTGCTGGAAACGAGGCATTCGAGGAGCAGAAGAATCGACATTTCAGGCATAAGCCCTTCATCAGGACCCAAAGAAAAGTCTAGTTCAAAGTAATCATATCACAGATGTCTGATGTTAATCAAGTTAAATGTATAATCATACTAGTTTCCAGAATAAAAGATTGGAAGCTAGTTAAACTAATACTCCAGTCTCTCATTCCAACTATCTTGTATTCAAAACACCAGACAACTTTGCGTGACCTTATAATGTCTTTGCTGTTCCTCAAGTAAAGCACATACAGGCCTGATAATGAGAGACATACAAGCATCTCCTGGACATTTATGCAAAGCCACCAGCACCCTAGAAACATCATATATGAATAATCTACACAGCATCTTTGAGCTACAAATATTGAAATTTTGCTGATTATGGGCCAATGTAATGCAAATCTTTAAAATTATTAAAGGATGGGATCAAGTCGATAGGAAAGGCAGTTTTGTACAGTTGAGCAGTATGGAAGAAGAGGCCATAAATACAAACTTGCATGCGTGGAGGATAAATGCGAACATGAGTTAGTTAGGATAAGTGGCCTGTTTTGATATCATAACCTCAATGTTTGAAATAAACATCAAATATTAGAAATAGGAAGCAGACCAAACAGTATCTGCAAATGGCAAACATTTTGGTGGTGTACCCTTTTAACACCTCTGATAAAAGGTCCACACCGGATGCTATCTTTATTCTTCACATGTTGACTGACTGACTGTGTATTTCCACTACTTTGATATTTCTAAGTGAATATAACAGTAAAACAGTATAATCATATTGTTGCACTATACAGAAATAAAAGGAATAAAAAATCTACATGAAATGAGCATTGCCGAACAACGAAGAGCTGGAACAAGTGGAATGTACATTGCAATAAAATTGTGGAAGTACACTAATGTATGAAAAACAACATTCTTTTTCAGGTCCAATTGCTCTCCCAGTCTTTCTCTACGTGATATAGCACATCTCTTTTCCACCTCCATTCTTCAGTTCTGAATAAGTCATCTAAATATGAAAATGGTAACTGCTTCTATCTCCAGATGCTGCCAGATTTGCAGTGTTTCTCTAGCACTTTCTGCTTTTATTTCAGATTTCTAGCATCACAGCACTTTGTTTGTGTTTTAGGCTTTCATTTTGCTTATTTCAAAAGCTGTTCCATGAACTCCTGTGTTATTATTACAAGGGTCATTAAATTTCTATTGCTGTGAACAGCAAGTTTTAGGAAAAAGCTTTTTTTGGATTAGCAAGTGCATCTCTCTTGCATCTGATGGATGTTGTTTACCCTGCAGCATTGTTGAATCTTTTGTTTAATTACTGGCTTATCTCACTCACACAATAAATCTGGTCATGCCACTGTCTTTTTTGTGAACCAATTGTTTCCATGCTGTATGACTCTATGACATACTCTATACATTTTACGTGAAGAAATCACAGAATGGCTCTCACAGCGCAAAGCAGAAATGTATTCAAGATTTGTACATATATCTAAAGCAGCTGTTATGCTAGCACCATTTCAGCTTGGACTATAGGACTGTGAGCCAGCTCCTACTGTTCACGACATTAAATCTGATTGTTTTACTCCAGTAGTAGTCTCAGATGCACAAAAACTTCATTGCTTTCAAGTTAGGGGATCTCAATAATGTTATCAGAAAGTGCTAGGAACATTTGGATCAAGCAGCATTGGCCAAGAAGGTGTAGCTTGATGTTTCTCTGCACTGAGAATTGGAATCAGACAGTTATTACCTGGAGTTCATAATGACTTGTGATTAAAGAACTTAAAGGGGGCTTAACTGCTGAATAATTCAAAATTACACTTGATGTCCTTATTATAGTCTACATGGAACATGACAGCATAGTACAGCCCCTTCAGCCCTTGATATTGCAGTGTTCTACACTATTCCATTATTATCCATATGTTTAACCATTGACCATTTAAATGCCCTTAAAGTTGGTGAGTTTACTACTGGAAGAAAGTGAGGGCTGCAGGTGCTGCAGATCAGAGTCGACAGTGTAGTGCTGGAAAAGCACAGTGGTCAGGCAGCATCCGAGAAGCAGGAGAATCAATGTTTCGGTCATAAGCCCTTCATTAGGAAATCATCTGCCTGACCTGCTGTGCTTTTCCAGCACTACACACTCAAGTCTACTACTGTTGCAGGCAGGGTGTTCCACGGTCCTACTACTCTGTGTAAAGAAACTACCTCTGACATCTGTACTATATCACCCCTCAATTTGAAACTATGTCCTCTTATGCTAGTCATGACCTTCTGAGGAAAAAGACTCTCAATGTCCACCCTATCTAATCCTCTGATCATGTCTCTATTAAGTCACCACTCAACCGTCTGCTCACTAACGAAAATAACCTCAAGTTTCTCAGCCTTTCCTCATAAGACCGTCCCTCCATACCAGGCAACATCCTACTAAATCTCCTCTGCACCTTTTCCAATGCTTCCACAACCTTCCTATAATGCAGTGACCAGAACTATATGCAATATTCCAAGTGCTGCCGCATCAAAGTTTTGTACAGCTGCAGCATGACCTCACAGTTCTGAAACGCTATCCCTCTACCAATAAAAGCTAACACGCCATACACCTTAACAACCCCATCAACCTGGGTAGCAACTTTCAGGGATGTGCATGGACACTGATCTCTCTGCTTATCTACATGACCAAGAATCTTACCATTAGCCCAGTACTCTGTATTCCTGTTACTCCTTCCAAAGTGAATCACCTCATACTTTTCCATGTTAAACTCCATTTGCCACCTCTCAGCCCAGTTCTGCAGCTTATCTATGTCCCTTTGAAAGCTGCAACATCCTCTGGCACTATCCACAACTCCACTGACCTTAGTCTGGCACATTAAAAGGCTTTTGAAAGCTAATAAAATCATGCTTCATGATGTAGTTTCCAATAAAAACTGGAAGGGCATCAGACGTTGGAGAGCATTGGAAATTTTGGACAAATTCCAGCTACTTCTCTCCACCCTACTGTAATTGACTCCTTTCCTTAGGCCTCCGTTTCCCAAAGTAACTCAATGATGACACAAACAGAACCATAGGAAATATCTGACATTACCCAAAATACAGTCAACTTAAACAATTTCCCTTCCATGGCAGTAAAACTTTCACTTGGGAAGTCATGGAGAGAGAAGTCTCAACAGAGCCAGCTGTGGTCAGGCACAGTTACACATTAATGTTCTTCATCATAAAACTATGCTCTAAATTGTAATCTTTTCAAAAAAAATTTGTTTTGGTGACAAGTAAAATTTAATAATCGTACGTATAATTATTTTCACTGTAACATGAGTGCAACATGTAAACTGGTAACAATGTTCCTCTGTAATCTCAGCTCACAACAGATACACAAGGTTACTCAGTATTTCTAATATAAATCCAAAACAAGCAGCAATTTTCATAGCTGCAGTCAAGTCTTTCTTGTAATATTAGGAGGATTTGTTCACTCAAGCAATTGGTTAACAAACAACATATTACATGTCAGACATCTTGAGTGTTGTGACAGTTGCACTAATCCAGACTAACAGGGAGTATTTCATCAAACTACAGACCTTTGTCTTGTAGATGGTAGACTGGCAACAAGGAGCTAGGAGGTTACTCACTGCAAGAGCCCTCGACTCTGACTTGCTCTTGTAGCCACAGTACTTATATGACTCTCCTGTTCCCTAGATGCTGCCTGACCTGCTGCGCTTTTCCAGCAACACATTTCCATCTCTGATCTCCAGCATCTGCAGACCTCACTTTCTCCTCAAAGATTTCAACCTACTGCGAATCCTCTTACAAGGATGCCTTCCTTGAAGAAACTCTCTTTCTCCCTCTCAACTTTCCTCATTCCTGAAGAAGGGCTAATGCCCGAAACGTCGATTCTCCTGTTCCCTAGATGCTGCCTGACCTGCTGCGCTTTTCGAGCAACACATTTCCATCTCTGATCTCCAGCATCTGCAGACCTCACTTTCTACTTATATGACTAGTCCAGTTTAGTTTCTGGTCAATGAATAACCCTCCAAATGTAAGTAGTGGTGGATTCAGTGATAGTTAAGCCATTAAATGTCAAGGGTGATTTAGAATCTCTCTTGTTGGAGAGGGTTGTTGCCTGACAGTTGTGTGGCACAAATATCATTGTCATAGATTCATACAGCACAGAAACAGACCCTTTGGTCCAACTCATCCATGCCGACAAGATTCCCAAACTGAACTAGTCCCACACTCCTGCAGTTGGCCCATATCTTCTAAAAATTTCCTATTCATGTACTTGTCCAAATGTCTTTTACATGTTGTAACTACCATTTTCGTTTCTTGCCGCTTGTCAGTCTAAACCTGACTAGTGTCCAGGTCTTGCTGTATTCAGGCACTGACTGATTGTTCTATATAAGAGGAATCTTGAATGGTGCTGAACATCCTGCAATCACTGAACATCCCCGCTTCTGACCTTAAAATGGAGGAAAGGTAATTGATTAAGCAGCTGAAAGTGGGCCAATGACGCTGCTTTGAGGCACTCCTGGAGTGGTGTCCAGCAGCAGAGATGACTGATGTTCAACAACCAAAACCACCCCTTCCTTTGTGCTAAAGGAGACCCCCCCCCCCACCCCTCATACCTACTGACTCCAGTTTTCCGAAAGCTCCTTGACGCGATGTACAGTCAAAAGAAACCTTGATGTCAAGTGCAGTCACTCTTATCTCACCTCGAGTATTTACCTCTTCTGTCCATGCTTGAATCAAACTGTAATGATTTCAGGAGTTGAATGGCCTTGTGGAACCCAAACCAAGTATTAGTGAGTAGGTCATTGCTAAGCAAGGGCTGCTATTGCTGATGACACCTTCCATCACTTTACTGATGATCAAGTGTAGATTAACGGGATGGTAAATGGCTAGATTTAATTTGTCCTTCTCTGTTCAGGACATACTTGGGCAATCTTCCATATTGTTGTGTAGTTGCTCACTTTGCAACCATACTAGAACAGCTTGGCTAAGGGTTTGGCAAGTTCTGGAGCATATCATTTTGTATACCTTTGGCGCATCCAGAGCCTCCAGCCATTTTTTTGTTGTTTTATGGCCCAACACAATGCGTTTTTATTTATTCTTGGGGTGTCAGACCAACTGGGAAGGCCAGTATTTGCTGCTCCTCCAAAACTGCCCTGGAACCAGTACATTTCCTCCATGTACCATGTTTAAATAACCTTGAACACATTCGTGCTACGAGTACAATTGGAAGTTGTGTCAGAGGTAGACAGTGTGGTGAAGAAGACATTTAGCATGCTTGCCTTCGTTGCTCAGGCCACTGAGTACTGAATTTGGGATGTTATGTTACAGTTGTACAGGACGTTGGTGAGGCCACTTTTGGATACTCTGTACAGTTCTGGTTACCCTGCTACAGGGAGGATATCATAAATTTAGAATAGGTGCGGAAAAGGTTGACAAGATTTTACTGAGACTGGAGGGTTTAAGGAGAGGCTAGGACTCTTTTCACTGGAGTGTAGGAGGTTGAGGGGTAACCTTTTAGAGGTTTATAAGGTTATGAGGGGCATAGATCAGGTGACTATCAAAAGTTCTTTCCCCTAAGTTAGGGGAGTTAAAAAACTGGAGGGCATAATTTTAAGGTGAAAGGAGAAAGATTTAAATGGGACCTGTTAGGGATGCTCATGACTGAGTCGCACAAAATGGCAGACGGCTGCCCATGGTTAATGCAGCAGAACATGGCTGACAGTAGTTTGAGCACTTGGGAAAATATTTGCTTAATGTAGTCTTCATGAGTAGAATGTAGACCCAAGCTTCCGGAGATAGAAAGTGCAGCTGCAGTTGCTTACACATAGAACATAAATAAAAACATTTTGCACTAATTAGTTCTTTCTCTTGAATTATTTAATCAATCTGTTACAATATTAAGAGTAGGTTTTAGTTAGGATTCCATAGTAGTTATGGATCCACATATATACAAATAAAATCACTAAAAGCCTTAATGGAAAATATTCAAACCAGTCTCAGACAGGAAAAGCAATCCCTATATCATTACAGGGAGAAAAGAATCATACTTACAGGAATTAGCAGACAGTGGAATGTGAACTGAATGAACACATTAAGACACAACCTGTTTAGCTAAAGAATTCTAACATTAGATGCACCACATAAAACTTTGGTGGAACTGATCAAAAAACAATATTCTGTTGTATTTGCTGTAATGAGGAATTTAAAAGGTCCTGAAGTGACAGGCAAGTATCCAATTAATTGGCAGTTAACACGATGCAGCTGGCAAGTGTTACTTGAACATAAGATACTGTACCAGAGAGCCAATTACAAAGGGATAAGTCGGAGGCACTGATCAATAGTAATCGAGATGTGGAGATGCTGGAATTGGGCTGGGGTGGACAAGGCCAAATGTCAAACAACACCAGGTTATAGTCCAACAGGTTTATTTGAAATTGCAAGCTTTCAGAGCTCAGCTCCTTCCTCAGGTGCAGTATTATAGAGAGATATAAGACTCAGTATTTATAAAAAAAGTTATCAACTTTAAAACTAGTTACCCTTGTTGAATCCTTTAATCCGTTAGGAGGTAGGCTGCTGATTAAAATGTAAAATCCAGATTCCTTTCAAGTCATTGTCCCTCGATAATTAAAGGTCTTATCAATTTACAAGAGGTGACATCACAGGTTAGATAATGCACTTTAACTGTGAGGTCCTGCTTTGAATGTGTTTGAAGCCAAGGTCAGGTTTTTAAGTTCTTTTGACAGAAAGGAAGCTTGAATGAAATAATTTCCCTCAGTGAGAGAGCGAGCAATTTGCGAGTTTATGTGTCTGTGTGTGTGTGTGTCGCGCACACATTTGAGAGAGTGAACGTGTGTGAGTGTTCGTGCGTGGGAGAGGGTCTGTGTCAGTGTGTGTGAGTTTATAGTGTGGTGGGGTTACCTGTACCCTAACCCGAGATCACAGTTCAGGCTGCCCTCATTGGTATGAAATTTAGTTATCCGCCTCTGCTCTGCGATTTTGAGTTTTTGCATATTTCAAAGTCTGCCTCGGAGGCCACTCACCCAGAGATCGGAGGCTAAATGTCCTGGACCTTCAAAGTGCTAACCCAGTGGGAGGAACCCCCACCCCCTCCCCACCTTGTGTTGATCATTGTGTGGTGTCCATTCATCCACTGTCGTAGCATCTGCATGGTCTCGCAACGTACCATGCTTCAGGGCATCCTTGCCTGCATTGTACAAGATAGATGTCATTGGCCGAGTCACATGAGTACCTGCTATGTACGTGGTGTTCCCATGATGGCAGAATCCATGTCTTCAGAAGGTGCCATGGCAGGGTTGTGTGTGTTGTGATTGATATTGTCCTGAAGTCTGGGTAGTTTGCTACGAACAATGGCCTGTTTAAGGTTTTTGAAGGTGAGAAGTAGAGGTGTAGGGAAGATCTTGACAAGGTATTCACAGTCGTCAATGATGTGTTGAAGGCTGCGAAGAACATGGCATAGTCTCTCTTATCCAGGGAAGTACTGAATCATGAAGGGTACCCAATCAGTCTTCTGAGGTCATTACGGTTTTTCACTGTGGACTAAGTCAATTGGTAACCGATGAGCTAAGCATCTTATGAGTGCTTCCTTCAACATCTTTAGGTGTCTGTCGCATTTCCCTCATCCAAGTAGATTCTGAACATGCGGGCTTGTCGGTAGGGGACGGTTGCTTTAATATGTTTAGGGTGGAAGCTCCAGACATGAAGCATTGTGAGGCTATCTGCAAACTTGCTGTAGACTGTGGCACTGAGATGTCCATCTTGAATGGAGATGCAAGTATCCAAGAAGCAGACGGATTCAAAAGAGTAGTCCAAAGTAAGTCTGATGGTGGGGAGAAACTTGTTGATATCACAATGAAGTTGTTTTAGGATGAAGCAGATGAGTTGGTGGATGGCATTTGGAAATTGGCACTTGGTGTTCAGTACTGATGCCGTTGCAGCGATGCCACCATCATGAGGGATGCTGGTGTACAATGCCAAAATGTCCATTGTGACAAGCAGGATTTCTGGTTTGATTGGTCAGTTGGTGCCGAGTTTCTGTATGAAATCTGTGGTGCCATGACAGAAGCTGGGTGTTCTTTGTACAGTGGGTTTCAAGATGGCCTTGACATAGCCAGAGAGGTTCCACATAGGGTCCCATTATCTGATACGATAGGACATCCAGGTGTGTTGGCTTTGTGAATCTTTGGAAGGCAGTAGAAATCTACTATGCAAGTATACGGACTGAGTGTGTAGGATACTTTGAAGGGCTAGATCCAAAGTTCTGATCAGTCTATTTAGTTCACAAATGTGTTCTCTGGTCCGGCCGGTAGTTGTCGTTAGTGTCCTGATTGTTCAGTTGTCAGTACACTCCTTTGCAATAGTCTGCTCTATTCTGTGTGACAATGGCTTCTCCTTTGTCTGCTGGTTTGATGACAATGTTCCGATTGGTCTTGAGAGCCTAGATGGCCATACATGTACTTAAGTGATGTTTTGCACTCCCTTGTGAGTGTGGCCAATGAATCTGGCACCAATGCTTGAACATACATGTTGAATAATCAAGGGCAGGATGGCAGGGGTGACTCTAAGCTTGAAGTGTATAGGTTAAGACATTCTGAAACTTTTGGTGTGCCTTTTATCGATGTTGTGACTAGTGTAAATCGCAATAAAGGCTGCCTGAACATACTACCAGACTCAAACTCTCATTAAAAACTATAAAATTGAACAGGACCAGAGGGGCAATCTTTTCACAGAGGGTGGTTTATATGTGGAATGAACGGCCAGAGGAAGTGGTAAATTCAGGTACAGTTGGAACATTTAAAAGACATTTGGACAGGTGCATGAATAAGAACGGTTTAGAGGGACTTGGGCCAAAATGCATGCAAATGGGACTAGTTCAGTTTTGGAAATTTGCTAGGCATGGACGAGCTGGACCAAAGGGTCTGTTTCCATACTGTATGACTCTACAGGCAGAGAAGATAAATTCTAATCTCAATCTCTGAATTTTAGGAGCAGCTGTGAGATCAACATTAATCTCAATCCACTATTTGAGAATCCACAAACAATATTAGGATCATAGAATCCCTACAGTGTTGAAACAGGCCATTTGGCCCAATGAGTCCATACTGATCCTTTGAAGTGCATCCCACCCAGACATCCTCCTACTTTATTCCTGTAAACCTACATTTACCATGGCTAGGGCACACAGCCTCGACATCCCTGGGCACTACGGGGTAATTTAGTCTGGCCAATCCACATAACTTGCATATCTTTGGACTCCGAGAGCGCGCGCGCGCACACACACACACACACGGGGAGAACATGCAAACTCCACTCACCAGAGGGTGGAATCAAATCCGGGTCCCTGGTGCTGAGAGGCAGCAGTGCTAACCACTGAGCCAACGTGCTGCCTCTTCAATGTTGGGAATATAGGAACAGGAATAGGTCATTCCATTCCTCAGCCTGTTCTGCTAATCAACGAGATCATGACTGATTAGTGACTGAACCCACCTTTGGCTCATATTCCTGAATACCTTTGCTTAACAAACATCTCAGATTTAAAATTAACAACTGATGTGGAGCAGAGTTCCAAACACTACTTTGTGTTTAGAAGTGCTTCCGAACACCACTCCTGAGTGGTTTGGCCCTAATGTTTAGACTATAGTGCCTTAGTCTGGAATCCCCAACCAGTTGAAATAGTTTATCCTGATCCATCCTGCTGTGTAATACTGCTGTACAATTCGATGTTGCAAGAAGGTGGCAGAGTAGAACGCTCCAACTGGAGCTCTTCTGCTCTGCCCATTGTTGTTGTTCTTTTTCTTCTCTTTCTTCCTTTTAGTGCTTTCTTTTCTTGTCCTTTTTTTCCCTCTTCAACTCCCGGGCTGCAATGACTATTCCTAGCTTCTGGTGAGTGACGAATCCCACAGCAGCATGGTACAGCAGTCTACCAGTGTGGCTTTGGCATGACAGCCTCCTGGCCTGACGTAGTGGCCTCCTCCTGTAGGGGCCTCCTGGCACAGTATGGTGTGTCACCGGTGCAGCGTGGACTCAGGGCCGACTGTGGACTGTAAGCTCAGTGCCAGCGTGGTCTGTTGTATTGAACTTTATTTCTGTAACGCTGGACATCTTATTTCTCTATTGTCTAAGATCTTGTAACTAAGTAACTAGGTACTTTTGCATCTGAGTTGGCACCATAATTGGCCACATAGAAATTGAGGTTTCGGTAAAGAAAAAAGAAGGAAGCATAAGTCAGGTATAGACAGTAGAGATCGAGTGAATCCTTAGAAGAGTATAAACGCAGTAGGAGTATACTTAAAAGAGAAATCAGGAGGGCAAAACAGGGAAATGAGATAGCTTTGGCAAACAGGATTAAAGAGAATCCAAAGGGTTTTTACAAATACCTTAAGGACAAAAGAGTAACTAGGGAGAGAATAGGGCCCCTCAAAGATCAGCAAGGTGGACTTTGTGTAGAGCCGCATGAGATGGGCTGATACAAAGAAAGTATTTTGCATCAGTGTTTACTGTGGAGAAAGATATGGAAGACACAGAATGTGGGGAAATAGATAGTGACATCTTGAAAAATGTCCATATTATAGGAGGTGGTAGCGCTGGATGTCATAAACCGCAGAAAGATGGATAAATCCCCGGGACCTGATCAGGTGTACCCTAGAACTATTGTGGGAAGCTAGGGAAGTGATTGCTGGGCCCCTTGCTGAGACATTTGTATCATCAATAGCCCAGGTGAGATGCCAGAAGACTAGAGGTTGGCTAACATGGTCCCACTATTTAAGCAAGGTAGTAAGAAAAAAAAAGGAACGATAGATTGGTGAGCCTGACATCGATGTTGGGCAAGTTGTTGGAGGGAATTCTGAGGGACAGGGTTGACATGTATTTGGAAAGGCAAGGACTGATTCGGGATAGTCAACATGGCTTTGTGTGTGGGAAATCATGTCTCACTAACTTGATGGAGTTTTTTGAAGTAGTAATGAAGTGGATTGATGAGGGACAGTGGACAAAATCTATATGGACTTCAGTAAGGCGTTTGACAAGGTTCCCCATGGTAAACTGGTCAGCAAGATTAGATAATATAGAATATAGAGAGAACTAGCCATTACAATATAGAGCTGGCTCAAAGGTAGAAGACAGAGCATGGTGGTGGACAATTGCTGGACTGCACAGACTGGAGGCCTGTGAGCAGTGGAGTGCACAAGAATCGGTGCAGAGTCCACTGTTTTTTTGTCATTTATATAAATGACTCGGATGTGAACATGGGAGGTATAGTTAGTAAGTTTGCAGATGACACCAGAATGGGAGGTAGAGTAGACATCGAAGAAGGTTACCTCAGCTTACAACAGGTTCTGGATCAGATTGGCCAATGGGCTGAGGAGTGGCAGGTGGAGTTTAATTTAGATAAATGCGAAGGTGGAAATCAGGGCAGGACTTGTAAACATTTAATATTAAGGTTCTGGGGAGTGTTGCTGAACAAATAGACCTTGGAGTGCAGGTTCATAATTCCTTGAAAGTGGAGTGGCAAGTTGACAGGATAGTGAAGGAGGCGTTTGGTATGCTTTCCTTTATTGGTCAGAGTATTGAGTATAGGAGTTGGGAGGTAATTTTGTGGCTGTACAGGACATTGGTTAGACCACTTTTGGAATACTGCATGCAATTCTGATGTTGTGAAACCTGAAAGGGTTCAGAAAGGATTTACAACGACATTGCCAGGGTTGGAGGGTTTGAGCTACAGGGAGAGGCTCAATAGGCTGAGGCTGTTTTCCCTAGAGTGTCAGAGGCTGAGGGGTGACCTTATAGATGTGTATAAAATGATAGGGGCATTGATAGGGTAAACAGACAAGATGGGGAAGTCCAGACGAGAGGGCATTAGTTTAGGCTGAGAGGGGAAAGATGTATAAAAAGACCTAAGGGGCAACCTTTTCACACAGAGGTATATGGAATGAGCTGCCAGAGGAAGTGGTGAAGGCTGGTACAATTACAATATTTAAAAGGCATCTGAATTTGTATATGAATAGAAAGGGTTTAGAGGGATAAGTGCTGGCAAATGGAACTAGATTAATTTAGGATATCTGGTCAGCATGGACGAGTTGGACGGAAGGGTCTGTTTCCGTGCTGTATATCTCCATGAGTCTATATAAACTTTTCACTATACTCATTGAGTATATGTGACAATAAAGGCTATTCTATTCTACTGATTGACCATTTAGTTTGCCTCAATCCTGTGATGCATCTGGCACTTTTTAAATCTGGAAGGATCACCTTAATCCTATGATTTGTTATGCAATGAAATGCTTCACATCTAATTGGCTATGGTATAGGAGTATGATACCCTTGAGACCATGGTACTGAATAAAGAATCCAGAGATTCTGGGAAGGGAGATGATAGCACTGTCATAATATCAGTGTTCTAATGTCAGAGGCTAAAGTAATTTGCTGTAATAAGCCAGTTGCTTCATTAATGTCCCTTAAGGAAGGAAATACAGCTCCCTCCCCAGTCTGTGTGACTCCACATTGACAACAATATGGATGAATCTTCAATTCCCTTTGAATGACCTTGCAAGATAGTCAGTTGAAGGGCAATTAAGAATGGGCAACAAACATGAGCTTTGCCAGCTCTGCTCACATCCCAGGAATGAACAAAAACAAAAAGACAAATTGTAAACTGACTTCAACAAATCAAGTAATTGGAGGGTTAGGACCAGAAAAGTCACCATGAAAGTTCTAGATTGTTGCAGAAGTGCTCTGACAGAAGGGAGACTGCCACTTCAAAATGGTTTGACCTATGTGTAAGTGATTCAATGCTCTGAGAGTCATTGCCATGAACAAGGTTCACTAAGAGGAAGAATAGATGAAGCAGGTGCCATAACAGCCTAAGATTAAGGCAATCTCAGCTCAAGCAAAATTGTAAACTTCTTCACGATCTTACGTCCCAGACTAGTACAGCGATATCCTAACATATTCAGAGAACCATACTGATAATCTCACAGTCCTGACTCCTACTCATGGTGGGTTCACAGTGATCATTAACTACTGTTTCATCAGATTAACTGTCTAAATGATACTCAGTTCTGAAGGAAGATACTGGACCTGAAACATAAACTCTGCTTTCTCTCCACAGATGCTGCCATATCTGTTCAGTTGCTCCAGCAATTTCTGTCCAGGTGTCTCATTGGGACTATTCCACATACAGTATCTGTTGACAGAAAATCTGAAAGAAGGTATGCAATGCATGCTACGTGTGGAATTCAATGACTGATCGTCTGTTCTTTTGACCTTACGATGAAAGAGTTATCGATGATGCAGCTAAACATGGTTTGGCTTAAGACAATATTTTGAGGAACTCCTGTGATTATGTCCAGGAACTGAAATGATTGCCACCTCAAAGAGCACAGTTGTCCTCTTTTATGATAGGCAGTTTTCAACGATATCATGTCACAGAATTACCTATTAACAACATTTGAGGGTGTAGCCACTCATGAGAAATTGAATGGGTTCATCCGTATTGACCAGTTTGTTGCTCTGATATTATCGCAGGGTCAATACAATGATGTTAAGCAGGAAACTAAACAAATGTCTCAACTGTTTCCACTGTAATGGAATTGAAGATTGTACAATAGATAGAAACCAAGGAAAAGTAGGAATTTATCAGTCGCGGCATCAATTCTAAGAGGAGGGAGGTTATGTTGGAGCTATACAAAACTTTGGTTAGGCCACAGCTGGAGCACTGTGTGCAATTCTGATCACAGCACTATAGAAAGGATGTGATCGCAATGCGGGTGTGCAGAGCTGGGGGGTTCACCAAGATCTCGCCTGGGATGGAGTATTTCAATTATGAAGAGAGGCTGGATAAGCCAGAGTTCTTTTCTTTAGAGCAGAGAAGGTTGAGAGGGGATCTACTTGGGGCACATAAGATTATGAAGGACATGAAGAGAGTGCAAAGAACACAGTTGTTCCCCTTATTTGAAGGGTAGTAATGAGGGGGGCATAATTTTAAGGTGGAAATGTGTTGCTGGAAAAGCGCAGCAGGTCAGGCAGCATCTAGGGAACAGGAGAATCGACGTTTCGGGCATTAGCCCGAAACGTCGATTCTCCTGTTCCCTAGATGCTGCCTGACCTGCTGCGCTTTTCCAGCAACACATTTCCATCTCTGATCTCCAGCATCTGCAGACCTCACTTTCTCCTCATAATTTTAAGGTGAAAGGCAGAGGCTTAGAGGGGAACAGAGGGAAAAGAAATTTCACCCAGAGTGTGGTGAGAAATCTGAAATGCACTGCATGAGAGAGTAACAGAGGCAGGAAACCTCTGTACACGGATTAGCACTTTAAATTGTGGACACTTGAAATGTCATAACATTCATGTAGCACTGCTGCCTCACAGTGCTGGGGACCCTCAGATGAACGCGTGGGGTTTGCACATTCTCTCTGTGTCTGAGTGAGTCTCTTCTGGGTGGGTCTGATTTCCTCCCACAGTCTAAAGATGTGCAAGTTAGATGGATTGGACCAGGCTAAAAATTGGCCTGTGGTGTCAAGTGATGAGCAGGTTATGGGGATGGGGTGGTTTGGATGCTTTTCAGAGGGTGGATTGGTTCTTTAGAGGATGAGAAGGGGGCATTTAGTTACGGGATATGATGAAATGGCCGAGGCATCGAACAGGTATTTTGTATCAGTCTTCACAGTGAAGGGCACTAATAACATGCCAGTAATTGTCAAAGAGACAAAAGTGAGGACCTGGAAACAATCATTATTTCAGAAGAGACACTGTTGGGTAAGCTAATGAACCTAAGGATTGACAAGTCTCCTGGCCCTGATGGAATGCATCCCAGGGTACTAAGAGATGGTGGGAGAACTAGCAACTGCACCTGTGGTAATTTTCCAAATTTCATTGGACTCTGGGCAGTCCCAGCAGATTGAAAAATGTCAAATGTGACACCACAGTCTAAGGAGGGAGGTAGACAAAAGATGGGAAATTATAGACTGGTTAGCTTAACTTCTGCAGTGGCGAAGATGCTGGAGTCTATTACCAAGGAAGAAATAGCAAGGCATCCCCATTGTCCCATTGGGCAGACGCAGCATGAGTTCATGAAGGGCAGGTCATGCTTAACAAATCTTTTGGCTTTCTATGAAGACACTAGGTGGACAATGGGGTCTCAGTAGATGTGGTGTACCTAGATTTCCAAAAGGCTTGTGTCAAGGTGTTGCACAAAAGGCTGCTGCATAAGATAAGAATGCATGATACAGGCAAAGTTTTGGCATGGACAGAGGTTTGGTTGATTAACAGGAAGCAAAGAGTGGGGATAAATAAGTGCTATTCTGGCTGGCAATCGGTGACTAATGGTGTGCCTCAGGGATCAGTATGGTGTCCACAATTATTCACAATTTATATGGATGCTTTGGAGTTGGGACCACGTGTAGTATGTCAAAGTTCGCAGATGACACTAAAATGAGTGGCAGAACAAAGTGTGCAGAAGACTGTGAAACTTTGCATAAGAACATAGATATTTTAATTGAGTTGGCAAAGGTCTGGCAGATGGAGCACAATGTAAATAAATATGAAGTCATCCATCTTGGTAGAAGTGTCAGTAAAAAGGATTATTACTTGAATGGTGAAAAGTTGCAGCATGCTGCTCTGCAGAGGGACCTGGGTGTCCTTGTGCATGAATCACAGAATGCTGGTCTGCAGGTATAACAAGTAATTAAGGCAAATAGAATTTTGTCCTTCATTGCTAAAGGGATTGAAATGAAAAGCAGGGAGGTTATTTTGCAGCTGTACAGTGTGCCGGTGAGGCCACACCTGGAGTACTGTGTGCAGTTTTGGTCTCCTTACTGGACAGGGTGCAGAGGAGGTTCACTAGGTTGATTCTAGAGTTGAGGGTTTTGGCTTATGAAGATCGACTGAGTAGACTGGGATTATATTCAATGGAATTCAGGAGGATAAGGGGGCATCTTATAGAAACATATAAAATTATGAAGGGAACAGATAAGATAGAAGTAGAGAGGATGTTTCCACTGGCAGGTGAAGCTAGGACAAGAGGGCATAGCTTCAAGATTAGAGGGAGCGGATTTTGGACTGAATTGTGAAGGAACTTCTTCACCCTGACCGTTGTAAATCTATGGAATTCCTTGCCCAGTGAAGTAGTTGACGCTACTTCAGTAAACACTTTTAAAGCTAAGATCGATATTTTATTGAACAATAAAGGAATTAAGGGATACAGTGAGAGCGCGGGTAAGTGGTGCTGTGGCCCCGAAAAGATCAGCCATGATCTTATCGAATGGTGGAGCAGGCTCAAAGTCTACTCCTGCTCCTCGTCCTTATGTTTTTATTTTCATTGACTACTAGCCTCCTTTTGTTAAGACAATCAGCTGTTAAAGAAGAGAAGAAATACCCCCACTTGTAACTCACTGAAATGCAATATAAATATACAAGTTTTTTTCAGACGCCACTAAGTCTGAAGATGCTTCATAACCCATGAAATATTTATGCAGTAGCCACTGTTCTACACAGTGTGTATTAGAACAGTGTCCTAATACATTCCAATGTGGCAGAAGCATTGCTGTGTGCAATGTCCTACAAATTACAATGTAATTATGATCAGATGATTATTGTAATGTTTTAATAAAAATACATTTTGATAAATAATGCTTTGATAAGAATACTGGGAGTAGATCTCCAACTCTTCTTCAAAACAGAACCATGGGATCTTTTATATTCAGCCAAACAGGCGATCATCTTACCTGAAAATGGCTATGTGCTGGGAAGGTCTTGTCTCACAAATTTGATTTTTGAGTTTTTTGAGGAAGTGACAAAAATGATTGATGAAAGTATGGCAGTGTATATGTTCATTACTAAAGAATTTGAAAAGTTCACTCATGGTAGGCCGGTTCAGTAGATTAAATCACATGGGATTCATGGTGACTTGGTAAGTTGGAGACAAATTCACTTGGTCGTAGTAGGTCGTAAAGGACATGTGCGAGGCAAATGTTTTTAAACAGAGCGCGATAGGTGCCCGAGACATGCTGGTGGGGTGGGGGTGAGGGGAAGGTGGGAGCGGCGAAGGGTAGAGGCAGATACAATAGTAATGTTTAAGAGGGATTTAGACAAGCACATGAACAGGCAGGGAATAGAAGGATATGGACCATGTTTAGGGTGATGAGTTTAGTTTGCATTGGCACCATGGATGGCAGATGCCTAGTGGGCCGAAGGCCTGTTCCTATGCTGTACATTCTGCGTTCTATGTTCCATGTTCCAACAATGCAGTAATCTCTTAATGCTGAGTGTCAGTATAGATTTTCTTTTCAAAACTTGGTGCGGGACTAGAATTAGGACCTTGTGATGATCAACGTAACTACCTCCCCTTTGGATGAATCATGAAGCAGTTTCAAATAACCATATAATCTATTCCTGTTCCTATTTCTTATGTTCACTCACTATCTTCAATTGGATGAGAGGATATAAAATGCAAGTCTCCTTCACAATTTAATTGCGAATCATTATTGCCAACCCAATAATTTCTCCTGCAGTCACTGGTCACCCTCCTTTCTGGTCTTTGCCTCCCTAGACACAGGAAATTATACTCTAGTATTGACTCACAGGCTCAACGTCAGCTTTTCACCAACAACTTGCTTCATCAAACTAGAATTATGAATGGGTTTTCTTCCCAGAAGACTGACCTTGTCATGTTACATCAAGTAAATACTACTTATGGGCTTTTCAACTTCCCACTCTCAGCTGCACTGTATAATTCGTAGCTTCTTCAGAGTCCTTACAAACACAATGGCATTTCTGGTGCCTTGACTCCAGCACCTACCGACTAACTCCTGTGACCTCTGCCTAAATTCTAACAGATATCCAACTGCTCTTGGGACTTCTCACCGAGTCCCTTAAACAGAACCCTTATAGTTCAGCTACCTTCCCAACAGTACAGCTAAAAATAGGAGCGCTGAAGATGGAGTCTACATCTCTCCTTTTCATATCGCACAAACTCTTCGACTTCACTGTCGTTGCCTTTCGCCACATAGTCCTCTTTAGTGATCCTTGAACTGTCCTGAATAGCCTGCAGAAAACCTTGCAACTATTCCTGTTCTATTCTGAGGCATAATTAGCAGGCTATGAACATTGTGGAAAATGTAACAATCATTTAGAATTGTTTGTGCCATGAATGCCATATTTTCACAAAATGCTCGCTTCTGCAGCACAAACAATGCTTACAAAAAAGATTCATTACAACTCAGAGTGAAACCAAGCATCCAAATGAGTTGAAGTACTGGGTAGAGTCAAGCTCCGCTAGCAATAAGCAGCAAATTCAACCTCAGAATAATATTACTCCGTCATGCTAATGGGATAGTATGCTGCTAATCAAGCCCTGCTGTTCTTGGAGTCATCACAAAAGTTAAAGATTTTAAGACATATGAAAAGATTCCTCAATTTACCCGATTTCCAGACCCCCACTGACAAAGTACAGACCTGGATTCTGTTATGTAGATTAGATTAACAAATAATTAGACTCTTTCTACAGGTAAAGAATTATTAACCAAAGCCTGTCCACCATCTACATGGCACAAGTCAGCAGTGTGATGGAACACTTCCCACTTTCCTGGACAGGTGCAGCTCCAACAACACTCAAGAAGCTTGACACCATCCAAGACAAAGCTGCCTGCTTGATTAGTACTACATCCACAAGCATCCACTCCCTCTACCATCAAAGCACAGCAGGAACAGTGTGCACCATCTTCAAGATGCACTGCAGAAATTCGCCAAAAATCCTTAGCCAGCACCTTCCAAAGTAAAGAATCGCTTCCATCTGGAAGGACAAGTACAGCAGATACATGGGAAAACTACCAGTTGCAAGTTCTCCTCTAAGTCATTCACCATCCTGACTTGGAAACGTATTGCTTTCCTTCACTGTCACTCTCAGGGTCAAAATCCTGGACTTACCTCTCAATGGCATGGAGTGTCTATCTAGAGCATATGGACTGCAGCAGTTCACCATCACCTTCTCAAAGACAGCTAAAGATGGGCAATAAACACTGGGCTAGCCAGTGACACTCATGACCAATAAATGAAGTTTAAAAAGTCAGCATATAATTCTACTTAATAAAAGTCTAATCCCCTTACGCACAGACAGACAAACTAACAGAGTCTGTTATGGACAGAGAGAAAGATTAGGAAGGCCGTTCAGTGATTTCTGTTCACAGGGTTACTCAGATTCTTGCACTGGTCAGAATGCTGCTTCTCAGTCTTCCCAATCTGGAGGCTTTTCCTGAGTTGCAAGAGGCAGAGTGGAAAGATCAACTTGTTTTCCCAAGGCTTAAAAGTCACTTTTACTGCAGAGAACAGACAGCTCCTGGGCTGGTGGTCAGATAACCTCTCATTATCTTGTTTATATTCCTAAACTGCGCAGGCAAAAAGCCTTTGCCATTGATAATTGGTTACTAGCTCAGGCACCAATCAGCTAGTTGTACCAATCATGGTTCCAGTTCATCTGCAACCACACTTTAACCACTACTCAAACAAGCAGCTGCATAAATGATGCTTGCAATTAATGTCCAGTTAGTTGGTTTTTAAAATGTGCAACAACCATTGGTTTTTAAAATTATTACAATTCTGTATATATAAAAATAAAAAATAAAAAGACATGGTCTTTACACTGCACCAATACAAAAGTTAAAGAGCAGTAACTAGGGGTAAGAATTTGCACCAAAATACGCACCAAAATATTCCAAGTTTTCCATTAAACAACACTTGTTTACCAATTCCTTCTACATCTTTATGCTTCTTTCTGTGCAGAAGCCAAGTGTTGCTTCAGAAAAGGACCCAAAATTCCAAACAAAAATCAGTTTACAGCTTTGAGAACAGTTCAAGCCAGCACTAAAGTTGCGAAGATTTGCCCAAAGGGGTTTAGAAACACTCATGCTTTGGATTGGCAGTAGAAAATAATGAGAGAGAAAAGCGAATGGATAAAGTCTGCAAAAGTATCTTGAAAAAAAATATAAAAAGAGCTGGGAATAACTGAAACAGCGTACTTGTTAGGCATGATATTGTCTCCAGGAATTAGCAACATTTTGTGGTATTCATTCAGTCATTAGGTTACAAAGAGACAGCGGAGACACAACAGGCCAAATGGCCTCCTTCTACACTTACGATTCTGTGGGAATGCATGTGGGCTATTTGCAATTACCATGGAGAAAAGAGGAATTAATGCTTTTCTTTCTTAAGTCTAATCAAATTCCTACTGTAGGAGCTTACTTGGCTAAACATACAGACACAACCAAATACAGTAACCACTATATTAAATATTAATTCTGCAAACAGAAAAACTGCTTTTGAATGTGTCTATGAATAACAGCAGTAATAGCAGGTTCTGTATCAAGAACGCAAGAGTTCAGGGGCTATATATATATCATTAGCTGCAAGAACCAGCTATTATGTACTACAAAGACATTTTAATTTACTGTTTTACTTTGGACTATTCACTACAACTGCACATAATCCGCTAAGTGGAAATTCGTAACAGGAAGTGGGCAAGGCAAATGGGAATTTTTCATATCTCATCTATAAAACAATTGCCTGAGCTATCAGTTACAAAATCTGCTTACAAAATGGGTGACTGCAAAACACTTGGTCAAAACAAACCAAATATAAATCTAAAATAAATTCACAAGTCTTTAGTCAATATAGTGTCTGCAACTGTTGAGTCAGAATACAAGTTCATAGCAGTAATTCATTATATAGGGACCTGATATTTTAAAATAAACATTATTTCATACAATGTGGACATCACTGACAAGATCATCATTTGTTTTCCATCTCCAATTGTCCTCGAACTGACTAGCTTGCTAGGTTAGTTTAGAGTGCACTTAAGGGTTATACATAGGCCAGACCAAGTAAATTGCCTTCCATAAAGGACATGGATTTTAATGACAATCATCACTGGTCACCATCACTGAGATTAGTCTTTAAATTCTACATTTCATTTATCAAATTTAAATTCATCAACTGCTGTTGTAGGATTTGAAACCAGTGTCCCCGGTATTAGCTTGGCCCTTTGGATATTTGTCCAGTGACGTTAGCACAATGCCACATTCCAGGTCAACTGCTTGGTATGGTAAATCAGAGACCGGTGCATTGCCAGATACACCATCCTTTGGGCAAGACATAAAACAACACTATCAAGAGATTCATGAATAATCCTATGGCACAATGTAATCACAAGACTAGAAACCAGGTATTCATTTTCAGCCTGTTTTACCAATCAAATCAATTACAGACTCTGATTCAACTCAAGTACCTTTGATTTGCATCTTTCACGGCCCTCAATAAACAAAAATCTATCAATATCATTTTTGAAAATTTCACTTCATCCAGCATCTGCAGTGTTTTATGGAGAAGATTCGATGTTTCCATTGCCCTATTTGTGAAAGAGCAATTTCCAATTTCACTCTCAACTGAACAGGTATATATTTAAGATTGGTCCTCTTTGTTCGCATTATTCTCATTAGCAGAAAAGGCTTCTCTATCACTAGAAGAAAGAAGAACTGCAATAATATAGTGCCTTTCATAAACTGAGAATTTTTCAAGTGTTTTATAGCAGTTTAACAGATTTTGAAGTGCAGCTTTGAAATGTGAGAAACGTGGCAACCAATTTGCATGCAAAAAGGTCCCAGAAACAGCTATGACATAATAAACAGATGATTTGTTTTCTTTGAAAGTAATATGATTAAGGGATAAGTACTGGGCAGAAAATAATTCCTTTATTATTTATACAAATTAATGAGACACCCTTCACATTCTCACTTAAGGGAATACATTCTGAATCCGTCCAAACTGTCCTCAGGATTAAAGATCTTAGGCCTTCATATTATTTTGGTAAAATCAATTATGTATCAACATCTTTCACGAAGCACACTTCAACAAGTAACTATGTAGAGCAATGAACCATTATGGCTACAAGATACCAAATAAATCCAAGTATTTGTTACTAACAGAGACAGAAGTGTGGTCAACAAACATAATCGGAAATGACAGCATATAATAATAACAACATACATCCTGTAAGTAATTTGGCTTCAACGCATCCAATAATTCTCCGATGCCTATTCACTTCCCGGTGACATTTAAATAATGGTTTCCACCACAAGTGAACCAAATACGTCACAAAGATTTGTGTGTGCTTTGGATAGTCTCAAACTCTTTCTTGTTATTGTGGAAATGAATCAAAGCCTTCAATGTTTGAAATTCATGTTCACTTGTATTGTATCTTCAACTGCAGTAAATAAAATAGAAGACAATTGGGGATGGGCAATAAACGCTAGCTCAGCCAGGAACGCCCACATTCTAGAAGTGAATTTTTAAAAAAATCACAATAGACCCACTGAGGAAACTACAGCAAAGGAAGAAAGAATGCAGCAAAAAGCCAAGGTAGGGTATAAGATGAATAAATTTAGGAGAGTGCTATCTCTGTCAAGTACTAAAGCTGTAAACAGAAGACTTCCTCCTGTATTAACTCAGTAAATTTGCTACTTCTACTGTAAAACTATCGCAAGCAAAAATCAGAGGAACATACCTGCCGGTTCCCAACTTATGTTTCATTATTTATTAATACTGTGCACAATGCACATGTAACTGTGTCAACCATAACAGAGAGTGAGCTTACAAGAAACCTTGGAGGAACATTATCTCAAGAGAAAAAAATCATGCAAATAAGGTCACTTTTAAAAATTAAACAATGTTAGAAAAGCTGAGACTGTGCAAATCAAGTCCAAATCAATACACAAATTATTAATTGTAAGAAAACGAGTTAATGTTCATTCTGAAGAAGGGTCATTGGACTTGAAATGTTAACTCTGCTTTCTCTCCACAGATGCTGCCAGACCTGCTGAGTGTCTCAAACTATTTTATTTCAGATCTTCAGCATCTACTATTCCTTATTTCATTACAAATTATTTTATGAATCATTTGTTCAAACCTTGATAGCAGAATAGGACCAAAACATTTACACAGTACTCAGAACTTTATTTCTGGTTGCAGTAGACTGTTGAGAGCCATAACCCCATTACCTAAATAACATATCCTTTATGCATTAGCTTATTTCTCACAATTGCAGCAATAGAATAGTTGGAAAGCTGTAGGCAAAAACCCAGACACACACTGAATAGCAAGTCTGCTGGAGGCCAGAGATGGGAAACTGGATTACAAGTAGCTTCCAGGCCATTTTATGAAAAACACTGGTTTAAACTATAGCATTCAACTTCACAAATGGTTAATGACAGAGCTGTTAATGTGATGTAAAACTTATTCTAAGAAATGTAAAATCAACTTAAAATACAACCGCAAGATTAACTTAGATGAATAGATTTAGACTGCCACTTTAAAATTCAATTCTCTCTGTTGGCAGTGGCTGTAGCTCGCAAACAGGACAGTTCCAAGTTGTGACTCGTCTCAATGTAAATTTATACATGAATAATTAACAATTGACAGCCCTCATAGTTCAGCTGCATTTTAAAGTCAAAGAGGCTAACTGCTTTATTATTTATCAAGCGGACACTAACCATAAATCATTAGAATTATCAGCTCTTACACCAGTAATCGGAATACTGAATACTGGAATGAGACTTGAAATGCAAGTCCAACGATCATAACATGAAACAATTATAACCATAGACAAAATGGGTGCTCGAGTACAGGAACAAGACTTACTTGTATGATTGAAAAACTTGCAGATAAATGACTGCTTAAAGTTAATGTATAGCAGGCTTAAACTGTCCATATAACTGTTTTGTTACACAATTCTCATCTAAAAACATAAACCTGTACCTTGACTTATCCAAAGAGCAGCTTGGGAACTTAATCAGCAGTACTCTAATAAATAAACTGAAGCAAAGGTATTAATGTAATGAAATAAATGTTTTGATTACTAGGGTCATGGATTTATTTCAAGACGTTGCACATGCACAACACTAAAATCTTCAACCTGAAAATAAACTGTTCATCATACAAGCTAGTTTATGTGCTTGCATTAAAAAAGTTACCAAAAGTACAATTTCTAAACAGAACTGTTACTTTCACAGACAACCCCTGTGTACCAATATCACAGAACGCCCAGTAGTACAACAGAACCATTCAGCCTATTTAAATTTTCAGAAACAAGCAGTTTTTTTTATTCACATACAAACAATGATCTCAATTCGTAGTACTTTCAATACATACAATCTACACACAAGATTTATATTTAAAAACAATTCATAAATACATAATATTATGCAAAAGAGCAAGAGGATTTGAATTCATAATTCAGTTAAAAAACATTTTAACAAACTAGTAAGGAGCAAACAATGGGGGGGGGGGGGGGGGGGGGAATAGAAAAAGAGATATGTTGATTTAATGTAGACACTTAATATAAAGATCAAAAAGACGTAGAAGGCCACAGGACTAGCAAGTACCTGATTTTTCTCGGAAGATTCTGTGTCAGTACCGAAAGGCCTGTTGAAACGGAATAGTGCACAAGCAGCAGAACAGACAGCGATACCAGGATAGCTGAATTAATGACCACCGCCCCGCCAACAAAGCCAAACACAAACAGAAGCATGCAACCAGGACTCATGGCTCTGTGCTGGCATGGTTGTGTTCAGAGACCAGAAGACCAAGAGGAAGGTTACACAGGGGTTGAGGGTGTATCCTTGGAATGAAAAATCTGTCACTCAGCCACAACCACAAAAGCGTCTACTCCAAACAATGCCATCCGCACACGCAGCCAGCTACATTCTGCAGCAGCTCACACAGAATGACATCATCCTGCTAATACTTAAAAACCAATGCTGATCACCTCAGCATCACTGCTGCAGCACTAGCAACCATCACTCAGTTATCCATCCTCTCTCAGCTAACCTGCTTATTGGCTGCAAAAACCAATGCTTACGCAACACATGCACATAAAAGGAACCCTCATTATTTAGCACAAATTGCCATATTTGGATTTCTCACAATATACTCAATAGTAAAAGCTTACAAGATTAGGACAGTGTTTTTAAAAAAAAATTAATAGAAAAGATGTTTTTACCAACAATATTTTAACTATTAAATGAGTGCTATCAGCATAATTATTTTAATTTCAGCCTATTAATCAGCAACAGCTCTACTAGACAATGCACATGTCCGACATCAGCCAAACTATTGTTCACTGCTATGTCATTAGACAACTAGGTCATTGATCACATGTTCCAGAAACACATCGATATTTCTATTCCACTAAAAAGGATGTAAGACAAGTGAGAATGCTTACCTAACTCTGTTATGAACTCCAGGTTCCTGCAGGTCTGTTCCGAGCAACTGGTGAAGTTTGGTTCGTTCCAAGTGCTCCATGTAATTGTGGATCATCTGTGATGATGACAGAGGAGAAAAATGTCAGGTTTATCAATATTTAATTACTACTACTTTTCATAGCTGTATGTTTTGCATTTTGTGTCACTAGTGTTTCATATTCCTTTGTGCAGTTTGATTTATGATTTTACATGGACAAGGTGGTGAGCAACCTCCCAAAGCATTTTCAATTTTTTAAACTGGTTACAAGGGATGAAGACTTATGTAGTTTGAACAGTGTGTTGATATCCTGACAACTGCTTCAAAATATTAATTTGAACAAAGTATTAATTTGAACAAGTTATGGCACCACCATAACTCTATCATGTACTATATTTACTTTCTGATCAACTCTCGTTAACTTAGCTTCCTTACTACATCACAAACGATGCATTTTGCAATCACCGAGATTTCTAGTAACAAAGATTCACTGGTTTTTATTCATTTGCAGGACGTAGGTATTGCTGGCTCAGTCAGTATTATTGCCCATCCCAAAATATCCCTGAGGTGGTGGTGGTGAGCTGCCTTCTTCAACGGCAATCCAAGTATATAGGTAAACCAGCTGTGCTTTCAGGGAGAGAGCTCTAAGATTTTGACCTAGTAGGAGTGCGGATAGAAAGAACTGTAAATTTACAAGCCCTGAAAGTATGTGCCCAACTAGGCAAAGACATTAAAAATGTTCATATTAAAATCATTTAGTTAAGAGACAGCTGAGGCAAAGTTGCAGGAACACATATATAAATTGACTGGAAATGTATCAAAGGACTAGGAAACAGCTGATGAAACTATATGAAAAGGGAGATAGGAGACGGCCAGGAAACTATAACCAATTACTTCAACATTAACCCTAGGTTGATAATAGGATCCTTAATTAAAAATGCAATAGAAAAACACAGAAGTTTAAAATATACTCTAATAGACTGGTGAACACAAATTCCAAAAGAGAATGTAATCTTGACTGATTGTATTGAAGTAGTTGGACTTGTAACAGAAAGATAGATAAAGATAATAACAACAAATGTGATATATTTGTATTTCAAACAGCCCATTGATAATGTACCAAATTGTATACGCATAACTCGGGTCAGAACTTGTGAAGTCAGAGGACAAGGAGCAGAATGTTAGCAAGTTGGCTACAAGGTGAAAAAAGTGAAGATAGTTACTTGGACTGGAAAATGCTCGGAATTGTTATCCTACAAAATTTGATGTTTGGATATCAATTAAATAAGATTTGGATTTAGGAATTGGGAATACAACTTTAAACATTTGCATACTACATCAAATAATGGAGTACAATTAACACAGAGGAGGATACAGAGAAGCATGAATAAACTTCCAGAATAATTATGAAACTGACAAACCAAGTTCAATTTTCGTAACTGTGATACATTATATTGGTAAAAAGAACAAGATAGCCACATACTCCTTGAAAGTAACTGTAGCAGGAGGAGAAACAGATTTGGGGACAGAGACACACTAATCACAAAAAGACATGTTAACAAAGTGGTCAAAAAAAAACACGGAGATCAATTCTCGAGGGAAAGAATTGAAAAGCCAAGATACTGTTCAACTTATATGACACCACATAGTCCAAACTGAGCAAGTCACATCCTCATATTAAAGATACCCTCCACAGCATTGCACTGTATATCACCATGCTAATGGGATGGATTTCAGAGATCTAGCAACTCTAAGCTGTGCATCATTCAGGCACTGTGGGTCATCATCATCATCATTAGTAGAACTGTACACAAAAAGAATCTACCAACTTCATGGTCTACCATTACTATCAAATCAGTGCATCAACCCTGGATCAATGGAAAGTACAGGAGAGCATGTCAGGGACAGTACCAGGCATATCTAAAAATGAGATGTCAACCTGATGAAATGACATTACAGGACTATTTACACACCAAATGGCAAGCGAAAGTCAGAGTGAAGCAGTTCCATACCACAAGAGCAGTTCTAAGCTCTGCAGTCCTGCCATATCCAGTCATGAATGGTGCGAACAATTAAACAACTCACTGAAACCTCCACAAACAGTGTCATCCTCACAATCAGGGAGCCAAACACATCAATGCAAAAGACGAGGCTGATGCCTTCGCAGCAATTTTCAGGCAGATCTGCTGATAGGGTAATCCAGTTTTGCCGCCTCCAGAGGTCTTAAAGCATTACAGATGCCAGACTTCAACCAATTCAATTCACTTCAGACATTCTCAAGAAAAGGATGAAGGCACCGAATACTGCAAAGGCTGTGGGGTTCAGCCAACATTCCAACTATAATTCCAGATATACTCTGGAATTTGTTGTAGGCCCAGCCAAGCTGCTCCTGTACAGCTACAACATTAGCATCTACCTAACAAATGTGGATAATTGCCCAGGTGTGTTCTGTACAGAAAAACTAGTGCAAAATCAATCCGGTCAATTAGTGCCTCAGTCTATTCTTGATCATTAGTAAAGTCATGGAAGATGTCAGCAACAGTGCGATCAAGTAACACTTTCTTGGGCCTTAGGGCACAGCAGTTGTGTTGCCCCTACCACAAGGCCAGGTGTGAAATAATAACTCTGATCTAAAAAGAAAATCTGCACGTGAAATCAAAATTAGGAAAGAACCAAAAGAAAAGGAATTAATGCATTGACAAGTAAGTCAAAATGCACTTGCTCAGCAATAACTTGCTCCCAGGCACTCAGTTTGGTTTTGAACATCAACATCAGACAGCACATGAACAGGAAGTTGTTCAAACTGAAACAATGCCAAAAACGATCAAGTCTCTCAGGGAAAGCTTGCACTTCCACAAATGTCATTTATTGTATCCGTTGCTCCAGATGCGGTCTCTTTTACATTGGGGAGACTGGCGCCTACTCGCAGAGCATTTTAGGGAACATCTCCGGGACACCCGGACCAATCAACTCCACTGCCCCGTGGCCGAACATTTCAGCTCCCCCTCCCATTCTGCTGAGGACATGCAGGTCCTGGGCCAGCTCGACCACCCCTTCCTCACGCCTGGAAGAAGAACACCTCAACTTCCGCCTCGGAACACTTCAACGCCAGGGCATCAATGTGGACTTCACCAGTTTCCTCATTTTCCCTTCCCCTACCTCATCCCAGCTCCAACCTTCCAGGTCGGCACTGTCCCCATGACTTGTCTACCTGCCTATCTTCCATGCCACCTATCCACTCCACCCTCCTCTCTGACCTATCACCTTCATCCTACCCCCATCCACCTATTGTACTTTTTGCAAGGTTTGTGAAGGTTTGTAGCTCAGGTTGAGGTTTAGGGTGTAGATTTGCTCACTGAGCTGTAGGTTTGATATCCAGACGTTTTATTACCTGGCTAGGTAACATCATCAGTGGCGACCTCCAAGTGAAGCGAAGCTGTCCAATCTGTCAATCTTCCTTCTCACCTATCCGCTCCACCCTCCTCTCCGACCTATCATCTTCACACCCACCTCCATCCACCTATTGCACTCTTAGCTACCTTCTCCCCAGCCCCACCCGCCTCCCATTTATCTTTCCATCCTGGAGGGTCCCACCCTCATTCCTGATGAAGGAATCCTGCCCGAAAAATTGATTTTCCTGCTCCTCAGATGCTGCCTGACCTGCCTTTTCCAGCACCAGTCTAATCTTGACTCAAATCTCTAGCATCTGCAGTCCTTACTTTCGTCAAGTAAATTGGAGCATTGGTCAGGCAGGGTTTGAGCATCTTAGAAAAGTGAGCAACAGCGAAGGGGAAGAGGGTTAATAAGTTCAGTTTTAAGGTCCAAGAAAGGAAATAGGAAGGAAGGTATTTTCACTTTGGGGAATGCCCCAATGCATTTAGGGAACCTCAGTCACTGTCCTACAGCTATAACGCACGGAAACAGACTCTTCGGTCCAACTCATCCATGCCAACTTGCCAGCACTTAACCTGTATCCCTCTAAACTCTTCCTATTCATATGCCCATCCAGATGCCTTTTAAATGTTGCAATTGGACCAGCCTCCACCACTTCTTCTGGCAGCTCATTCCATACACGTACCATGTGTTTGAAAAAGTTGCCCCTTAGGTCCCTTTTAAATCTTTCCTCTCTCACCTTAAACCTCTTCTCTTTAGTTTTGGACTCAGCTACCCTGGGGAAATGACTTTGTCTATTCACTTTAAGTATGTTCTCTCATGGATTTATAACCTTGTTTAAGGTCACCCCTCAGCCTTCAATGCTCCAGGGAAAGCAGCCCCAAACTATTCAATGTCTCCATATAATTCAAACCCTCCAACCCTGGCAACATCCTTGTAAAGTTTTTCTGAACCATTTCAAGTTTCACAAGAATTGCATACAGTATTTCAAAAGTGTCCGAAACAATATCCTGTACAGCCATATCATCATCTCCCAACTCCTACATTCAATGCACTGACCAATAAAGCCAACATACCAAATGCCTTCTTCACTACTCTGACTACCTACGACTCTATTTTCAAAAAACTTCTCTAGTAGGTAGTTCCACATACTGAATCAGCAAATTTTCTTGTACACACTTAAAACTTCCTTGCCATCTAAACCCTTAACACTATGGCAGTCCCAGTCTATGTTTGGAAAGTTAAAATTCCCTACCATAACCACCCTATTATTCTGACAGACAACTGAGATCTCCTTACAAATTTGTTTCTCAATTTCCCTCTGACTATTAGGGGGTCTGCAATATAATCCTAATAAGGTGATCATCCCTTTCTTATTTCTCAGTTTCACCCAAATAACTTCCCTGAATGTATTTACAGGAATATCCTCCCTCAGTACAGCTGTAATGCATCCCTTATCAAAAAGGCCACTCCCCCTCCTCTCTTGCCTACCTTGCTGTCCTTCCTGTAGCATTTGTGCATGGGAAAAAATGTCTCACAAACTTGATTGAGTTTTCTGAAGAAGTGGCAAAGAGGATTGATGAGGACAAAGTGGTAGATGTGATCTATATAGACTTCAGTAAGGCGTTCAACAAGGTTCCCCATGGGAGACTGGTTAGCAAGGTTAGAGCACATGGAGTATAGGGAGATCTCGCCATTTGGATACAGAACTAGCTCAAAGGTAGAAGACAGAGGGTGGTGATGGAGGGTTGTTTTTCAGACTGGAGGCCTGTGACCAGTGGCGTGCCACAAGCATCGGTGCTGGGTCCACTACTTCTTGTCATTTATATAAATGATTTGGATGTGAGCATAAAAGACATAGGTAGCGAAGACGGTTACCTCAGATCACAATGGGATCTTGATCAGATGGGATCAGTGGTGCTGGAAGAGCACAGCAATTCAGGCAGCATCCGAGGACAGGCAAAAATCGACGTTTCGGGCAAAAGCCCTTCATCAGGAATAAAGGCAGAGAGCCTGAAGCGTGGAGAAAGGTCCTAGGGAGTGTTGCTGAACAAAGGGACCTTGGAGTGCAGGTTCATAGCTCTTTGAAAGTACAGTCACAGGTAGAGAGGATAGTGAAGGCAGCGTTTGGAATGCTTTCCTTTATTGGTCAGAGTATTGAGTACAGGAGCTGGGAGGTCATATTGCGGCTGTACAGGACATTGGTTAGGCCACTGTTGGAATACTGCGTGCAATTCTGGTCTCCTTCCTATCAGAAAGATGTTGTGAAACTTGAAAGGGTGCAGAAAAGATTCCCAAGGATGTTGCCACGGTTGGAGGATTTGAGCTATAGGGAGAGCTTGAATAGGTTAGGACTGTTTTCCCTGGAGCATCAGAGGCTGAGGGGTGGCATTATAGAGGTTTATAAAAGCATGAGGAGCATGGATAGGATAAATAGACAAAGTCTTTTCCCTGGGGTTCGGGGAGTCAGACCTAGAGGGCATAGGTTGAGGGTGAGAGGGGAAAGATATAAAAAAGACCTAAGGGGCACCTTTTTCACACAGGTGGTGGTACTGTTTTGAATGAGCTGCCAGAGGAAGTGGTGGAGGCTGGTACAATTGCAACATTTAAGAGGCATTACGACTCGCTGAGTAAAGAATCTACCCCTAACATCTGTCCTATACCTACCCCCCCTTAATTTAAAGCTATGCCCCCTTGTCGGCATGGACAGGTTGGACCAAAGGGTCTGTTTCCATGCTGTACATCTCTATGACTCAACACCTGATCAGGTTCTGGGGATTTATCCACCTTTCTACATTTTAAGACATTCAGCACCTCCTCTTCTATAACATGGGCACTTTCCAAGATGTCGTGACTTATTTCTCCACGTTCTCTTGTTTCCATATCCTTGTACAGTAAACACTGATGCAAAATACTCATTTAGTATCTCCCCCATTTCCTGTGGTTGCACGTGTAGGCTGCCTTGGTGATCTTTAAAAGGATCTATTCTCTCACTAGTTACCCTTTTGACCTTAATGTATTTGTAGAATCCCTTTTAATTCTCCTTAACCCTTTTGCTAAAGCTATCACGTCTCCTTTTTGCTGTCCTGATTTCCCTCTTAAGTATACTTTTACTGCCTTTATACTTTGAGGGATTCACTTGCAAAGATAATATCCCTAAAGTATTTAGGAGGGGGGAAAAAAAAAGGTCTACTGACTCTTAGTTATTCATTTGCATTTACCAAATAGACAATTTTGATACCTGCCCTCACCACATATTATAGGGGCAGCTTTGGTTTGGGTGTGAAAATAGGCTGAGTGGTTAGCCTACCATTTTATATGTGCCCCTTCAGACAGTTCCAGCACAGATAAATAAAATCAAGCCCTAGGTCACTCACGCACGTTCCTTCAGTCATTGATACCATGTGTCTCTATTTGCCATTTCTTTTTTAAAAAAAATTTCAAGGATACCACCAGAGCAACAGAGGATGCTCTGGATGTCCAGGATGTGTTTGTAATATACTGCGTGTGTGTGTGTGTGTGTGGCACAGGTGGGGCAAAGTGATAGAACAGAAAATGAGAAAAAGTTGCATATGCCTCGGGAGAGGACAGAAATACTTTTCAAATTAATGTTGATTTTGCATAAAATAAAAGATAAAACATTCTCTCAAAAGTGTCTGAAATGGATGGGCGTTCATTTTTTAAAATATTATAAAGCAAGCCGGATACAGAACTACGTCTCCCTTCATTCATAGACCTAGACACAATCACGTCTCCCCATGTCCACTGAACCATACACAGTGTCCTTACGTCAAGGTCAAAAATACAGCTACACATAACACTGGCCTTCTGTCACTATCTGGCAAAAATAGAGGTTTTGAAACCCAATGAAAAAAGTCTGATTGTCTTTGTCTGTCTCCCCTCCATAAACATTCATCACTACCTCTTCTAGTTTCTCTCTCAAATCCTTTTCAGCCTGTTAGCAGACCGAACATTTTAAAGGCTTCTTGTTCCCTTCTAATGGTTCAAGGTAGTTGGTACTGGGTTGCCCAGAAATGGCAAAACCTTGGCCCACCTCATCTTTAATTCAATTGCATGATAAAGATTTGAATGAAGCAATACACTATTTAGATTTGCTGAAATGCTGCACTGTTTTCAAAGCACAATGCAACAGGATTGCTCATGTTCCACAGCACTGGTGCAGAGCTGTGAGATTATCAATTATGGCCTTAAACACTTGATGGGCCTTTACTCCTCAAACATTAGTCACACTGTATATACTCGAGAAATTGTCAGTTTTTTAAATACATTTAAGGTTAAATTTATGGGGTTGATTATTATACAGACCCACTTTTGAGTGGTTGAAATTCATGCCCGGCAACATTCATACCGTATTATTTGCAGAAGCCCAATTGATCTCTAAACAAATAATGAAAGAACTAATTATGGTAATTCTGAAAACACAGAGCAGAGCTGGACGACAGCACACTGATTCATAAATGTTTAACTGTTATCTGTAAAGAACTAGAATTAACTTTTACACAAGGTATGTGGAAAATTACTGATATTTTTGGCCAAAAAGTGGGTGTTGGCTTTTACATGAGATTCACTATTACTCAAATATATACAGTATTCACATCACAAGTCACAAAGTTCCATTGGAGTACAGTTACTGATGAAGTGGCCATTAATCATCTGTAAGTCTCAATAGCAGATGCAAGCAGTCCAACCCAGTTATCCCACATCCCCAATCAGGTCAGAACAATATTAATGGAGTTATTAGTCAAGGCACCAATGCTCAAAATATAAGGGGGTGGTCGGCAAACACCTTCAGCCTCAAAATCCTCAAGGGAAATTTAATCACAAAGGTAACCACCTCCCCCTCCCAACCCCGCCAACAACTGGAAATGACAGAATCAGTGAGGAGTAAATCGACCAATTGCCAGATTGGTTTTCTCTTGCATTTGCATTCAGGCAATTAAAGAAAGAAAAGTAAGCAAACTGCCAAGGAGCCTTTTGTTGAGAAGCAGAGGCCTGGAAGGAGTTTCCTAAGGTGGGGTCAGAGGGCTAACTGGGCCAAGGCTGCAGAATCACGCTTCCCCCGCCACCACCTACAGCAGACTGAAAGGTGGAGGGACGGAAGATCTAGGGGAAGGAGGGAGAGAAAAGGGTTAGTGCTTTGGGAAATCAAGGTGAAGGGGGAAGTGGAGGTGAAGAGCAGAAATGTTGTTTTATTCATTTTGGGATGTGGGTGTAGAGGATTGGCCCAGCATTTATTGCCTATCACTAATTGCCCTTGAGGAGGTGGTGAGCTGCCTTCTTGAACTACTGCAGTCCACGTGCTGTGGGTAGACATAATGTCCTCAGGGAGGGAATTCTAAGACTTTGATACAGTGACAGTGAAATAATGGTGATATATTTCCAAGTCAAGATGGTGAGTGGCGTGGAGGAGAACTTGCAGATGGTGGTATTCCCATGTATCTCCTGCCATTGTCCTTCTTGATGGAAATGGTCATGGGTGTGAAAGGTGCTGAGGATCTATGGTGAATTTCTGCAGTGCTTCTTGTGGATAGTACACATTGCTTATGGCTGTAGTGCCAATCAAGCAAGCTGCTTAGTCCTGGATAGTGTCAAGCTTCTTCAATGCTGTTGCAGCTGCATCCATCAGACATATGAGAGACTTGTGCTTTGTAGATGGTGGACAGGTTTTGAGGGGTCAGGTGGTGAGTTACTCGCTGCAATATTCCTAGCCTTTGACCTGCTTTTGCAGCCACTGTTGTGACGATGCTGCTTATTTAATACGGTTATTTTATCCTTGGTTTTGTTCAAAAGGGGTTGTTAAAAACAGAATTCCAATTTGTCTAGGAAAAGGCCACTTTGATTACGGCTAACAGACACTGTCTAAAGCAACAATCAGGGAAAAAAGGCTTCTAAAGTTTTATTTGAAAACAGTTGTACAATGAAAAGGGAGTGGCTAGTTCTCCCAGTTCAGGGATTTTTCTAGTTTGGTTTAGCTTAGCAGTTAGAAACTGTTGAGGACAAAGCAGCAGCTACAGTGAAAAGAGGTTCCATGCTTCAAACAAATGATCCCTGGCTGACACTCTTTCCCTGACATCTCTCTCTCTCCTTTAAGAACCTGATCTGAATTTACCTTTTTGCCAGGGGGTGTATTAATGAGATGTTGCAGGAAATCAGAAGAGCTCTTTGTTAAGTTGTGGGGGATATCGTGTCGGTCAGGTTTTCAAATCATTGTTATTCTAAATTCTTTCATCTGCCCAAAATAACTAGAAATGTTAGGGTCTGGGCTACCTTCTTAAAATGTTTTGAGGGGGTCAGGCCTAGTCCATAACACACTGTTTATCTGGCAAGTCTAGTTCAGGTTCCAGTCAATGGTAACCCCCAGGTTGTTGACAGTGGTTGATTGAGTGTTGGTAACACCATTGAATGTCAAGAGGCGATCATTAGATTGTTTCTTATTGGTGATGGTCATCGCCTGGTATTTGTTACTTGTCACTGGTCAAACCAGCCTGGACACTGTCCAGATCTTGTTGCATTTGAAGAAAGATTGCTTCAGAATCTGAGGCAGTGTAAATGGTATTGTGCAATCACCGATGAACATCCCCACATCAGACCTTAGGATAGAGGGAAGATCATTGATGAATCAGCTAAAGTTAGTTGGGCTGAGGACACCACCCTGAGGAAATCCTGCAGAGATGTCCTGGAGTTAAGATGACTGACCTCCATCATTCACAACCATCTTCAATTGTGCCAAATATGACTCCAGCCAACAAATAAGTTTCCCCATGATTCAAATCAATTCCAGTTCTACTCGTGTTCCTTGATGCCACAAATGGGTTAAATGCTGCCTGTCATCAAGGGCAGTAACTTTCCCCTCAGCAACGTTCAAAAGTCTGAAGCAGTTTATTACAGGCCTTCACTTCCTCTGTCAAGTTCTGATTCGGAGATGCCGGTGTTGGACTGGGGTGTACAAAGTTAAAAATCACACAACACCAGGTTATAGTCCAACAGATTTAATTGGAAGCACACTAGCTTTCGGAGCGACGCTCCTTCATCAGGTGATTGTCTGTCAAGTTCAAGCAGCAAATAATGTGCAAATGAACATAAGGAAGATAAGGTCAATTCTTTTCTCATAAAAGTAGACGGTGGATTTGTGAAAATTGGCCATCAAGCATCTCTTAATATGATAAAGCCACTTGTCGATTTGCACCTGAACAATGCCATTGGTGGATTCTCCTGTTGTTTCAATGTTTGTTCAGAGGGAAATAAAAAGACCATTTTACAGTCAAGGTTGATGCTGACTTAACATAACATTAGGCAAATGGCATAGCCAATTGCAAATACTGCATTTTACATATGTGCTAAAATGGGTGGAGCTATGGGCTTTACAGTGTGCTCACTTGTCCTGAAGACACTTGACTCTGTCTGGTCAAATGTTGAAAACACTTGATGACAGACTCCTCTATTTGGATCTGTTCAAGGTTGTTTCTTTACCCATGCATTAGGAGCCAAGTTGCAAGCTCTGAAATTGGTTTGCAGATTGTTTTTCTATCTAAGTGGCATGCAGTGCAGGTTCCCACGTAAAGCTGGCTGTACAGCACTACATGTGCTATGTTGAAATCCTCCATGCAACCATATCATCGGCTCACTGAAGCAGAGCTCTAATGAACATGTTCTCTTTGTCAGGGAAGCAGCACTTTGCATGAAATCTACTGGCACGTTAGAGACTTTGTCCTGCTCTTGCAAAGAGATCTCAAGTACAGAAAGTGAAATTCTTCTTGTTATTTTATGCTAAGGGTGACTTGATTGAAGTGTACAAGAATATTATTGACAAGGTGGATGTGGAAAAAGATATATTCTCTTGGGAGTTGGTCTAGACTACAGGGCAGTCTTGTGGGGTCAGCCTTTTATGTCAGAGGTGAGGAAATGTTTTCAGCCCTCGTAGGGGTTGTGGAATTCTCCACCTCAGAAGATGGTGAAAATAGGATAATTTAATATTTTAAAGAGAGAGATGGATTCTTTCTTGGGTAACCTCAGGGTAGATGGGAATCTGGGATTCGAAACACATTATATCAACCATGATTTTATTCAATGCTGATTAGCCTACTTTGGCTGCTATTTCATATGCTTGTTTAACATTGCCCAAGTTTCACACCCATAAAGGAGTGATGTAAGAAACACTTTCAACTTTGCTCTAAAACAAATTCCATGCTCTTTCCAAAAGTCTGTGGGCGGGCCTGCCAGATGCTGAGCTTGCTTTTACATGTGATATTTGATTTTGTTATCCAACAGTGTTACTGGAGAAGACTTCCCAAAACGTACTGAACAGAGAGGTTGTTGTAGATATTGACCTTAGGACTGTGACATGGCCAAAGGTAGTTGGATTTCCATCTTCTTCTGGTTTGTTGTTAGGTTGAAGTGATGAGGCTATGGCAAAGGGATCAACAAGCAACTGAAGAAACACTGAATGAACTGCAGAATAGAAACAAATTTTAGAAATTGCTGGAAAAGCTCAGCAGGTCTGGCAGCATCTGAGAGAAATCAAAGTTAACGTTTTGGGTCAAGTGACCCTTCCTTGGAGAAACAAGTGAATAATACTGATCATCTTTTCTGATGAGCCATGTTGTATAGAATTGTCCTTCGGTCTTCCTAGCTTCAGTATCAAAAGCTTTGGTCAGATGAATGAAAACCATTCCTCAGGGTTGAAAAAAAAATCACCAACATTTAGTCATGGAACTTTCTTCAACTTTGATGTGGTATATAAGCTGAATCAATTAAAAACAACCCTTGCATGGATTTTCTTGCACCAGTAACATGTTGTTAGCTTTCAGCAAGGATCCAGCTCATGTTGTAGGAATTATATCGTAAATGTTTCTAGTTCCTTGAAGGTAGGGTCACAGTTAGACAGAGTAGTTAAAAAGGTGTTTGGTACACTTGCCTTTATTGGTCAGTGCATTGAGCATAGGAGTTGGGATGTCATGTTGTGACTGTACATGACATTGGTTAGGCCATTATTGGAAAACTGTGCTCATTTCTGGTGTCCCTGCTACAGGAAGGGAGTTGTGAAGCTTGAAAGGATGCAAAAACATGTAAAAGAATGTTGCCAGTGTTGGAAGATTTGAGCCAATGTGAGAGGCTCAATAGGCGGGAGCTGTTTTCCCTGGAGTGTCAGAGGCTAAGGGGTGACCTTGCAGAGTTTTATTAAAATCATGATGGGCATGGATAGGGTGAATAGCCAAGATCATTTTCCCAGAGTAGGGGAGTCCAAAACTAGATGGCATAGGTTTAAGGTGAGGGGAGAGATTTAAAAGGGACCTCAGGGGCAACTTTTTCATGCAGAGAGTGGTGCACATATGGAATGAGCTGCCAGAGGAAGTGGTGGAGGCTGGTACAATTACAACATTTAAAAGGCATCTGGATGAGTATATGAATAGGAAGGGTTTAGTGGGATGGTGGGAAATGGGACTACATTAATTTTGGATACCTGGTTGGCATGGGTGAGCTGGACTGAAGAGACTGTTTACATTCTGTACATCTCTATCATCCAGAGAGACTGTCAAAAATCATGGGACTTTTTGGTTACAAAGCTACAATATTTTAACTATTAGAGCATCCTCTAGTGATAGTACAAGGAACTGCAGTACTATACATTTCAAGTTCTCCTCACAACTTTGCCCTAGCCAAATAACAATTATTTTTAAAGATGCTCAAGTGTATTAGAGATGTGCAAAGATTTTGGCAGGCTCTTCACCACAGAGGCATAATAGCAAAAAGTGAGTACTACCTCCAAAATAGAGCCTTGGCGGTCACTGCAGTGTATGACAGTAACTTCCAATCTGGTAACTTTTACTACCTTGAAGGGAACGATTTGTAGACACATGATATCATCGTCACCTGCACGTTTCATTTAGGTCATGTACCATCCTGACTTGAAATTACATCAATGCTGCCTGCAAAATCCTGGAACTTCCTGCCTTCAGAACCATGGAGGAGAAAGTGAGGTCTGCAGATGCTGGAGATCAAAGCTGAAACTTTATTGCTGGAACAGCACAGCAGGTCAGGCAGCATCCAGGGAACAGGAGATTCGACTGAAGAAACTGGTGAAGTCCATGTTCATCCCCTGTGGTTGGAGGGTTCCCAGTCGGAAGATAAGATGCTCCTCCTCCGACCGTCGGGTTGTTGTGGTTTGGCGGTGGATGAGTCCAATGACCTGCATATCCTCGGTGGAGTGGGAGGGGGAGTTGAAATGCTGTGCCACAGGTTGGTTGGGTTGGTTCGTCCGGGTGGCCCAGAGGTGCTCTCTGAATCGCTCCGCTAGTAGGCGGCCTGTCTCCCCAATATAGAGGAGGCCACACCGGCTGCAGTAGATGATGTGGGTGGAGGTGCAGGTGAATCTGTGGCGGATATGGAAGTTTCCTTTGGGGCCTTGGAGAGGAGTGAGGGGGGAGGTGTGGGCGCAAGTGTTGCACCTCCTGCGGTTGCATGGGAAGGTGCCGGGAGTGGAGGTTGGGTCGGTGGGGGGTGTGGATCTGACAAGGGAGTCGCGGAGGGAGTGGTCTCTACGGAAAGCTGGTAGGGGAGGGGAGGGAAATATATCCTTGGTGGTGGGGTCCGTTTGGAG
The DNA here is from genome assembly GCF_004010195.1 of Chiloscyllium plagiosum. NCBI lineage: Eukaryota > Metazoa > Chordata > Chondrichthyes > Orectolobiformes > Hemiscylliidae > Chiloscyllium > Chiloscyllium plagiosum. The sequence continues at coordinate 54,254,092 of NC_057733.1, read as the reverse complement.
GTGGCGGAAGTGACGGCGGATGATGCGCTGTACATGGAGATTGGTGGGGTGGTAGGTGAGGACCAGTGGGGTTCTGTCCTGGTGGCGGTTGGAGGGGCGGGGCTCAAGGGCGGAGGAGCGGGAAGTGGAGGAGATGCGGTGGAGGGCACCGTCGACCACGTCGGGGGGTAAATTGCGGTCCTTGAAGAAGGAGGCCATCTGTGTTGTACGTATTTTGAACTGGTCCTCCTGGGAGCAGATGCGGCGGAGACGAAGGAATTGGGAGAATGGGATGGCGTTTTTACAGGGGGCAGGATGGGAGGAGGTGTAGTCCAGGTAGCTGTGGGAGTCGGTTGGTTTGTAGTAGATGTCCGTGTTGATTCGGTCGCCTGAGATAGAAACAGAAAGGTCTAGGAAGGGGAGGGAGGAGTCCGAGACTGTCCAGGTGAATTTGAGGTCGTGGTGGAAGGTGTTAGTGTAGTGGATGAACTGTTCAACCTCCTCGTGGGAGCACGAGGTAGCGCCGATACAGTCATCAATGTAGCGAAGGAAAAGATGGGGGGTGGGGCCAGTGTAGTTGCGGATTAACAGTGTAGTTTCAGAACCATGAGTATAGCTAAAGCCGCAAGGAGGCAGGCTCACTCCATCTTCTCAAAGGCAATAAATGCTGGCCTGCAACATCCCACATCCCATGAACAAATAACTACATCACGTTCAGAAAGATGAAGACTTGATAACAGCAACACAAAAAAATATTTTTAGTCAAGAAATGCAATCAGTAGTATTAAACAGTGTAACGTAATTTTGCTCAGTCTGTTCCATATTTCAAGTGCTCTTGCCCCAAATTGCAAATTGGGTTGCGAGGGAAGTATGTGCATATTTTGCTCTGTGAATTATCTATTGTAATACCAGCACTGGCTCCTTTACAGAAATGAATTACAGAAAATAAGTAACGTTTAACATTTCCAATGGCAACCTCAGATTCCAATCAGTCAGATCAAACTGGTCACAAGATAAAATTTTTAAAAAAGATTTGCATGTATAATGTGCCTTTCAGAACTTCAGCATGGGCTAAAAGACTTTATAGCCAACAAAGGCACATTTGCAGTGTAGAAAACTCAGCAGCTAACTTGCACATAGCAGGCTTTCATAAACAGCAATGAGATCTTTTGTGATGTTGATTGAAGGATAAATATCAGCCAGAGATTGGGCAGGATCTCTCTACCCCTCTATGAATACTGCCATGCAATGATTAAAAACCTAAAAAACTGTGGATCCTGTAAATCAGAAACAAAAGAAATTACTGGAAAAGTTCAGCAGGTCTGGCAGCATCTGTGGAGACAATGCAATGATTAAGTTTGGGTGAAGGCTAAGAAGGTCATTTGTTAATGTTTCATCTAAAGGGTGTATCACTCCTTCATTACTGCAGTGAGAGTCTAAGTCTGGGTTTTGTGCTCAAAGCTTTGGAATGGAAATTGAAACCACAATCTCATGATTCAAAATACAGCCACGCCTGTTTTAATCACCTCAGCATTTCCAGCTTAAAATTTTATTTCTATGATTTCTATGCTCCATTACCTAAGCTGTATCTCATTAATTCCATTTAAGGTTTTATTGGAAAGCAAGATTGTTAAAATAAGAACTCATGTTAAAACATAATAACTTGACTAGTATGTAACAGCTTTAATTACTCAGGGTCTTAAAACTACTTGTTTCTTCTAAACTACTTCCTGTTTGCACTGAACTTTTGAGAAGTGCTGAACCCATGACTGAAGTCTCATTCCTACAAATGATGTTGTACATCCAGTAGTTTACAATCAGGATACAAAAAAAAGACAAGGACCATTATCGTGACATTCTAGATAAACATTTTTATTGTGGAATGGTAGGCTGGGGGAAGGGTGAGGGGATGGATTAAAATGCTTAAATATAACAACTTAATTGGGAATCCTTCTCTAAAATGTTCTAACAAAATTTGAAACTCAAATCCAGAAGTTGTTGAATTGATCTAGGGGCATACACACAACCAAAGCAAAACCAGAATCAATGGGTATCAGGGGGCAAAATCTCCACAGGTCAGAATTATATCTGGCATATAGAAAGATATGTTTGTTGGAGGTCAGTCATCTCAGGACACCTCTGCAGGAGCTCTTCAGTGTAGTGCCCTCAGCCAAACCATTTTCAGCTGCTTTATCAATGACATTCCTTCCATCCGAAGGTCAGAACAGGGGAAGTTCGCTGATGCATAATGTTCAGCACTATTCACGTCTCTTCGGATACTGAAGCAGTTCATGTTCAAACGCAACAAGATGTGGACAATATCCAGGCTTGGGCTGACAGGTGGCAAGTAACATTCGTGCTATATAAATACCAAGCTAGGATCATTTCCAATAAGGAAGAATCTAACCACCACCCTTTGATATTCAATGGTCTTACCTTCACCAACTCTCCCACTATCAACATCCTGGGAGTTACCATTAACCAGAAACTCAACTGGACTCACCACATGTAAATAGTAGCTACAAGAGCAGGTCAGAGGCAAGGAATACTGCTGCAAGAAATTCACCACCCAACTCTCCAAAGCCTGTCGACCATTTACAAGACACATGTCAGGAGTGTGATGGAATACTCTCCACTTGCCTGGATGGGTGCAACATCCTCGAAGCTTGACACCATCCAGGACAAAGCAGCTTGCTCGATTGGCACCACGTTCACAAGCATCAACACAGTCCACCACCAACACTCAGTAGCAGCAGTAGGTACTATCTACACGTTGCCCGGCAGAAGTTCACCAAAGTTCCTCAGACAGTATCTTTCAAATCCACAATCACTTCCATCTCAAAGGTCAAAGGCAACAGATATATGGGAATAACATCACTTGCAATTTACCCTCCAAGCCACTCACCATTGCCATTCCTTCAATGTCAGTGGATTAAAATCCTGATATTCCCTCCCTAATAAAATTGTGATGTGGAGGTGTCAGTGTTAGACTGGGATGGACCAAGTTAAAAATTACATGACACCAGGTTATAGTCCAACAGGCTTTTTTGCAAGTACAAGTTTTCAGAGAACTTCTCCTTCAGTAGGTAGCTAATGGGGTAAGATACATAGGCAATTTATAAGCAAAAGATTCAAGTGTCATCAGTGATGCAATGTTTTGACAAACCAAGATGACTGTTAAGTCTTTAATCAGTTAGAATGAGGATGCAGGTTTTGATTGATTAGTATGCAAATCTCAGAATAAAATTGTGAGTCAACTGACAGTATGTGGACTGCACTGGTTCATGGAAGCAGCTCACCACACCTTGTCAGGGACAACTATGGACAGCCAACAATGCTGGCCAGCGATAGACATCTACATCCCATGCATGAATAAAACAAATAATTGTAATCAGAACCAGAAAGGATTTTACCAGTTTGTTTGACATTGAAATGTTGCAGTTCTTAGTTTCTGTCACTAGATGGTATAAGCCTAGTAAGCAATGTAAACTGAATGTACTGTAACAGTGATACATATTAGAACTCGCAAGACTACTTCTCCAGACCAGAAGCAACACTTTCAAGAATGAGACATAGTGCTTCGCATCATGAAACAAAATCAGAAGTCCATGCACAACTATTTGCTCAAATGTTTACACATTTTCTCAATGAACAGATCTGTTGCATTTTGAAGAAAGACAAAGAAAGACAGATATGCATTCCCTGAGGACAAGGAGAAAAACTGTGTAAAATACACAGTAACAATGCAGATAAAGACTTTCCTGAAGAGGGGAGCTCATAACATAAGTGTGGTGCTAACAGGACCTCTAATTAGGGCAATAGATAGCATCCTCTGAGGCCAAGAATGAAAAAGAATATGCTGCTGTCAACCCAGTGCCAGGATGAGGGGGATCTTGTGGTAGCTGGTGAGAAATGTGGAAACAGGGAGGGAAAACCTAATTTGTCATTGACCACATGGAAGAAACAAGACAAGCACAAATAGGGAAGGAGTAACTGACATTAGGCCCTATAATGTCAAAAAAAGGAACTTGGAGGTAAATAATTTTTGGAGCCACGTACAAACTGGTACATGAACAGAGAGAACAGGAGAATTAACACATGGGTACAGGGTTAGTTTGAGGCACACAGCACAGAGATTAATTTTCTTTAAACACTGGCACAGATTCTGTTGGGATTGTCTCCACTTCATCAAGGATGGTGCCTTGCTTGGTCCTACTAGGAGATGTAAAACAATTTCAACTGGAATAAGAGGAAAGGAGGAAGGAGTAATCTAATAGAAATTAAGAATCCCAAATGTAAACTAGACAGTGTCCAAGCCATCAAACTGACTTCTTGGGGACTTCAAAACTAGGGAGCATATTTTCAAGGTGAAAATAGAAAGATTTTAAAAAGACACGAAGGCACTTTTTTTTATAAAAAGAGTGGTTCTTGTGTGGAATGAAATTCCAGGGGAAGTGATGGATGTGGATACAGTTACAATGTTCAGCGTGTCGATTTGCCAGCCATTCTTCTTCAATGCACTGTAGAGTTACTTATTGGGCGGCACGGTGGCACAGTGGTTAGCACTGCTGCCTCACAGCGCCAGAGACCGGGTTCACTTCTTGCCCCAGGCGACTGTGTGGACTTTGCACGTTCTGCCTGTGTCTGCGTGGGTTTCCTCCGGGTGCTCCAGTTTCCTCCCACAGTCCAAAGATGTGCAGGGCCAGGTGAATTGGCCATACTAAATTGCCCGTAGTGTTAGGTAAGGGGTAAATGTAGGGGTATGGGTAGGTTTCACTTCGGCGGGTCGGTGTGGACTTGTTGGGCCGAAGGGCCTGTTTCCACACCGTAACGTAATCTAATCTAATCTAATGTTTAAATGACATTTGGACAAGTACATTAATAAGAAATGTTTGGAGGGAATGAGCCAAATGCAGGCAGGAGGAACTGGTTTAGTTTGAGATTTATGGTCGGCATGGACTGATTGGACCGAAGGGTCTATTTCGGTGATATGTAACTCTATGCAGACACATAAAACAGTGACTGGAGTACTCATTTAGTGTGAAGTAAGTTGCTTGTTGTTCTTGTTCAAATGCTATGTCTCAACAGTAACAATGCAGCTTAATAACACAAGTTCAACGTTTCTAGCAACAATAACCAAGAACCGAAATGCACTGAATTATCTATGACCATCCCAATCAACTAGGACCACATTCTACATGTTCCTGCTTACCTCTGTATGTCTTTGATGAAGTGCATTGTATTCTTTCTTGAGTTCAGATTCTCGTTCTTCCAACCTACCAACTGAAAAAAAAAAGTTAGAATGCTTTCCAAAATGCCAACAAAACCATACCTTGCATCTCAACCTTCAACCACTGAGTCAGTCCAGAACTAATATTAATGTCCCCTCTCCTCTCACTTATCAAAGAAATTAATCACACTACTGTATTACACTCGTAGTTTCTGGGAGGGATTAAATAACTTCAATTAAAGTATAAACAGCAACATACATTTTAAAAAATCATAATGGACAGGTATTCATCTTTCACACCTTCAAATGTGCCATTTTACAAATATACTTTGTTTTAATTTTACTTTTTGCATTATCAAATTAAATGAAACAAGATTTGCAATTAATTTTAAGCTACTCAAATCCTGAATAAAAACACTAGGAACTATCGATGAAATTACACTCAGTCCTGCCACGTTATGGTAAAACCCGCAATGGCCAGCTGAATTTTCAGTACAAATGAATTTAGTTTCAGCAATTACACCATCATGTTTTCCATAATTAGGTCATGTTACAAAACCATTAAATTGATTTATCATTTAATGTGCTTAATAATCAATTTATACAAGTCCAAACAGCAGTCATATATGCTATAAACTTCAGTAATGAAGATTGATATGGAAAACCGACGGATGGATAGAAAGAAGAATACAGCGCAGTACAGGCCCTTCGGCCCTCAAAGTTGCGCCGATCCAAGCCCACCTAACCTACACTAGCCCACTATCCTCCATATGCCTATCCAATGCCCGCTTAAATGCCCATAATGAGGGAGAGTCCACCACTGCTACTGGCAGGGCATTCCATGAACTCACGACTCGCTGAGTAAAGAACCTACCCCTAACATCTGTCCTATACCTACTCCCCCTTAATTTAAAGCTATGCCCCCTTGTAATAGCTGACTCCATACGTGAAAAAAGATTCTCACTGTCGACCCTATCTAAACCCCTAACCATCTTGTACTTGTATCTTGGAGATATTCTTTAATCAGAGTATACAGCTGATGGGGTAAATCAGCAAAACTGCTGATTTGAAATCAGCAACCAAATTTAATGGCCACTGCTGCAAATTGTTCTATAATTACTATGAACAATATGCATAAAGTTGTTGTACTTTGACCACAATATAGATATATTTATACTGCTAGCCCAACTCAAATTATTGCAGAATATCAATACACTGAACATCCTGGGGAAGAAGTATAAGATACTGACCCAGATTTTACAAAATTCATAGATCAGACATAATTGTTATTTGCTACAGGTCAGTGGTAGTACTCTCGTCACTCCAGAGACTTTGAGCACATTATCTAAAACACTTGGGTGGGCCAATGAAAAAATATGGAAATTATGCTAACCCAAGGCCCTGTGTGATCCCTCAGATGGAAATAAAGACCCCCACGGGATTTTCCCCCATCCTATCCAATGTCTATCATTCCAAGCAAAAAGTAAAACATCTTATCTAATCATCAACTCATTGCTAATTGGGGAAGTTTGCAGTACACAAAAAGAGCTGTCATATTTCCCACATTACAACAATGACTACACTTAAAGTACTAATCTCGCTGTTAAGCACTCTGTAATATCTGTTTTATTGTCCTATTAATAACAGCCATTCTGATGGTTCAGTTTTTGTAACAATAGTTACAAGAAAGCATGGAAATTAAATCCACTTTATTAGAATTCAGTTCAATATTATAGATACAATTCGAATTTTGCAAGAGGATAAGGTATGCCCCATGACAGCAATCAGACTCCGTAACGTGAATATGAAACATTATTAAAAATCTTTAAGACATGTGCCATAAAATGAAGTCATAAGTCTCAAAAGCTTTGCGTCTCTACCCTATGCTGTTACTTATGAGTGCAACAATATAGTGGTTATTTCCCTGAGCAAAGTAATTCAGATCTAAGTCCAAACGCAACGATAGCAGCTGATAATTAAATCTGGAATAAAAAGATAGTATCTGTTACGGTGATCAGAAAATAACAAACTGTCATGAAAACCCTTGCCCTTCAGGGAAGAAATTTGTTTTTAAATATATAATTACATATAACTGTGCCATCACTTTTGTTACATTGGAATCCAAACTAGAGGGCTTGAAAATAGGAACGGGAGGAGGCCATTTAGCTCAAGCCTGTTGAGACATTCAATGAGGTCACGTCTGTACATTCACCCCGCATCTCTTAATAGCTCTGGTTAGCAGAAATAGAAGATAATAGCAATAAACTCAAAATGGAATCCAGTGGAATTTCCCCAGAGAGTGACAAGAATATGGACTCGATGTTGTTACCAGAAAGAGAAGTTGAGGTGAATGTCAGATACATCTAAGGGGAAACTGGAGAAGCAAGTGAGGCAGAAACAAATAAAAGTGTACTGACAGAATTAGATAAAGGGGTTAGTAGCAGATTCAGTGCAGCATGAAGATTAGCACCAACCACTTGCACCAAATATCCTGTTTCCGAATTCTGCAAATTCTATGCACATCTTTGTAAAATTGTCCAGAACATTTCCCGTTCTAGACAGACAAATAGGCTAAGTGAAAGCACACGGATGATTTCAAATGAGAGTCAACCAGGAGACACCAACACTGTTCTGATGAGATAATGTAACTTGCTGCTCCTGAGAGGAAAATAGGAATTTGTACATTTCAGACTGCAAAGCACTTCCTAACGATGAAGCAATGTGAGGTAATTGATTCACCGCAATGATGCAAGTTTTGAACTTCAGGGTCTCAATTAGCTGCAACCACTCTATTCAATTCAGATAAATGATTATCACTGGGAAGTACCTACAATAATACACTGATGAGTTAATTTGCTGGGTGGAGCCTGGTGCACATGGAGGCCAATGAAACAGAGAAGACCGATATGCATTAATCGTATGATGCATTAATCGTATGTTGTATTAATTCAAGAGTTGCAAAGCACTTATATTTTTATTTGTTTAGAATAATTTTCTTGACTGGCTGAACACACTGCAGCTGATGGGTGTGGGAGACCTCTACTTCTTAGTCATTGCTCGTGCCTCCCTAACCTAGAGTGGATTTTCACCTCTCCTGGCCTGTTTCCCAAAATTGAGACTGCACTGCAGCTTTTTCTTTTGAACACAGGCTGAAAGAAGGTGTGAGGAGTAGGTCTGGAAACAGTTTCTGTCCAAATCCTTTTCACACACTGTCCTTGAAGAAAACTTATTTCTCAGTGAAGTTTTGTTCGTAGATTAAGTTTGATAGGTTCTCTTACCATCCACTATTCTTTTTCACTGTCGAGCTATGATGGCTCATGAGGCTGGGAGGGAAGGGAACACCACAGGATAAATAATTTATGGCATTGGGGAACAGGATTGGAGGTTGGTGAGAGACATGAGAGGTATGCTAACAGCACTGAAAGAAGGGTGGATTGGTGATAAAATGGGGACGATTTGAGAGAGATGAAAGTAATTGAAAATAATACAACATGACAAGAAAGGTTGTGAGATCAGAAGTCCAAGTTCCACCGAAATAAGAATACTAATTTCACCAAAAATGTTTTGCAGTTCTACTGGTTCAATATAAACCTATGGTGTTCTAATATCTTACATAAATATTTATTGGAACAAAGGACACGTTTCTTCATTATTCTAGTTAGATATGATTTGAGATGTGAGAAACCTTAATGAAAACTGTTATACCTTGATAATTAAAATCAAAACCTTCCCTGACACAACTGCCTCATTAAGATTGTTCTCAGTTGGGATCCTTAACCTCCTCTGTTATCCTCTCTTTGGTGATTCAGATTCAAGATCAGTTCTTACTCTCTCTCCTGCGTTTACTTCCCATCTTTGCTCCCTAAAGCTATTCATCTACTGTGGAGAGAAAACAGAGGTAATGTTTCAGGTCTTGTGACCCTTCTGCTCAGTTTGTCCAGCAATTGCTGTTTTTTGTTACTGATGAGATAATCTCTGATCATTTCTAAATATCACTCTCCATATGCATTCCCTTCCCCACTCCCAAGTGAGCCCCTTTCAGAGCTTGATCCTGGAAACATCTCCCAAATTTTCAACTACCTACAGAGAATATCTCATTGCCCATAGTATTCAGGGATGGATAGGTTAGGTGCATTGTTCAGAGGTAAATACAGGATAATAGAGTCTGGATGGGTTACTCTTTGGAGGGTCGGTGTGGCCTTGTTGGGCAGACGGGCCTGTTTCTATACTGTAGGGATTCTATGATTCTACACAGAATACTGGAGAAACTCAGTAAATCTGGCAGCTATGGTGGAGCAAGAAACAATTAATGTTTCAAACCAAAGTGAATCTTCTTCAGTTAGCCCACCACATCTAACTTGTAGGGTGATGGCAGCATCTGTGATGACAGAACAGATTTATGTTACAAATCCAATGTGACTCATTGTACAGTTCCGCAGAGTCATATCGGATACAAAACATTGACTGTTTCTTTTTGTCAGGCCTGCTAAATTTCACCAGCATTTTCTTTTTTGGTTTCAGATATCCACCACCTGCAGTATTGTATTTTCACTGAACACATTGTTGCCTCACAACCTCTTCACTGAATCCTAATCTGTTTAGTGCCCTGTCACAATTACAAATCACTGATGATAACCATATCAAGATAACTTTCTCCTCCGACTGGAGAGGTGAATTAGGAACAAAACATAGGAATTAGGATCAGGTGTAGGCGATTCAACCCTTCAAGCTCATTCCACCATTTAACATGATCATGGCTGATCTTAATTGCTAGGTGGTAGAGATTTTAGATAAGTGGCAGGAGGTCTAATGGAGAAAATCTTTCTTCGAGAAAGTGATGGGCTATTTGGAACTCACTGCCTTAAAGGGTAGTAGAAGCAGGAACCATTTAACATTTAAGTACCTTGATGAATACTCGAAATACCATAATAAACGAGCTGTGGACTCGGTGCTTATAACTGAGTAAACGGGTGCTTGATGACTCATGCAGACACAATAGGCCGAAGGGACTCTTCTCATGCCATGCTGCAGTACTCTGACACTATATTCTATATCTGAGTTGACTGGGCCTAAAGTAAACTATCCTCATCCTATATGCAGACTTCGATGTAAGTGACCACTAAATTCTGCCCGATGCCATTCTACTATTTTGCTAGAGACATAAAAAAACTGCAGATGTTGGAATCCAAGCAGGAGACTGGAAGAACACAGCAAGCCAGGCAACACTATTTTGCGACAAAGTGGGAATGAACATGAAAAAAAAACCAAGACCAACAGATTCTGGAGATCTGAAAGATCAGTTCTGAGCAGGGGTCACCTACCTCGAAATGTTAATGGTTTTCCTTCCACAGATGCTGCCAGATCTGCTGATTTTCTCCAGCAATTTCTGTTTGCGTTTGTTTGGGAATGAACATGGCCTGGCTTCAATGCTATCTCCCCTATGTCTCTTTATCTCATCTGCAGTGAACTTAACTTCTCAAACTTGCACTGTTACCTCTAGTGCAAACTCCTGACCCCACTCAAAGGTGTGCCCTTGCCTCTTCCTCTTTCACAGCTATATAGTGCCTCTAAGCAACATCAAACCAAATCATGGCATCACTTTCCACATGTGCACTTAAATCCAACTGTCCCATTCCTCCACTTTTCTTGCCCTCTCTGCCAATGACTAAATTATTATACTGCTTCCTTGATATCTAGTATTAAACATAGAGATTTCTCCCAATATTTGAAAATGTAAGCTGTTGTCTTTCGTTCATCCTCACAAAATCTGTTGTTTATCCTCACAAAATCCACCCTCTTCTTGAGATGATTTGAGGCTGAGTACAACTCTATGGAGAAAGTGAGGACTGCAGATGCTGGGGATCAGAGCTTAAAAATGTGTTGCTGGAAAAGCGCAGCAGATCAGGCAGCATCAAAGGAGAAGGAGAATCGACGTTTCGGGCATGAGCCCTTCTTCAGGAATGAGGAGGGTGTGCCAAGCAGGCTAAGATAAAAGGTAGGGAGGGGGGACTTGGGGGAAGGGCGTTGGGAATGCGATAGGTGGAAGGAGGTTAAGGTGAGGGTGATAGGCCGGAGAGGGGGTGGGGGCGGAGAGGTCGGGAAGAAGATTGCAGGTCAAGAAGGCGGTGCTGAGTCTGAGGGTTGGGACTCCCCCTTACCTTAACCTCCTTCCACCTATCGCATTCCCAACGCCCCTCCCCCAAGTCCCTCCTCCCTACCTTTTATCTTAGCCTGCTTGGCACACCCTCCTCATTCCTGAAGAAGGGCTCATGCCCGAAACGTCGATTCTCCTTCTCCTTTGATGCTGCCTGATCTGCTGCGCTTTTCCAGCAACACATTTTTGAGTACAACTCTATGTTGGCTACAAACTACCTGGAAATATACCTTCGCTAAGATAATTTATTTTCACCTCTGGAACATGATAAGGCCTTGTCCTTGCCTCAGTTTATGTGATGTTGAAATCCCAAAGCCTTTTCTTACTCAGGACTGCATTATTCTAGTACATGGAACAGCTTTAATCATCCACCCAGAACAATCACAATGCACTACGTGAAAGGTTTTCATACTAACAAAAAAAAATTATAGAATCCCTTCAAAAGGGAAGCTGGCCATTCAGCGAATCGAATCCAAACAGACCCTTCGAAGAGCATCCCCCCATTTTCACCCCCTTACCCTATCCACATAACCCCACATTTACCACAGCCAATCCACCTAACCTGCACAACTTTGGCATGTGGGGTGAAAACCACAGCACCCTGAGGAAACTCACGCAGACACGCAGAGAATGTCTTTGTGGAGTTTGCACAGTTGCCAGAGGGTGGCATCAAACCCGGGTTCTTTGTGCTGTGCGGCAGCAGTGCTAACCACTGTACCATCGTGTCACTCCAAAACATCCCTGCATAAAAACAGAATTACTGTCAAGTTTGCGAAATTGCACCTTATTTATTTAGGTGAAAAAGTCAACACTCTCTTTATATTCATAGAGCAAACATATTGCAAGGCTGAGTTTCAGACCACACCTGAAAAAAATTGATGAAATATTCTGGATCCAATGATGTATGCGTCACAAACTTGAGGCAGTTCAAAACTCTGATGTGTGTCCGGACTCTCACCAGGTTTCATTCATCCACCTTCCTATGCTCACCATATTATATTAGAGAAAGCAAACAGGTGATGGATAGAATTATGGCCAATATTTATACAATCTAACTTTTATTTACAAACTGAAACATTATAAATATTAGCACTTAACATACCAGTTACAATGAATGCTTATTTGTTTCTCTAAGTGAAACAATATAGTAATGGTCTCCACCTGCATATAATTAAGCAGAATTGATACACAATGAACACACTGATCTATGTTAACTCCCAGTTTAGCAATACTCAACCTTAACATTATTGTCCATGGTTATGTAATTCTCCATAGTCTTTCTCCCCCTTATCTCTAATGTATACAGGCCTCTTTAGCATTTACAGTACAATTTTAATTACTCTCAAAGTTTGGGTGAAGATTTGTAGCTCGGGTGCTCGTTAATTACTCACTCATAAATTTCCTTCTCAACTCTTGTCTTTCTACTTCTTCTTCCTTTGTCCTTAAAAGATTTCTGTGACCAAGATTTTAGTAATCTGGCTGACAACCTTCTTAAATAATATCCTGTAAAATGTTGTTCGATCTTATAATCCATCATGAGACATTTTACTTACATACAATGGCAAAGGGAGGAACTTGAAGCAGTCAGCAGCATCCATTAAAAAGAAACAAAAGGAACTAAAGTCAGAAAAAGATCTGGGAGTTTCATAGTTTCAAGCAGCAAGAGGAACGTTTTCGAGTTCGAGTTACATAGCTCATTGTGGAAAAAGTGACATCATAGGCAAACAGAAATTGATTAATTTGCGGTTATTTTGTTCAGTCATCTATCGATATTGACCTAATTTTATTAGCAAACAATCAAAATAATGCATGGCAGGGCAGCTCAGCCAAGACAACGCTCATGTTGTGGCATATGGGGAATTGTGGTTACTTAATATGGTCAAGATGAACACATACGCAGGAAATGTCACCAGCTGTGGAAACCTGAGCTCTAAGTTTCAGAGCTACAGCAATGGCTGAATTCAACGTGCTTCATCTGTGAAGCTAAGAATTAAGTGGAGAACATGTACATTGCATCAGCCTTCACAGTGGAAGACAGTAGCACCATACCAGAACTTCAAAAGAGTCGCAGACAAAGGGGAGTGTCGTCGCCATCACAGAGGAGAAGGTGCTCGGCAAGCTGAATGTGGATAAGTCACCTGGATTGGATGGGCTACACCTCAGGGTTCTGAAGTAGAGCACTGAGGAGATTCTAGAGTATTTGTGATGAACTTTCAGGAATCATTGCAATCAGGAAGGGTCCTAGAGGACTGGAAAATGACTAATGTAAGAAGGGAGGAAGGCATAAGATGAGAAATTATAGGCTGATTAGCTTGACCAAGGTCGTTAGTAAGATTTGAGAGTCCATTTTTAAGGATGAGATGGCAGATTACTTGGAAGTGCATAGTAAAATAGGGCTGAGTCAACACAGCTTCATCAAGAGAAGGTCATGTCTGACAAATCTATTAAAATTCTTTGAGGGGGTAACAAGCAACTGACAAAGGACAGCCAATGGATGAGATCTATTTGAATTTCCAGAAGGCCTATGACAAGGTGCCGCCGCGGAGACTGCCAAATAAGAGCCCATGGTGTTAGAAGAAAGATACTGGGATAGATACCAGACTGGCTGACTGGCAGAAAATGGGAATAAAAGAGTCTTTTTCAGGGTGCCAGCCAACGACTAGTGCAGTTCCACAGGGATCAGTGATGGGATTATAACTATTCAACATTGCACATTCAGGATGTGGATGAAAGAACAGAAGGCAATGTTATTAAGTTTGCAGATGACACAAAGACAGGTAAAGGGACAGGTAGTGTTGAGGACGCAGGAAGGCTGAAGGAGGACTTGGATAGACTAGGCGAATCAGCAAAGTGGCAGGTGGAATGCAGTGTGGGAAAGTGACAGGTAAGCACTTTGGTAGTAAGAATAGAGGTACAGATTATTTTCAAAATGGGGAATGGCTTCTCAAATTTGAAACACAATTGCACTTAGCTGTCCAGATTCAGGATTCTTTACAAGTTAACATGCAGGTTCAGTGGGTAGTTAGCAATGCTAGCATTCATTTCAAGATGGCTAGAATACAAGAGCAGAAACATGCTGCTCAGGCTACTTAAGACTTTAATCAGACTGCATATGTAATATTGTGAGCAGTTTTGATTCCTATATCTAAGGAAGAACATGTTAGGCTTGGAGGGAATCCAAAGGGGTTTCACAAGGGGAGGTCTCATGTGAGGTAGATAGACAAGCAGGAGGCTGGTAGAACACAGCAAGCCAGGCAGCATCAGGAGGTGCAGAAGTTGACATTTCGGGTGGTAACCCTTCTTCTGGACTGGGGTTGCGTGTAGGGGGAGCTGCAGATCAAGGATGTGGCAGGGGCAGGGTGGTGAAGACAAGTAGAGGATACGACCTGGTTCATCAGTGAGAGGAATTAATCCGGTTGGTGGCAGGAAGCAGGAAGTGGTGACAAGGGAGTTTATTTGAAATTGTGAACTCAAGGTTGAGTCCTCCGGCTGTAGGCTGCCGAGGTGGAAGATGAGGTGTTGTTCCTCCAATTTGTGGCGTGGGTTGTTGTAGAAATGCACAAGGTCAAGCATCACAGCTGGGCCCGCAGGGACTGACTGGACTTTCAAGTCACCACCCATTTCAATTCTCCTAACCACTGCCTTTCTGACATGACCCCAATACTTGGCCTCCTCTATTGCCACAACGAACCACACCGCAAATTAGAGGAACACCACCTTATTTTCCACCAGGGCAGCCCACAGCCCTGAGCACTCAATGTTGAGTTCTCTAATTTCAAATAACAGAACATAACAGTGCAATACAGCCCCTTCGGCCCCCGATATTGCGCCAACCTGTGGAACCAATCTGAAGCTTTTCTATTGTACACTATTCCATTTTCATCTGTATTTTATCCAATGACCATTTAAACACCCTTAAGGTTGGCAAGTCTACTGCTGTTGCAGGCAGAGTGTTCCACACCCCTACTACTCTCCGAGTAAAGAAACTACCTCTGACATCTGTCCGATATTTATCACCCCTCAATTTAAAGCTATTTCCCCTCATGCTAGCCATCATCAGAGGAAAAAGGCTCTCACTATCCAACATATCTAACCCTCTGATTATTTTCTATGTCTCAATTAAGTCACCTCTCAACCCTCTTCTCTCTAACAAAAACAGCCTCAAGCCTTTGCTCCTAAGACCTTCCCTCCATACCAGACAACATCTTAGTAAATCTCCTCTGAATCCTTTCTAAAGCTTCCACATTCTTCCTATAATGCGGTTACCAGAACTGTACACAATATTCCAACTGCGGCCACACCAGAGTTTTGTACAGCTGCAGTGTGACCTCATGGCTCCGAAACTCATTCCCTCTACCAATAAAAGCTAACACACGGTATGCCTTTTTAACAACCCTATCAACCTGGGTGAACTTTCAGGAATGTATGTACATGGACACTGAGATCTCTCTGTTCATCTACAGTACCAAGAATCTTACCATTCACCCAATATTCTTTATTCCTGTTGCTCTTTCAACCTCACACTTTTCCACATTAAACTCCATAGGCCATCTGTCAGCCCAGCTCTGCAGCTTATCTACATCCCTCTGTAACCTGCAACATCCTTCGGCACTGTCCACAACTCCACCGACCTTAGTGTCATCCACAAATTTACTAACCTATCCTTCTATGCCCTCATCGAGGTCATTTATAAAAACGATAAACAACAGTGTACCCAAAACAGACCCTTGTGGTACACCACTAGTAATTGAACTGCTGGTTGAACATTTCCCATCAACCACCACCCTCTGTCTTCTTTCAGCGAACCAATTTCTGATCCAAACCGCTAAATCACCCTCAATCCCATGCCACCGTATTTTCTGCAATAGCCTACGGGGGGAACCTTATCAAATGCCTTACTGAAATCCATATACACACACATCAACAGCTTTACCCTCATTCCTCTATCTGGTCACCATCTCAAAGAACCCAAGGTTTGTAAGGCACAACCTACCCTTCACAAAACCGTGTTGACTATCCCTAATCAACTTATTATTTTCTAGATGATTATAAATCCCATCTCTTATAACCTTTTCCAACACTTTACCCACAACTGAAGTAAGACTCACTGGTCTATAATTACCAGGGTTGTCTCTACATCCCTCCTTGAACAAGGGGACAACTTTTGCTATCCTCCAGTTTTCTGGCACTATTCCTGTACACAATGACAACACGAAGATCAATGCCAAAGGCTCAGCAATCTCCTCCCTGGCTTCCCAGAAAATACTAGGATAAATCCGATCCGGAACTAGTTTTTCATTTTGAATATAAGTGAGGGCAATTATTTCTGAGGAATGTTGCATGCTAACTCTGTGGCACTATTTGTGTCTTAGCTGTACAGGTCAGGGTGAACAAGAGTGAAAGAGCAATAATAATCAGATTTGATGTGACTGCTTCAATATGACTGTTCTCTTTACAAGAGACAGAGAGCACATGTGCAGTGGAATCTTCATGCAGGACATGGTCAGTGGGGAGCACGAGGGTATATATAATTGATTATTCCACAGACTGAACACTGTGCAATTATAACAAAGAGCAAAGAACATTTCAGCGCAGGAACAGGCCCTTTGGCCCTCCAAACCTATGCTGTTCCACATCCTCTATTTAAACCTGTCGTCTA
Source organism: Chiloscyllium plagiosum (assembly GCF_004010195.1). Taxonomy (NCBI): domain Eukaryota; kingdom Metazoa; phylum Chordata; class Chondrichthyes; order Orectolobiformes; family Hemiscylliidae; genus Chiloscyllium; species Chiloscyllium plagiosum. The sequence goes on along the minus strand of NC_057733.1, from coordinate 54,237,070 downwards.
TTTTCTAAGGATCCCCCTCACTTTGAACTCGCAACCCCTAGTAATTGACTCCCGTACTCTGGGAAAAAAATTCTTGCTATCCACCCTGTCTACATACCTCATGATTTTGTAGACCTCAGTCGGGTCCCTCCTCAACCTCCTTCTTTCCAATGAAAGTAATTCTAATCTATTCAACCTCTCCTCATAGATAGCGCCCTCCATACCAGGCAACATCCTGGTGAATCTCCTCTGCACCCTGTCCTAAACATCCACATCCTTTTGGTAATGTGGCGAACTGAACTGTATGCAGTATTCCAAATGTGGCCGAAACAAAGTCTTATACAACTATAAGATGACCTGCCAACTCTTGTACTCGGTATCCTGTCGACGAAGGAAAGCATGTTGTATGCCTTCAAGACCATTCTACTGACCTGTGTTGTCACTTTGAGAGAACAATGGACCAAACTCCCAGATCTCTCTGCAGATGAATTTTCGCCAGGATTTTTCCATTAATTGTATAGTTCACTCTGGAACAGCAGCTTACAAAATGCAACACCTTGCATTTGTCCAGATTAAACTCCATGTGCCATTTCTCTGCCCAATTCTATAATTTATCTATATTCTACTGTATTCTCTGACAGTCCCTTTCACTATCTGTTACTTCACCAATCTTAGTGTCATCTGTAAATTTGCTAATGAGGTAACCTACACCTTTGTCCAAAATATTTAGATAGATCACAAACAACAGTGGTCCCAGCACGGATCCATATGGTCACTAGTCATAGGTTTCCATTTTGAGAAGCTCCCTTCCACTACTACTCTGCTTCCTGTTACCCAACCAATTCTGTATCCATCTCGCTAGAACCCTTGGACCCCACACGACTTCACCATCTTCATCAGCCTATCTCGAGGAACCTTATCAAATGCCTTACTGAAGTCCATGTACATGACATCTACATGCCTTCCCTCAACAATCAACTTTGTCACCTCTTCAAAGAATTCTATTGGGTTTTTGTTGTGGTTCTGTTCGCCGAGCTGGAAGTTTTTGTTGCAAACGTTTCGTCCCCTGGCTAGGCGACATCATCAGTGCTTGGGAGCCTCCTGCGAAGCGCTTCTTTGATGTTTCCTCCGGTGTTTATAGTGGTCTGTCCCTGCTGCTTCCGGTTGTCAGTTTCAGCTGTCCGCTGTAGTGGTTGGTATATTGGGTCCAGGTCGATGTGTTTGTTGATGGAGTTTGTGGATGAATGCCATGCCTCTAGGAATTCCCTGGCTGTTCTCTGTCTGGCTTGCCCTATGATAGTAGTGTTGTCCCAGTCGAATTCATGTTGCTTGTTGTCTGTGTGTGTGGCTACTAAGGATAGCTGGTCATGTCGTTTCGTGGCTAGTTGATGTTCATGTATGCGGATTGTTAGCTGTCTTCCTGTTTGTCCTATATAGTGATTAGTGCAGTCCTTGCATGGTATTTTGTACACTACATTCGTCTTGCTCATGTTGGGTATCGGGTCCTTCGTTCTGGTGAGTTGTTGTCTGAGCGTGGCTGTTGGTTTGTGTGCCGTTATGAGTCCTAGGGGTTGCAGTAGTCTGGCTGTCAGTTCCGAGATGCTCCTGATGTATGGTACAAAAAACACGGAAATAGAAAAAACACACCGGATCATCAACGCCACACTCACAGGAATCCGATTCACGAGATAAGAAGAAAAGGATAGCCAACTCCCATTCCTAGACGTGATGGTACAGAGAACACCAAACGGAGAATTCACCACAAGGGTACACAGGAAAGCCACACACACAGACCAAGTCCTAAACTATGAAAGTAACCACCCCAACACACACAAACGAAGCTGCATCAGGACACTATTCAAAAGGGCCACAACACACTGCAGTACACCAGAAATGCAAAAAGAAGAACAGGAACACCTATACAAGGTATTCGCCAAAAACGGATACCCGCGCAACTTCATCAACAGATGCCTAAGAGAAAGACCACGGAACGAGGACATACCACAACCAAAAGGACTAGCCACACTACCATACATCAGGAGCATCTCGGAACTGACAGCCAGTTTGTTAAACATGACCTTCCCTGCACAAAACCATGCTCATCACTGATAAGCCTATTTTCTTCCAAATGAGTATATATCCTATCCCTTAGTATTTTCTCTAGTAGCTTCCCTACCAGTGAAGTCAGGCTCACAGGTCTGGAATTACCTGGATTATCCCTGCTACCCTTCTCAAACAAGGAGAAAATCACACCACACCAGGTTATAGTCCAACAGGTCATTTGGAAGCACTAGCTTTCGGAGCACTGCTCCTTCATTAGTTGATTGTAGAGAATAAGATTGTAAGACACAGAATTTCTAGCAAAAGTTTACAGTGTGATGCAACTGAAATTACGTATTGAAAAAGACCTGGATTGTTTGTTAAGTCTCTCATCTTTTAGAATGACCATTATCCGTGTAAGATTCTAATCTAAAAAATGGATTTACAGAATCTTACATGGATTCATACAGTTTGAGCCAAGTAAAATGTAATTCTGCAAGTACAAATTCACCCCACAAACTTGTGTGTGTATGTGTGTACATATGAAAGAACTGAAACCAACATGGTGTTATGTGATTTTTAACCCAGTCCAACACCGGCATCTCCAAATCATAAACAACGGGACAACATTAGCAATTCTCCAGTCCTCTGGGACCTCCCCTGTTTTCAACAATGCTGCAAAGATATCTGTTAAAGCCCCAGTTATTTCCTCTGTTGCTTCCCTCAGTAACCTGGGATAGATCCCATCTGGTTATGGGGACTTGTCCACCTTAATGCCTTTTAGAATACACATCACTTCCTCCCTCCTTTTGCTGACTTGACCTAGAGTAATCAAAGATCTATCCTTAACCTCAACATCCGCCAAGTCCTTCTCCTTGGTGAGTACTGATGCAAAGTACTCATTACGAATCTCACCCATTTTCTCTGACTCCACACATATCTTTCCTTCTTTGTCCTTAAGTGGACCAACCCTTTCCCTTGTTACCCTCTTGCTCCCTATACATCAATAAAAGGCTTTGGGTTTTTCCTTAACCCTGCTTGCTAAGGATATCGCATGACCTCTTTTAGCCCTTTTAATTCCTTGTCTCAGATTGGTATACTTTCCCAATATTCTTCCAAAGCTTCGTCTGATTTCAGTCGCTCAGACCTTATGGACACACGCTTTTCCCTCTTAGCTCGTCTCTCAATTTCACCCGTCATCCATGGTTCCTAATCTTGCTATTTCTATCCCTCATTTTCACAGGAACATGTCTCTCCTGGACTCTAATCAATCTCGATGTAGATTTGTTCACTGAGCTAGAAGGTTCGTTTTCAGATGTTTCATCACCATACTAGGCAACATCTTCAGTAAGCCTCCAGATGAAGCACTTCTGGTGTTTCCTGCTTTCTATTTATATGTTTGGGTTTCCTTGGGTTGGTGATATCATTTTCTGTGGTGGTGTCATTTCCTGTTCTTTTTCTCAGGGGGTGGTAAATGCGATCCAAGTCAATGAGAATATTGATAGAGTTCCAGTTAGAATGCCGTGCTTCTAGGAATTCTCACGCATGTCTCTGTTTGGCTTGTCCTGGGATGGATGTGTTGTCTCAGTCGAATTATTGTCCTTCCTTATCTATATGTACGGATACTAGTGAGAGAGGCTAGTTGATGTTCATGTATCCTAATGGCTTGTTTTCTGTCTGTTTGTCCAATGTAGTATTTGTTACAGTTCTTGCACGGTATTTTGTAAATTTCAAACATCTAAATAGAAAGCAGGAAACACCAGCAGTGCTTCATCCAGAGGCTCACTGAAGATATTACCTATAATGGTGACAAAATGTCTGAAAATGAACCTTCCAGCTCAGCGAGCAAATCTACATCGAGAAACTCAACCTGAGCTACAAACCTTCTCAAAACTTTCTAATCAATCTCTCTTTAAAAGCTTCATACATATCGAATGTGGATTTTCCTTCAAACAGCTGCTCCCAATGTGCATTCCCCAGCTCCTGTTGTATTTTGATACAGTTGGTCTTTCCCCCAATTTAGCACTCTTTCTTTAGGACCACTTTCATCTTTGTCCATGAGTATCTTAAGATTTATGGAACACGAAGTGAATCTCAGTCAATGTTGGGAAAATTAAAATCTCCTATCACCACCACGCTGTTGTTCCTACATCCTTCTGTGATCTCTCAACATATTTGTACCTCTCATGTTTGCTGTTGGAAGGCCAGTAGTACAGCCTCCTGTACTACCTTATGGTCACTTTTTTACAGAAAGGGTGCCTTTGAATGAGAGAGTACAGAAGAGATTTGCAACGACATTGATAAGGCTGAGAAAATGTAACTGTGAGGAAAGTTTGGATATATTAGGGTTTTCTTCTTGGAACTGTCAGGACTAACTGGGGTAGTGGCCTGGAAATCCTGCAATTCCCAGAATCATCAAAATTACAGATTTTTCAAAAAGATACACAAAATCCCCCCAATTTACCTGTCTTCTACATCCAAGTTGACAGAAAGAATGAACTAGATTTCTGTACTTAACAAAAATAATTATTTATTACAAGTAATTAGACTCTAGCAACAGCTGATGACCATACGTGCAGGATCTATGCCCTGCTGTGGATACTGTAGGGGGAGATGACGGTGCTGGCGAAAGCAGTGGTAAACAACTTCATGGCATGGGTGGGTCTTACGCACAAGAGGGACGACGAATGACAGGGTTAAAAGTGGTAGGGAATTCAATTGTAGGGGGAAGAAAAGGCATGTCTCAGATGGAAGACAGACTTCAGGATGATATGTTGCCACCTTTCCTCCCCCCCCCCCATCCCGATACTTCAGATCAATGTGGCACTAGAGATACAGTGCAAGATGGAGCTTAGTTTTCTGGGACATCCAGAGCATTTTGAGGAGAGTAGGACCTGTACAATGTATACAGGTTGCATCTAAACTGGAATGGCATCCTCGTGGGGAGGTTTGCTAATGCTGATGGGGAGTGTTTAAATTAACTTGACAGGAGGGCACTATTCCAAGAAAAGGTTCATTGGAGGAGATGAACGGCCAAAATTATGAGAGATAGCAAGTCAGTCAGGGCAGCATAGAAATTATAAGCCGGTTAAGGTACCAAGGAGTTTGGCGAGGTTGAATGATATTTACTGAAATAGTAAGGAATCTGACAAATGTAGCAGATCAGTTAAGGACACAAATTCAAACATTGTCATAACAGTACAGAGGAGGCTGAGGGAAACTTGACTGAAATGGACAAAATTAAGGTGCACCTGGAAAATGTCAATGGAACTCTTAGTCAAGGGTATGGATACCTTAGTCCAAAAGGCCAGTGACAAGAAGGTGGAAGCTTAAAGCGATTGCTGGTAGGATTAATGCAGAGATAAGGAGAAGTGTTTTCATCCAGAGAATGGTAGAGGTCTAGAACTCACATGCATGAAAAGTACAAGCCAGAACTCTTGTTTAAATTGCACCTGAAGTGCTGCAACTTACAGGGCAGAATAAGGAAGATTTCATCAAAGGACAGCAATTCTTCTCTACCCCGGAGGATCGTGAAAACCTCCAATGTTAAGCAGGTTCAAAATAGAGACTGGTAGATTTCTAGATACCGGTCGTTCTTATTTAATGCTGCAGTTGTGTTCCAGCAAAAACTTTGTTCAATAGAAAAATCACTTAATAGAAATAATGGGGCCTATGAAAAAAGTTGAATTGGGGCTCACCAGTAAAAAAAAATCACTCATGATCACTCAAAAATCACCCAAATGTCTAATGCAAGGTACAGTACAGCCTGAAAGAAGGTTGAAATCGTATTTATTAATGAAACAAAAGTAAATTTAACACAGTACATTTTAAAAATGTAAGAAAGCTGTTCTCTGTACAGTACCTCTCACAGAAAGTAGCTCTGTTGGCAGCTGACATTGAGCACGTACAGAACGGCAAGAACATCAGCAAATGAGCAGAGCGGCACGGAGATTTCAGTGTGCATATCAGTGCATACTCAGAATGAAGTGTGCAAACTGATCCCTGCTGGAATCATGCTAATGACAACAGAGGTAAATGTTCTTCAAAATACTATTCCCCAATTCTTCAGCAACATAGCCATTTGGATACAGAACTGGCTCAAAGGTAGAAGACAGAGTGGTGGTGGAGGGTTGTTTTTCAGACTGGAGGCCTGTGACCAGTTAAGTGCCACAAGGATTGGTGCTGGGCCCTCTACTTTTTGTCATTTACGTAAATGATTTGGATGCGAGCATAAGTGGTACAGTTAGTAAGTTTGCAGATGACACCAAAATTGGAGGTGTAGTGGACAGCGAAGAGGGTTACCTCCGATTACAATAGGATCTGGACCAGATGGGCCAATGGGTTGAGAAGTGGCAGATGGAGTTTAATTCAGATAAATG
>NC_057733.1:54195478-54230307 GCF_004010195.1 Chiloscyllium plagiosum | reverse complement strand
CAGAGGGTGGTACGTGTATGGAATGAGCTGCCAGAGGAAGTGGAGGAGGCTGGTACAATTGCAACAATTAAGAGGCATTTGGATGGGTATATGAATAGGAAGGGTTTGGAGGGATATGGGCCAGGTGCTGGCAGGTGGGACTAGATTGGGTTGGGATATCTGGTCGGCATGGACAGGTTGGACTGAAGGGTCTGTTTCCATGCTGTACATCTCTATGAATCTATTATAGCCACAACTATAACATAGTATTGTGTGATTTTTTAAAATATTTTGTACATCCCAGTCCAACACTAGCACCAGCACATAATAAAATCTAGGCATTGAAGTAGTTTATAGTGTCAGTGATACAGCATGGAAACAAACCTTTTGGTCCAATTAATCCATGCTACGTTCTTAAACTAAACTAGTCCCACCTATCTCTTCAAACATTTGCTACTCACATACTTAACTAAATGTCTTTTAAACATTGTAACTGTACCTGTATTCATCACTTCTTCTGGCAGTTCATTCCACACCTCCACTAATCCCACTCTGTTTTAAAAAGTTGTGCTTCAAGTCCTTATTACATCTTTCTTCTCTCACTTGCAAAATATGCCCACTAGTTTTAAATGCCCCCACCTTAGAAAAAAAGTTCTTATCGCTGCCCCTCATGATTTTATAAACCTCTACAGATCACCCCTAAACCTCCTACACTCCAGTGAGAAAAGTCCCAGCCTATCCAGCTATTTTTATAACTCAAACCCTCTAATCCCATCTTGATAAATCTTTTCTGAACCCTCTCCAGAACTGCACAAAGTCCTCCAGAGGAGGCCTCAAAGTTCTTCTCTTTGCTAAGTAAAAGAATTAAAACAAAAAAAAACCTAATTTGCAGTGGATTTGAAAAATCTTGGCAACATTAAGAGCAATTCTTAAATGTACAACAGCGAAACACCAAGTTGGTTTGTAATCAGATTCACCATTGCCATGCTATTTACAATGACGATCTCCTAAAATAGAATACCATTGAAAATGGTCTTTAGTATTGCAAAAGAAACAACTAACACATATGGGAGGTTTGCTTCTCCAGACTAGCTCATTCACTGAACGTCAGCTTAAATTGAGTTATTTACAGGCGTTGTTAAGCAACTTAGAACTGACTAGAGTTATAAATGAAAAATCCAATAAGCTGACTAAAAAAGGCTTAATTTTTAAATCAAACATCCAGATATTTTCATTTGCAGTAAAACAAAGGATAGAGAATGGGGAAAGGGATTAAATAGGCATTTTCCACTCAGTTTCCACTCATTTTCTTTATGACACCTTCTATGGCCTTGGGCAACCTGTAGAAAATCTGTTATTAACGAGTACACAATTTCTCCCTGCAAACACCCCTATCCCCTAGAACGATACTGTGGCTTTAAGAGGTTATATTCTGTCCTGTGTTTTTATTTTAAAATGAAATGAGATTGAGACAGAGATGCCAACTGATCTGTTCCAAGCCAATGAAATAAACAGCCATCCATTATGCTAATGGGTGGAACAGGTCTGTGGGGCTGAATGTCCTATTCCAGTTTTCTTGTTTTCATGTAAATATAAGTTGTTGAAAACCACAAAGAAAAGTTAATTATTTCAACTTCTGACATGGTTTTTGTCAAGTGAGTAGTTTCAATGTTGAAAATGTAAACAATTCTTGCTGCACTGGAACAATACCAAAACCAGAGTGGGTTCACAACATAGCTCACAGCCATCAAATGAATACACATCATATTACACCTGAACACATTCCAACACAACTGGCATATATGCCATACAGACTGTTAATCTATCTCTTCAAAGGCTTCAGGTTCAGAAGCATTGCACTGCTGTAAAATTCATCTTTAATGCTACAAAAAGAGGTAAACAGGTAACAATCCCTATTGAAACAAATGAAGAAATATGAACCAAAATAGCCACATACATTTATATGGACTCTTTCATAGACATTGCAGTGAAGGAAGTGATTTAAGCCCATCAAATCTGTGCCTGTGGTTTTTCTCTAATTCTCATCAGTTACCTGCTCATTTCCCAATCCCATTAATATTTCTGGTTCTCAAATAAATTGCTTTTTCAGAAAACAATTCAGCTGCGTCAGCAATATTTTACATATTTTTACCATGTTTCACAGAGTTGAGTACTACATGTACCATGAAAATGAAGGATTAATTGCAAAAAATGGGGTTTGTTAGGTTTTACACAGCTTTTCTGGTACAGGGAGAAGTAACATGGTGCAAACTAGACCAGGGCATTCAATCAAGGCAGCTGAAGGTATGCTAGAGTGTAAAAGGTTTCTGTGTACACATTCAGGAATCTCAAAAAATTCAACTTGAACAAAAAGGTTGACAGTATAATATACATAAATAAAAAAAATTCACATTTCAGCTCATGGATTTGGTATTCATGCCAATAACTCTACACAGGAGAGTATCTGAGACCTGAAAATGAATATCTGGAAGGCGGCAAATAATGACCACTGAATAACTATGAGGCAAGCTACTTCTGCTCAGTAAGGAAGAGCAGAGAAAAATATAACCAAGGTGAATAATCTTAAAATAGATCAACTCCAGCAGCTCCCCTCACTCTCAAATACTCCTGGCTCACATACTCATTTCAAGGAAGAATCAGTCCAAGTACTTCTATGTGGCATTGAGGTGTCCACTAAAAATTCATATATCAGTGCAATTCCTATTAGGTTTCAAAATTCTATTATCCTTGCTATGACTACTCTGAAGACACTATACAGCGATTTACAGATAGGCCATGCAAAAACAGGATCAGATTCAACCATAAGTACAATCTGCAGTTTCCCAGATTTCTCTGGTAACCCTTCAGTCTTATTATACAGCAGAGATTAGACTGGAGGTCTATTTCTTCAGTATCACTTCAATTTCAACAGATCAGATTCAAGCGCTGGAGTCCTACCACGTTCACTCTTATATCGTGATGGACAGTTAACAATTCACTGGAGGAGGCAGCTCCACAAACATGGATGAGTCCAATACATCACTGCAAAAGCCAAGGTCGAAGAATTCACAATAATCTTCAGGTAGCAGTACCAATGATTAATCTCAGCCTCTTCATAGGGCCCTTTCGTCACAGATGCCAGCCTTCAGCGAATGCGATTCACATCACGTGACTGGAGGTGTCATCCCATTTCCTCCCTCAGTCGAAGCAAAACGCTCAGTCACACAGTATAATTTTACCTCCTTCATCTTTATTCCGGGCCCTGTAGGTAGAGAGAACAATTGCCCATGTGCACAGAGACATGAGTTCTCGGTGTTCTCTTGAACAAGTTTCTTAATGAACTATATAGCCATTTTACAGAAAGGAGCATCTAGATAAGGCAACATACATATTAATTGGGTGACCATTAATAGCAGAGATTAAGCCTTCTACTGTTGTACAATGAATGTCCTGAGCCTTGTCAACTGGATTCATATAATGGATACTTATCCCCTTATTAACTAACCTTACATACTGAATGCTTCCAATATTGTTAAATGGGTCTACATAATGAATGCTTTTCCACCTTGTTAACCCATTACCCTTGCAGTTAACAATGGGGTGCTGGAGGCAAGTTCTTATCTGATCTGAGTCATGCTTAGCGGAACACAAAACTCAGAACTTAACTCTTTCCCTACCTGCTTGTACCCTATACACATTCTCAGAGGGACTGCATACTGCAAGGTCTATGGGTCCTGACAACATTGCAGCAATAATACTGAAGACACAGGCTCCAGAACATGCTGTACCCCTAGTCAAGCTGTCCCAATACAGCTATAACATTAGCATCTACACGACAATGTGGAAAATTGCCCAGGTATGTCTTTCACTCAAAATGCAGGACAAGGATGGCAAATGAATGCTAATTTTTGAAAAATCTACTCAATTTTAGTGTAGTTGATCTTCATTCCAATTTTGTATGTTTCTGAATCAAAAGGAAATTCAGTATCTGCCACTGTTTTATTCTTTTCTGGACCACGGGTGTCTCTGAGAAGGCTAGTATTCATGACCATCCTGAATTGCCTTTAAGAATATGTTGGTGAGCTACCTTTTTGAACCACTGCTGTTCACTTGGTGTGGTACACCCGCATTGCTCCTGGCAATGAACTTTCATCTCACGAGTGTGGATAACACCAATATATTTAAGTCAGGACTGTGTGTGAATTGGGGTAAATTTGCAGGTAGTGGTATTCTCATGCATCTGCTGTCCTTTCCTATTAGGTGTTTGAGATTATAGTGCAAAATAATGATGCCGAGGGGCTTGGAAAGGCAAATTTCAGGTGGTGGTGCTTTAATACATCTGCTGCCCCTGACCTTCTAGATGGCAGAGGCTGCAGGCTTGCAATGTGGTGTTGAAGGAGCCTTAGTGAGTCATTGCAGTGCATCTTGTAAATGTTGAAAGGGGAGCATGTTGAAAGTGTGGATGAGGTGCCAATTAAATGGGATGGTTTTTCCTGGATGGTGTCCAGCTTGAGTTTTATTGGAGCAGTCCTCATTCAGGTGAGTGGAGAGTATTTCATCACACTCCTGACTTGTGCCTTATCGATGGTGGGCAGAGTGGAGAGATAAGATGCTATTTACTTGCTGCAGAATTCCCAGCCGCCGATCCGTTCTTGTAGCCACAGTATTTGTATTTCGCGCAATTCAGTTTCTGGTCAACGATAATCCCGTGGATGTTTGTAGGGGGGATATGATGGTATTGCCAATGAGTGACATGTGGTAATGGTTATATTTTGTCTTGCTGGAGATAGTCATTGCCTGGTACTCTTGTGGCATGAATGTTACTTCTCATTTGTCGGCCCAAGCCTGAATGTTGCCCAGCTCGTGCTGCACATGAACACAGGCTGCTTCAGTTTCAGAAGAGATTGGTACAATGGTACGATTACACAATGGAATTGTGTAATCATCAGCATATTATTCTCACTTCTGACCTTATAATGGAGGGGAAATTGTTCCTGCAGATGGTTGGGCTAAGGACATAACCCTGAGGATGTCCTTGATCTGACATGACTGACCTCCAGCAAACACAACCACCTTCCTTTTCACTTCATGTGACTCTAACCAAATGAGAGTTTCCAGCACCTTTCTCCCAATCAAATTCCCAACAACACTTTGATGTAATACCTGGGCAAATATAAATTTCTTTTGATAAATGAACCGCAAATGTCCCTAATGGAAATAAAAACTTAAAGAATTGCGGATGCTCTAAGTCAGAGACCGAACTAGAAATTGCTCGAAAAGGTCAGCAGGTCTGGCAGCATCTGTGGAGAGAAATCAGAGTTAATGTTTTGGGTTGAGTGACCCTTCCTCAGAAACCTTCCGAGGAATGGTCCCTCTGTTCCTAAAGGACATTAATACCAATCAACTGGGCTGCTTCTTCCTGAATAGTGTAGAACTTGTATATTGTTGCAGTTACATCAAAATATTTATTATACTTCTGACTGAGGCCTTGATTTAATGGACAAACTCTGGGCAGACCGAAGGATACGGTTTTTCTTTGTTTGTGAAATGTCAGAAATGCCCAAAAGGACATTAGTGAATGGATAGGATTTCACAACAATCAAAAATGATAGTCAATAAAAATAATCTAGAAACTAACTGCATTTTCAATTCCAGCAAATACCAAGGTGTTAGAATCAGCCTTGGCCCCTGAATCAACAGTCCAGTGTCATCATCACTGTCTCCCAAATTTATTCATGTAGTAGAAGTTGAAGAAAGTCAAAATAAACGAAGTGGCCTATTCCGTCTACATGAGACACAGAGCAGTTTATTTCCACAGAGGCACAAAGTAAAGTTGCCATAGTTCCAGAGGAACCATAGGGCTGCTCACTCATTAGAAAGAGTGGTGGCTTTAATCCAAGGGTCACCATGCCTCAATTGAGGGATGAAGTTGAGAAGGGAGTACCTTTCTAAGTGACCTGAGCACAAGGGCAGTGCAGAGAAGAGCCACAAAGCCATACCCATTCTTGTAAGAGTTTGATCAGGCTAGAAATCTGAAATTCTTAATCTTGTAATGAGCAAAGGAACCATTGAGATATCAAAAAAGGATAACTTTGATAAAAATTTTAAAAAGTACTGCAAAAGTTCACAATACCAATGGGACATTGACTCAAAAAACGGTAATTTAGGGCTAATTTCACGATGCTCCTCTATAAAATGGATCAACATGTTGAATGGACATGTCAAATATCACAGTACTTTAAATGCGACAGCACTTCCACCTTCAAGCTTTAAACAGACCATCAGGATCCCCATCTCACCCCTCTTTTGCAAAATCTGTCTCTTAAGAATTCAGATGTGTTCAAAATTTGCCAGTATAGAATGTTGCAAGGATAAAGCAAGGTGGTCTTTGAAACAAAATCTTGTAGCACAGGTGACAACAAATTGAAATGTGCCTCCAAAATGTTGCATGCTGTGGGTTGTACAAGAACATTAGGTTCTTCCTGGATGAAAAAAAAAATGAAGGTATGCTGAATGGCCTTCCTGCTCTGTCTTGGTCCTGTGATTTGTCAAAACTGAATTCAGCTCCAAATCATTATTCCCAGTTTGTCCCTTCCAAATGGAGGGTATCAAAGTGTCTTTCCGTAAAGTTTTCCATTATCATATGGATATTGTGATGGGTGGACAATTACAAAAACCATTCAGTTTCCACCAGAGTCAACTGTATCTTGTTGTTCTGCTTCAGGTGGTCATAAATAGTAATGGTGTACATGTCCCATCCTCCCCAGATTCTGTGTACCACAATAGAAGGAAACCAAACATCCTCAATCTTACACAATATCACAACTGTTGAGGCTACTTGCTGCTCTCTACTCTCCATTTTTTACTCGAAAGATATCTGTTTGCTAAATATACTTCAGAGTTCTCCCAAAACCTATTTAATCTTGCTCTAAATCATCAAAAAAGTAATGTCTCTAACTCTCAGGATGACATTATATCAAATTATTCTTAAATACTGTCAGTATATATTAATACAACCTCCTCTTGCCCAGAGATCCCAAAAGTAATTTGTTAAAAATACTATAATATACTCTGTTTTGATACTGACTAATAACTGGTCAAAGTTAAAACTTTTTAGCTTAAAAGAACAGACACTGGACAACTTCTCTCAAAAAAATTAAAAAGACTATTTCAAAATAAAAAGCCAACATCAAGACTATTCAAAATGTTCTTAGAATTAAATCCTTATGCTTCAAAAGCATCAAAAAGACCAAACATAAGGATTTACTTTAATATTAGATAACATGGCACCATGATTGCACAACAACCTGTATTTACAGAGCATATTAAGTGTAGAAAAATCATTAAGTGCAATCAAAAAATGAACACCCTGCCAAAGAGACAGATATTAGGAAGAGTGATCAAAAGCTTGCTCAAAGAAATAGATTTTAAAGGATAGAAAAGACTTTAGTGGGCAAACCTTTGAGCTGTGCGACTGAAGGCACGGCTGCCTATGTGTTACTTGGAGTCCGCTCCATGCATTGGCAATCCTTTGTATAAAGGAGGGCATCTAAAATTAACCCCAAAATTGTATTTTGCCATTTTTGAAGTCCATGGCCTCTGAGTTACCAACCATTTGGAGGGGGAAGGGAGACATGAAAAAAGGATGTTGGACAAACAGAATTAAAACAGAACTGATGTTGTAGACACAGAAAAAGGGGAGAGGATGCAAAAGGATTACACCCATGAAAAAATTTATAATTTTGGGGCCAGGCACCAGTTAACTATCCAAGGTGTCAACATAGGTATACGAGAACTTTATAAGATTATAGTCAAATGTCTCCAAAGTTCTCATGATTCAGAGACTGTTCTTTTAGATATGAAAATTAACATGTCATTTTGCTGTTTAAGAATAGTAATGGGGTTGGGGGGAATCCAAGATGGTGATGCCCTGTTAGGATCACGTTTGCTGGGCTCCGCACTGCAACACTGACCCAACAGAGCCAGACCCCATCCCAAACACTTTACTGTGAGTAAAAACACAGTAAAGGAGCTAGAAATCTGAAAGAAAATCTACTTACCTTTGTCCTTGCAGCTGGAGAATGTCGAAGAAAGGAGGAAGCTCGCCCAGGGCCAGGGCCATGGCAAAGCCCTCTGAAGCAGCGGGCTTCCTTACTCACCAGACGCTGGCTGAGGAGCTGGCCAAATCTCACCAGGTCCTGGGGAGCAGATTCAGGAATAAGTTGAAGAGAAGCTGGCACCTGTATCTGCTATGCTGCAAGACCTGGGATAAGGACTGATGAGCTCGAGCACTGGGCTGCAGGGGTAGAGGCAGAGACTGACTCCTCCAAGAGCCAGACTGAAGCCTGGAAACACAGGTCTGTGGTCTGTTGGATCTGGCAGACGACCTCAAAAACTGGGGCAGAAGAATGAATCTGCGCGTTTTTGGCATACCGGTGGGGATGGAAGGCAAGCAGCCGGTGGAGTTCTTCGAGAAGTGGTTCCCGGAGTTCCTTAGTTTGCAGGTTGAGAAGGGAAGAACCCATCGGATCGTGGCATGAAAACCAGGTGCGGATCAGCGCCCATGCCCTGTCCTGGTAAGGTTCCATCATTATAAAGACAAGCCGAGGGTCAGAGCCTCTAGAGCCAGAGGGAGGGACCCAAGGGTGTTGGTAAATGGCAGCTCCAGGGTCATGCTTTTTCATGACTTCTCGGCCGCAGTGGTCCAGAAAAAGAAGTCCTACTATGACGTCAAGAGGAGATTGAGAGTGCTTGGAATCCAGTATTCTTTAAGATATCCAGCAATGCTTTGGATCAATCAATCAATCATAATGGATCCATACATTTGTTCGACTCACCAGAGAAAGCTCAGCAATCTGTAGTTCAGGTTCTTCCTCTCTGAAGTCAAGATGGTGCTACAGAAGGGTATGGCTAAGGATGTGTTTAAGCGGTACACCTGGAATATTAAAGGGAAGCATTCACCTGTCAAGAGGAAGGAGTACTTTCCAGCCTTGAAAAGGGAGGGGGTGGATGCTGCCTTATTACAAGAAACAAACTTGGATGATGCAGAGCATTTGAAGCTGCAACAGAATGGGTGTGAATGGGTTTATTTTCATCTTCCAATAGGAGGAGTAGAAGGGTGGTCATTTTAGTTAGAAAGAATCCCCTATTTAAGTTATTAGAGAGTGTGTTGAAGATACACACGGAAGATTTGTAATCCTTGAAGCTTTAATACATGGGGATCTTAAATGTTTACTGTCCCCAGCCCACCCTCTTAAAGTCTTCACAGACACACTTTCTAGACTGGAGTGGTGCTGGAAAAGCACAGCAGGCCAGGCAGCATCCGAGGAGTAGGAAAAAAGCCCTTCATCAGGACCACTCCAATCTAGACTCTGGTTTCCAGCATCTGCAGTCCTTGTTTTTACCTAGACACACTTTCTAGACTGGTTAACCTTGCATCTCAACATATCATTGTAGGAGGGGGTTTCAATTGTCTCATAGGCCCTACAGTAGACATTTTAACCAAAGGCTCATCAATATCTTCTTCACAATCTAAAAACCAAGGGATTTGTGTGCTGAATTGGGGTTCGTAGATGTTTGGAGGCACCTTCACCCTACCGACAGGGACTTCATGTTCTTTTCAAACTCACATAAATACCATACCAGGATTGATCTTTTTCTGACCCCCGCAGCACATCTGGGCTCAGTAGCATCTGTACTATATCACTATTTCCGATCACACTTCAGTGTATTTAATGGTTAAGAATAAGGATACTGCGGTAGGCTCGAGGCACTGGTGACTGGACCCCTTCATCCTCGAGGATAGCAAGTTTATTGAATTCTTTTCTACTGAGTTCAGGGCTTTTTTAAAGATCTTAATTCAGGTTCGGCCAGTCGCCTGTCCATTCTCTGGGAAACAGCTTAAGCCTATGCTAGGGGGTTGGTTATCTCCTATTCAGCCAATAAGAAGCGGCAGACGAGTTAGCAGCAATGCTTGCTCGAGACAAGTCTGCAAGTTGCTGAAAAGGCATATTTTGACAGGCCCTCGCTGGTTAAACTGCATCACAGCACTTTGGCCTACACTGAACTCCATGCTCACACGGGCAGCCAAGAGGGAGCTTACATTTGCAAGTCAAAGGCTGTTTGAGCATGGGGCTAAGCCGGGTAAGTACCTAGCATACCTTGCTAAGAAAAGGAGTGCCCCCCCCAAGCCATGACCTCGATCAGAGGGGACACTGGAAATTTAACCTATGATTCTAAAAGGAGTAATGCAACATTCTGGAAACTTTACTCTGAATTATACCAATCTGAAAGTTGAGAGAATGAGCGTGTTAGGATAGAGTTTTTTTTTTTAATTTGGACCTTCCAGGAGTGACCCCTGAGCAAAAGTTTCTCCTCAATGCTGCACTGTCAGAGCAAGAGAAGCAGGAGGCCGAGAGACAGTTCCAGAATGGCAAGGGGGTCAGATCTTGTTGGACTCCCCAGTGAGCTCTAAGGAATTTATAAGTATTTTGTCAGGGTCAGTGCTTAGTATGTTTAATGACTCACACGGTCATGGCCTCCTCCCACCATCTCTAAGAGAGGCGAACATCTCTTTCATTTTTAAAAAAGGAAGGCTCCAGAGGCATGTGCTTCCTATAGATCCATCTCACTCCTGAATGTCAACTTCAAAATCCTATCCAAGACTCTGGAATTAAGGCTAGAAACTGTACTGCCCTCCATCATTAAGGAGGACCAGACGGGGTTTGTAAAAGGTCGCAGATTGACGGATAATGTCAGGAGATTACTTAACATGATCCCAAGTATGTCAACAGCGCTTGGCGACAGGGATTGGTGATGTCCTTAGATGCGGAAAAGGCATTTGACAGGGTCAAGTGGCTTTTTTTTATTCTTTGAAGCAGTTTGACCTGGGAGAAACCTTAGTCAGGTGGGTGGAGGTTTTGTATAGTGACCCTCTTGCTACGGTCCTCACCAATGGTGTACAGTCAAACAATTTTAATATTTGTCACCATTGCTTTTCACATTGGTTATCGAACTGCTGGCAGAAGCAATACACAGGGATCCCAATATAGCTGCTCCAGAAGTGGGGACAAAGTCACATAAGATCACACTGTATGTGGATGACGTCCTTGTCTTCCTATCAAACCCAACAGTCGTAGTCCCACACCTGAAACAATGCATCAATTTATTTGGGGGCTTCTCGGGTTAGAATACCAACTTTACCAAGTCAGAGGCCATGCCCATAGGTGGTCTGCCCAGAGTGCCTGATCCTGAGGGCGGATCTCGGTTCCCCTTTAGATGGTCGCAGGAGAGCTTTCTCTACTTAGGTATGTTTATTACTCCTGTTTTTGATTGGCTATTTAAACCCAATTTTGCTCATTTATTTGACAGAATCAAGCAGGACCTTTGTAGATGGGAGGCACTTCCGATTTCTTGGTTAAGTTGGATAACCCTCATTAAAATGAACATTCAGCCCCGCCTTTTGAATCCTATGTGAATGTTTCCTCTGCTTTTTACTAAGCAAATATTTAGAAGACTGAACAGCTGGTTTAGTTCTTTTATCTGGAATCACAAGCGGCCCCTAATTAAATTGACTAAATTGCAGTCACTTTTAAAAACTGGGAGGAGTGGGCCTCCCAGATATCAAAAACTATCAGTTAAGCTTGTTGCTGACCCTCACTAACTTTGATTGGACATCAAAGCATCTCAGGCAAGATGCCCCCTCATTAGCCTGTTGTTCTTAGACAAAATGAGAACAGTTAAGGAATATTGCCATAGCCCAATAGTCATCAATGCTGTCAAGGCGTGGAGGGCAATGTATCAGAGTGAGGGTAATAGTTCCAAAACATCATTTTTAACACTCATAGTTGGAATGCCAGGCTTTCAGCCAGGGATGATGGACTTTGGATTTAAACTATGGGCAGCCTGGGGCATGTCTTGCCTGGGTGATTTATTCGAAGAGGACATACTGATGTCTTTTGACCAGTTGGCTCGGAAATATGAATTGCCCAGTAGGGACCTCTACCGTTTCTTTCAAATTTGAAAATTCATATAAAAAGAGACCACACTTGTATCTGATCCTTCTTATAGGTCCGACATGGAGAAGAGGGTGTTGAGTGTTGATGGTACATTATCTGTTAGCAACGCTTATCATCTATTGGGACAGGGTTTGTAAGGTATGAGAGAGGGAGTTAGACATTGAAATCTCTTCTGAAATATGGAGGATATCTGGGAAAATGCAATAAGGATCTTGATGTGCAACAGGACCCAAACCTTGCAACTGAAAATTCTCCGTGGTGTCCATCTGGCCCTCGACCACCTCACTAAATTTAAAGCAAGAGCATCTCCAACGTGTCCTAAATGTAAAATGAGCATGGGCATGCTTACTCATTGTCTTTGGTCCTGCCACAGACTGCAGGCACACTGGAATGCTGTGGTAGGCGAGGGAAGAAGGTAGAGATGGACCCGGTATATCCTCTTCTTCGCTTTGTTAATTCACTTTCATTAGATGCGCACAAAAAAAGTTTTTCACTATCCTCACTTTTTGTGCCAGAAAGAACATTTTATTAGGGTGGATGTTGGAAAATCCCCCAGGGCTGGCGGGCTGGCAGAAGCTAATCATGGAGCACACCCCCTTGGAACTTCTTAAGAGTATGGTGCACCAAAAGACAGATTTTTATGAGACATGGCGGCCCTTTTTGGACTACCTGGGTACAGATTTCTGCCATACTAATAAGAGCCTTTAGATAGCCATGGCAATTCTATGTAATGGAATTGGTATCCAGAAGGGAGGTACTACGAACATATGAATATGTAACACTTATGCACTCAATGGTCGAGGGCTTTTGCTTCATTTGGCTGAGCTGTGCTGTGGCTATCATTATTATTGTTAAGATTTTCCTTTTTAGCTTATTTATTAGTTATTATTTATTTATGTAATTAGCGGGTTTGTTTTTTAATATTGGTTTGAATTATGTATTTTTGTAATATTCAAAAGAAAAATATATTTTTATTGAAAAAAAGAACATTTTTTTAAAAAAGGCAACAGCAGCAAACCAGGGAATTACAGACCAAATAAGGAAACATCTGTTATCAAGTAATTAAGATTATGGTGATGCAACACCTTGAAATTTTTATCTGATTGGAAAGAACCAATTAAAGTTCATGGCATGGAAAGCAAATTATTGATCTGCTTAGGAAAGTCGCTGAGCAGCAGGGGGACAGTGAGCAGGTACTCAATTAGCAAAATAACATGCTGCAAAAGTATCTGTGCTGGGGCTTCAACAATTAACATATTTATGGTTTAGAAGGTTGACCAGAAAGCCACACACTAAAATTTGCTGATGATATGAAGATGAGTGGAACTGTATGCATTGTAGATATTGACAATGAGATATTGACATTATATTCTTTGATTTTTAAAAATTTCATTAACTGGCTATGCCAGCATTTAATGTCCATCCCTCATTACAGGAGGCATTCAACATATTGCTGTGAGTCTAGAATCACATGTAGGCCAGAACAGGAAAGAACAGCATATGAAATCATCTGTGAAATGGCCACTCACTGGAAAATCTGCTCCAAGATGTTTTGGCTATTAAAAAAAATATATCAGCGTCAGATTTAACATGAACAATTAATCTCGCATCATTTAATATTTGTGGAAGATTGTTCTTAAACTCTAACAAGCTTTGTGTGTTTCCTAATTTCATTCACAAAATATTGAACTCTATAGAAGTTTTCATTCTGGTACATCTACACTATAATCTCTTCAAGGCTAATATATCTTTGCAAATGTATAATTACGTATTCCAGATTGATATAAGCAATGTATTGTAAACTGTAGCTGAGACATATATTTTGCCATCTGGTGTTGTATTCCTCTGAATGTACAGATCATTATTCTGTTTGCCTTTTTGTACTGTATTTCTTTATTCTTGCACGGGATTACAGGCATTGCTGGCAAGGCTGACATTTGTTGCCAATCCTCTCTTGTGTTCGAACTGAGTCGGCTACATTGTTGAGAATCTGGAGTCACATATGAGCCAGACCGGGTAAAGGCAGATCTCCTTGCTACTAGGACATTAGTGAACCACATGGGCTTTTAACAACAATCAATTGTTAGTTTAATGGTCATCATTATAAGAATATTATTTTAATTTCTGATGGAATTTAAATTCAATTAATCAATCAGATGCTGCAATGAGATTTGAATCCATATGTGGCTCAGTCTTAGCGCCAGGGACCCCAGTTTGATTCTGGCCTTGGATTACTGTCCACGTGGAGCTTGAACACTTTTCCCCCCATGTCTGCGTGGATTTCCTCTGGGTACTCCAGTTTCCTCCCACAGTGCAAAGATGTGCAGGTTAAGTGAATTGGCCATGCTAAATTGTCCATAGTTTGCAGGGACATATAGGTTGGGTGCATTAGTCAGGACAAATTCAGAGTAATAGGATAGGGGAAGGGGCAGGATGGGATACTCGTCGGTGGGTTGGTGTGGACTTGTTGGGACAAATGGCCTGTTTCCACACTATAGGGATTCTATGAACCCGAACTTCTGGATTACTAATTTAGTGACATCACCACTGTACCAACATCTCCTACTTATTCATGACATTTAAAAGATACATATAATTGAACCCCTTTATCTCTACAGACTTCAATTGTGGATGTAGGTTTGCTCGCTGAGCTGGAAGGTTCATTTTCAGACGTTTCGTATGGAGGCTCACTGAAGATGTTATCTAATATGGTGATATTAGGTAACATCTTCAGTGAGCCTCCATACGAAGCTTTGTTCGGAGGCTTACTGAAGACGTTACCTAGGATGGTGGCGAAATGTCCAAAAATGTCCAGCGCAGCGAGCAAACCTACATCCAGAACCTCCACCTGAGCTACAAATTCTCAAAACTCGCTAATCCCAATGGGCACAATACGCTAAAACCAGCCCAAAAAAATGGGAAATGAATGCCATCTGAAAGAGTGCCACCCACGAACAGCTGTACTTCCTGCCCAAATGCCTAAGAAAACACATACTACCTAAGTATCTTAAATACAAACCTCCCCTCAACAACCCACTCGTCAAAAGAATAGCAAAGCAAAACTGCCACAGAATGCTTACAGTAATGATTAATGATGCCCCCAACAGACTCCATAAATACAACTGGGATATTTTGCACCAAAAATCTTTACTCACTCATGCAACAGACCATGAATGGACAGACACAGTACAACAAACCATAGATATTAGACAGCGACAAACACAGAAAATGAAAAAGCTCGACCTGCAAAAATAATTAGACAAACATACACAAAGTAACAACACTGACAACACAGAAGTGGATTAAAAAAAAACTTATCTGACCGACCCTTAACAGACACTGAAAAAGCCATCTTAATAAGAGGATTCAGTTAAAAGGCTTTGTCCAGAGGAACACTTGAAATGTTACCTAGATTGGTGACAAAACGTCTGAAAACGAACCTTCCAGCTCAGCGAGCAAACCTACATCCAGAACCTCAACCTGAGCTACAAATCTTCCCAAACTCACTAAGACTTCAATTGTTTCTATCTTTTTGCCATTTGAAAAGTACTATGTCCTGTGCTTGAGTCTGAAGTGGACGACTTCACCTTTGATTTCAATACAAATCCATTTGCTACTTTTTCCTGTTTTCAGTAGGTGGCGAAGGTGATGGCCTGCCAGTATTATTGTGAGACTATTAATCCAGAGACTGAAGTAATATTGTGGAGATCAGGGTTCAAACTTGGGTCAGATGATGTCAATACTGAATTTGAATTCAGTTTTAAAAAACCTAGAATTAAGACATGTCCATTGATTGATGAAATAAAAACTATATCTGGTTCACCCATGTCCTTTTGGGAAGGAAATATGCTGTTCTTACCTGTTCTGGCCTACATGCGATTCTAGACCAACAATAATATGTTGGCTGCTTCCTGTAATGAGAGTTGGACATTAAATGCTGTACTTTTCCAGCACCACACTTTGACTCTGATCTCCAGCATCTGCAATTCTCACTTTCTCCTGGTCCTTACTTTGCTAAAATAAAGAGAACTGATTTCTGAGTGGTTCAGAACACACTAACCCATACAAAGAGAATTTTATCCATCAAAACTTGAGGTTTTCACAAGTCAACTAAAATTACCTTTGAAGATAACGTGAAACTAGCATTAATTTGTGGTCAGTTTTCCTTCCTCCAGTTCTTCCAAACTATCAATGGCCAGTGGAAACCAACATGACAAATGCCAGAAGCAAACTATCTTCATCATGGTTGATGAAACATATTGCCCACACTTGACTGATTACCATTGCTGATTTCTCAGTAGTATTAAGGAAATAAATGACATGAGAAAATTCCTTTTCTTTATTGAATGTATCACAATGGACATCTATCCCTAAATTAGAGCTACATCTAAAGGTTTAATAAACAACAGAATAATCTGGTTTCTATCTGGCTGATTGATAGCAACAGTAGAAAAGCAATCAACTTATACATCAATAAACAATTAACTCTGGATTTTAAGGTTAGATGTAGCCTAAGCACAGATATCTCAGAGGGATGGAGGAGATTACAGAAAAATGGAGAGGCAAGGACGTGGAATGATGTGAAACAAAGATAATAATCTAAAATCAAGATGTTAGTTGATGAGGAGTCAAATGTAGTTCAGAGGGCACAGTGGAGATAAAGAAATGTGACTTGCTAAGAGTTAAGTCAAGGTAGTCAGGTTTTGAATGATCTCAAGATTATAGTGGGTAAAATGTGGAAGACCAGCCAGTATTGGTTCTGTCTGGAGGTAACAAATGCAATAATCAGCGTTTCAGCAACAGATGAGTTGAGATAGGAAAAGTGAGACAATGTTACAAAGATGGCAAAAGTAGAAGTTGGATTCTCATCTTAGGATCAAATATAACACCAAGGTTGTGAACAGACTGGCTTCAGTTATCACCAGGGAGAGAGAGCCATCTGTGCTCACAGCACAAAAGAAGTCATTCAACCCTTAATGTCCATGTGGTCAAAGATCGAACTACACAAATCCATTTTTTTATCCCAAAGCTATGGTAACTAAAATGAATATCCAACTACTGCTTAAATGTTACCTGAGTTTCTGACTCAACTCCCTTCAAGCACTAAGTTCTAGACTCCCACTACACTGGGTGGGTAGTGATAGTGGAAATCCCAACTCTCCTCTAATCCTTCTACCTCTTACCTGACATCAATGCCCTTTGTCATTCACCCTCTACTAGTGAGTAAAGTGCCTTCTTATCCACCCTATCATTGCCCACTCAATCTTATACAGCTCTTCAGGGTTCCCTTGCAACCTTTACCATTCCAAGGAAAACACACCCTAGCCTATCCAATCTTGCCTCACAGCTCAGACCCTCTCGCCTACACAGCATCCCAGTAAATCTCCTCTGCAGCCTCCAGCCCGATTACATCCTTTCTATAATGTGATGATCAGAAATGCACACAGTATTCTACCTGAGGCCTAATTAGCATTTTATGCATTATAACCTTCTGTTCTGAGGAAGGTCACTGGGCCTGAAACTTAACTCTTGATTTCACTCCACATGCTGTTGAGCGTTTCCAGCAATTTCTGTTTTAGTTCCAGCATAACCTCCTTGTTTTTGCATTCTTTATCTTGGCTCATAAAGGCAAGTACCCCTATGCTTTCCTATCCATTTGTCCTGATATCTTCAGAGACATACGGATATGGACACCAAGATCCCTCTGACTTTCAGTACTTTTCAGGGACTACACTTCTGAATAGTCCACACACACATTACCTCTATGGTCCTTACTGGGATATGCTCTTTTCTGAGGTGAACAGTATGGATCCAACACGTTTTTATGCTTTTCACTTCTACCTATATGGCCTCGTTTGGTGGTCCTCCTAAGACACCATCCTTTCTCACTGCCAGAATAGACTCATTGATCAATATTGCAACCCAGTCCTTCCTCTTCTATTCCAATCTTTATCTCACCTGAATATCCCATCAGCAAGATTGTCAAGATGCCAATTCTACCCATCTTTCAGCAAGTCTCGGTCATAGCTATTATAACACATGCCTGTATGCCTATCTATGCCCTCAGCTCATATACCTTATTCTTTGGGGTCCTTGCATTAAAATGTATAGCAAACTTGCAAAACTCACTTTTTGCTTTCCAGTCTGTATTTCCACTGCCATCCAGACTCATGCACTTTTGTTCTGATTTCTAATTCCATCTCGGTTTCTCTCCCCTCTGAACTACTTGTAAGAACCAATCACCCTCCCAATCCATTTTAAATCCACCACAAAAGCATTAGCAAATCTACCAGTGAAGCTGTTGGTCATTTTCCTTTTTAGATGTAGCCTGTCCAACATATGCAGGTCCAAACTTCCCCCAGAAATGGTCCCAATACCTCAGGAATCTAAAGTCTCACTCCTCTACCATCTCACCAGCCAAAAGTTTATCTGTTTGATTTTCCTGGAGGAATACAGAAAGGAGTCTGAAAGTCTGCTTTTCAATTTCCTACTGAATCCCTAAAGTCTGCTTGCAGGACCTCATTTCTCTATTCACTGGTCCCAACATGGACCTCTAGCTGTTTACCCTCCCCCTTCAGAACACTCTGCAACTGTTCCATCAGAGGGATAGAGTTATTAACTTAGAGTTTGGTGTGGGGATGGAAAATAAAGACTTAAATTTTCCTGATGTTTAACTGAACAAATTTCAACTCATCCAATATGGGATGCCAGAAAAGCAGTCTTATAATTTAACAGCAGTGCAGAGCTTGTGTGAGGTAATACAAGAGGTAGAGCTGTGTATCATCAGCATGCATATGAAAACTAACGCTGTCCCGAGATAAACTTTGTCAAGTGGCAAAACGAGGAACAGGAAAGAGCCAAGGTCAGATCTTTGGGAACACAACAGTTAACCACGTGGGAGTCGGAAGAGAAACCTTTGTAAATGATTCACTGATGATGATTAGCTGGACAAGGTGAAGTGGTATTGCCCTTGCCCCTGAAGTGAGAGAATCAAAGTTCAAGTTCTACCAGCTCTAGAGGTGTTTAATAACATCTCTGGACAGGTTGATTAGAAAATAAAAATTAAGCTAGATAAGAATGGAATCATATGAAAGCAGTTACATCTCAATGGATTACAGTGTAGAGACATTGGAGGAGTACAGTGTAGCCAACCATACCAAGTATTACAGACAGATCAAGAAGAATAAGGAAAGTTTTCCTATGTTACAATCATACAGGATCTCATCTGAGACTGAAAAAGAATCATTTCAGTATTGCAGCAGGGCAGGAGCCTGATAGAACATCTATGTTTAAATCCTTCCTATCAACGAAAAGAACTGATTTGGGAGATACAGCGTGTTCAGTAACTTTGGAAAAAAATGGAGCTTGAAGACAGAATGGGAGATTGCAAGAAGGATGTAGTCAAGAGTTGTTTTAAATTGAGGAGCACAGCAAAAATACAACAGACTTTAGAGGAGAAAGAGATTGGTTTACAGTATCTGCTGAGAAGTTGCACGATTAGTTTAGTGGGAATAAGTGTGAAGAAATAGGTGGTGTGTCTTATTGATGAGATGAGGTCAGAGAAAGGATTAAGAGGGAAGCTAAACAAACATGAGAGTTCTGGGCTAGGGCAAAGTGAGTATTAAAGGAAGTTTGGCTGGAAGGGGTCAATAGAAGGAAGAATGCAGTAGAGGCAACTGACTGGATTATATCAACCTTATAGAGATGTTCATGACCTCCTTATGTTAGTTGCTAGAGGTGAGGGTGAAGAGGACAGGGAAGAAAAGTTGAAGCAAATCATTTGCAGTGGTGAAAAGTAAAGAACCTTACTAACACCGATTCCTCTAACAAAAATACAATTCACTAAGTGTTTAAATTCAAGAAACTAGCTCCCTGGTTCTCTTATTATGTTATCTTAATACACACCTATCAGATGTTTCGGCTGATGGACTAAAGGACCTGCATTTGGACATGTAAACTATGAGAGCTGGTACACAGGAAATGGCCTTCCAAAGTACAAACTGAGCAAGCAGAAGTATACAAATGGCTTTTCAATGGGAGATGATGTATCATACCATACACAAAACAGCTCAATAGATATCCATATGATCACATTTACAAATTGTGTTAAAAAATAAGTTTTTAAAAAGTTAAATCAGCTGAAAAACTCCCCTGCAAATCATTTTTCCTTTTCTTAGAGGTAGATATGCAAAGCAGGACAACATAAATGCTTTGAGGACAGAAACCCACAGCCATTTAAGGAAACTTAAAATCATGAGCAGTTGGTTTGCTTTGAGATTTTATTGTATCACATTATTCAATACAGCGATTTATATTGTGACTAAAGGGGTAATGGGGCAAGATTGACAGTTAAAATTAGGGTGAGGTCTTTATCAAAACCGTTTCAGATTGATAAATCTGTCAAAGGGAAATTCGTTGAAGTTAGATCAGGACACTGAGCTCCAGCATGTTGTAATTATCTTTACCATCTGTGCCAAAACCAAAGGGCCTGTTTCCATACTGTAAGGAATCTAATCTAAAAACATTCTTAAAAAAATACTAAAGGCTCGTCATTGCAGTGCCCACCCTCGAGTTGTGATTTGGAGGTGCCAGTGTTGGACAAAGTTAAAAATCATACAACATCAGGTTGCCGTCCAACAGGTTTACTTGGAGGCACGAGCTTTCACATTTTAACAACAAAATTTAACATGCATTAATTTGAAATCTTGCCAAATTACTTGATTGTTGTTATTAACTTTGAGAAACCTTTTTGAATCAGTGATCAGTTTTAAGAAAACGAATGTCTCTTTGAAACCATACAGTTCAGGGTGCAATCTTCTATAAGGCACAAAAACTCAGACTAGGTACAGAGCCACCTCAATATACTTGATAAGTGCCATCAATGCTGTTTGAGACAGATTTTCTGCATCAGCTGGGCGGACAGGCCTACTAACATCAGCATTCTTGGAGCAGCTAACAGCACCAGCATCGAAACCATGATCATCCAAAACTAACTCTGCTTGGGCTTAGACTGCCAAGCTTCGTACTGCTCAAGGAAGCCACTCAAACGCGACGACAAAGGAAGCATTTTAAATACTCCCTGAAGCTTTCCCACAAGAAATGCAGCATAGACATCAATGCATGGGAGATCCTTGTTCAGAAGAAACCGTGAAGAAAACTCTTATATGAACGAACACAAGTTTTTGAGAAAAACGGTGGCAAGAGGCAGTACTAAAAAGGAACTAGAGAAAGGAATGCCAATGATCTCAAGGTCAAGGACTAATTCCACCCCCCCAATAAATGTATGGTTGGAGATGCAGCTCTTGGATCAGGTTCATCAGCCACGCAAGACACCACAGAACCAATGACAACTAACACAAAATTCCTGGCTGGACAATCACATTTGTTAGCAAGTGATTGCCGATGACAACAATCTTTGTTGTTTTTAAAAAGTATAAATCATTTAAGTACATGAAGTGACTTCAAACACCTGCTGTGTACTTTTACATGACTCAAGGGCCAAAGTGACTCCAATTTTCAATTGATCAGTGGGTATTTGTGTGGCCCAGCTGGTAATAGGAAAGCCCTTGAGGGCAGATTATGTGCATTGCAATATACTCTCCTCTGACTGCAGCTGAAAAAAGTGTTGCAAACCGACATGCAATAACTGTTCATTTAAAACAGAGTGCTCATTAATTCATAATTTCTTATGTTTAAACTGCTCTAGATTATAGTCTCCTTCTTAATATACTTCAGCAACCTGGTCCGATCCAAACTGGAGCTGACATGCACGATTAAACATCAAGTGACCTGATCCTGGTGTGACCATAATAACAAGCATGTCAATCAGCAGTAGTTTTTGAATCGATGAGTTTTTTTTAAATAGCCTTGGATCCTTTGCCTTAAATAGCTATCAGACAAAATTTGAATTTTTATCTTCCAGAGCTAATTAAAAACTGAATTAAAAGTTGGGTTGTGGGAAAGAAGAGACATTGGACAATAATGCAATCATTATTAAAAATGTAACCCCAACGTTGGGTTGCTGGATCTGCTAAGAAACTAGAGAAACATTTTTTAAAATTAAATTTTTTCTAGCTCTGCTCAAGACAAATGCTGGAGATTTACCTTGGGGTTGTTGCTGACTGAGACCAATTAGCACAAGCTTGGGTTATGAGTATTGTTATTCCTGAGAAGAATTGGAACAAAAGTATCAGAAACACTGACTAAATAATTTAATTCTTGACAGCAAAATACTACAAACACTGAAAATCTGAAATAAAAACAGAAAATGCTGGAAATATTCAGATCTGGTAAAAAGAGGGGAGAAAAGGAAAACAGTTAACTTTTCAGGTCGATTACTTGTTTTTTCCTCACAGGAACTGCCAGATCTGCTTAGTATTACCAATATTTTCTGCTTTTATTTTTAATTCTTGAGAAAATGTAATTACAGTACACAGATGTCTTCAAGACACAAGAACAACACATCTCTGGGAAGAAATATGTAACTGTACACACTGGAAGATTTTAACATATTCGCACTTTCTTTCATTATAATTCTTTGCAAAACAAATTTTCCTCAAATCTTACTAAACTTTCCCCAAGCACTACTAAAATCTAATTCTAATTTTAGATTGTACTCCCATACAGAACATGGAGTCATATAGAGAAACTAACCATTATATTTTAAACAGAAATTGAAATTACTAGAAAAGCTCAGGTCTCACAACATCTGTGGACAGAAAACAGTTAACATTTTGGGTCCAGTGACTCTTTTTCAGAAGTGTCTGTTTGGAACAGTTCTGAAGAAGGGTCACTAAACGCAAAATGGTAACTTTGATTTCACAGATGTAGTCAGTCCTGCTGAGTTTTTCTGGCAATTTCCAACATTCTAAATTACATAAAAAGGTGAAGTTGTTGAAGTCCCAGAGAGCTTTGGGCTGTTTTCCCTTCGGAGAGATGACTGCTTGAGAGTTTAACCAGAGAATCACAATGACTCAAGCAAGGGACAATTTGAGAAGGTGGGAACTTCACAGTGACCTGAGTGAGTGCACAAATCAAACCCATGCTGTTGGCATCACTAACATCACAAACCAGACATCCAGCCACTGAGCTCAGTTGAGATAACTCCCATGGTAATGCTCCTTATTATTTCAACTGACATAATTTTTAAAATGCTGCAGTTAACTTCTATGATCCGAAATTAGAAAAGTCAATTCAGCGGCAGATTGCTATTCAGTGATCTTGCTGGAAAGCTGAGGTGTTTAGAAGAGGTTTTAGGAACAATATTGCAGAACATAGGAGTTTGGTGACTGATGTCTGTCACATAATGGCAAAAACATGGGAGAAAATGCTTAATGTACAGCCTAATAATAAAGCTTGAGAGGAGAATCAAAAAAACTTAGGTCTTGTTTCACATCAGTTCGGTTTAAAGTGAAGCTGACCTCTTAAGTGATGTGTTTAGCAAGTATGGCAGATGCTATGAGAAAGAGTGGAAACCAAACAAAAAGTGCAACATGATTTCCATGGCATGAGGTGGGCTGCTTGCAAATATGATGTAAAAATCTGAGGAAATGTTATATTGTGTTAATTCTTCACAAAGCTTTCAAGTTCTTGCCTTTATAAATATAGAAGCATAGATATACAAGCATGTGAGTTGTACTAAGCCTCTATAAATTACTGGTGAGGCATCAGTTGGCACGACATCCAATTATGGGTGTCACACTTTAGAAAGGATGTCAAGCCCTTGGAGAGGGACTACAGAGTTACTGGAATGAAACCAATGATGAGGCCTTTCGGTTATGTGGAGAGACTCGAGAAGCCAAGATTGTCCTCCTCACAGCAGGAGGAACAGGAGGATGCCAAATAGCCATTCTTGACTACTTTGTCATTCATTTTTAGATCATTGTTGATCTGTGAAATTAACTCCATATATCCACTTGGGTAGCTACTGGAGATTTAAGAGGTATTTAAAATTACAAGTTTTGACAGAATAAACAAAAACAGGAACCATGTGCTGAGGTAAACAGGTTCAAGGTAATTAGCAAAAAAATGACAGCAGTGAATATATCTTTCTTTAACACAGCCTAGCAAGCTTTGCCAGCTGAAATGCACTGCTTTAAAGTTACTGAAACACATTCAATATTATTTTACAGAAAATAATTCATATATAGCTAGAAAATAAAGAGCAGAGGCATGGGTCTAACTGGCTAGCTCTTTAAAAAGCCAGCAAAAGGCACTGGGCCTAAAAGACTCAATGTTCTCTACAAAGAAAAACACAAACAGTAGAACTGCTATTGCTTTTTCCACAACCACATGCCACAGAGTAGTTTCCAGTCAATAAGTAATTTAATAAGTGTCATCACTCTTCTCACATACGAAATGCAGTAGCCAACCTGCACAAAAGCTTCCACCCAGTGATGTGATAATGAATGAGACAATTTGTTCTCATGTGATACTGATTGAATGACAAAATTTGGCTAAGACATGGGCACTATTCTTCACAAAACAATTTAAAACAAAAAATTATTTGTGGGATGTGGGAGTCGCTGGCTAAGCCAGCATTTATTACCTGCCCCGAGTTGCCCTTGGTGATGCTGAGCTGCTGACTTTAATGACTGCAGTCCATTCACTGTTGGTAAAAATTCCAGGATATCTATCCAGTGACAACGATGGAGTGGGGTTTGGGGGGAAATCTGCAGGTGGTGGGGTTTCCATGTCCTTATAGATAGAATTAATTGAGAGTTTGGAGAGTACGTACAAAGGATCTTAGATGAATATCTGCAGTGTATTTTGTAGATAGCACACATTGCTGCTACTCAGCTTTGGTGTAGGAGTGGCTGAGGGTTCGTGGATGCATTGTCAATCAAGCAGCCTGGTTTGTCCTGGATAGTGTCAGGTTTCTTAGTATTGGAGCTGCCAATCAAAGTGGGAATATTCCATCATAGTTCTGACTTGTGCCTACTCATAATGCCAGTAAAGCTTTACATGTAGCCAAGCTCATCAAAAGGCAGTACATTTGACAGTGCAACACTCCCATAGTATTGCATTGGAGCGTCAGCCTTGATTTTTGTGCACAAGCCTGGAGCAGACTTAAACCCAGAACTTTGGAAGCTCTCGTCTTAGTCACAGCTAAGCCAGGATGACCCTTCAAGTTTAGGATTCAGTTCTCTTTGTGATCCTTCTGCTATGAAAGATTAGAAGCTTTACCGCATCTATTTAATGTGTTGTTATGGTTACAATTCGCACTTAGAGTTGCAGTGTCAGAATACAGCTGCTTAAATTATCCCCTTTCCTGGTTTCAAGAAAATAGCTTCAGCTGGGTAACATCGCATGTACATGCAAATATATAATCATTCTCTTCTACAGCACAGTGCACCTGTTCTCTGAAAGAAGCCCATTTCATCCCATTTCCTTCTTTGTCCCCCCAATACTTATTCAATTTATTTTTAAAAGTTATTATAAACTCATCACCATACAATTTCTGAAAGGGCATTCCACCAACCAATTCTCTTTGTGACCATGAAATTTATGCCTCAAGTTATCAATAAAAGTAGTACATTTGTTGTTTTTTTTCTCCATCTTTATCTATTGTCTTAAATGCTGTCACAGTTGCAATGTTGCAAATGAAACAGCCAATTTGTCCATAGCATGCTCCCACAAAACCAAATAAATAATCAAACAAAATGAGGTTTTAGTGATATTCATTACAGCCAGATAATATCTTGGTTTAATGCGTCCTCTGAGGATGGAATTTCTCTCAACACTACACTGTGGTGTCAACACACATCATGTGCTCAGGTCTCAGGAGTCAGAGTTTAACCCAGAAACAAGAATGCTGTCACTTAAGGCAAAGCTGACACTGGAAAATTCTTGTTATTAAGCATTTCTTCATTACTCTGAAGTTTTACCATTTAATACATATTCCTTTCCTTCATCTTAAAATCGAGAACCTCACATTTCTCCTGATAAAATCACCGAATCTGTGCTTGGATGTACCTTCCTGAATAACTTGGACAGTAGTTAATCACTCCCCCTATTTTTGTATGCAAAATTTTACATAAGTACAACAAATTTACAGGTTCTCATCAATTAACATGTTTTTAGTACTTTGAGGAAGAAACAAATCATTTAATTGGGATTTACTTTTTATTTTGTGATTTATATGTGCATTACAAAAGTACATTTATATCTGAACAACAAATGAACCATACATGTAATATCCACGCTTTTCTCTTTAAACTATAACTTATAAAACGACAGGGACTTTATGCTGGAACTATCTGAAAAGTTGGTTAGGCCGCAACTACAGTATTGCTTGAGGTTCTAGAATCCGCATTACAGGAGGGATGTGATTGCATTGGAGAGCGCAGAGATTTACCAGAATGCCTGGACTGAAGAGTTTGTTATGAAGAAGAATTGGATAGACTGGGATTGATTTCTTAAGAGCAGAGGACATGGATAGGTGATATGACTGAGCCAATTACAAAGGGGCATAACTCAAATAAACAGGAAGGAATTTCCTGCTTAGTGGAGGGATCAATGACCAGAGGACATAGATTAAGGTGAGGCACAGGAGGTTTAGAATCATAGTATCAAAGTGCAGAAGAGGCCTTCCAGTCTATTAGGTTTGTACCACCAAAATTACATTAAATCTACACAAGTCCCATTTTCCAGCACAAGGCCCATAACCTTGCGTCATAGAGACGTACAGCACAGAAGCAGACCCTTTGGTCTAACTCGTCCATGCCGACCAGATATCCCAACCCAATCTAGTCCCAACTGCCAGCACTTGGCCCATATCCTTCCAAGCCCTTCCTATTTCATATATCCATCCAAATGCCTTTTAAATGTTGCAATTGTACCAGCCTCCACCACTTCCTCTGGCAGCTCATTCAATACACATACCACCCTGTGTGAAAAATTTGCCCCTTACGTCTCTTTTATATCTTTCCCCTCTCATCCTAAACCTATGCCCTCTAGTCCTGGACTCCCCAACCCCAAGGAAAAGACAATTTATCCTATCCATGTCCCTCAATTTTGTAAACCTCTATAAAGTCACCCGTCAGTCTCCGACGCTCCAGTGAAAACAGCCCCAGCCTGTTCAGCCTCTCCCTATAGCTCAAATCCTCCAACCCTGGCAATATCCTTGAAAGGGTTCAGAAATAATTTACAAGTTTCACAATATCTTTCCGATAGGAAGGAGACCAGAATTGCATGCAGTATTCCAATAGTGGCCTAACCAATGTCCTGTACAGCCTCAACATGACCTCCCAACTCCTGTACTCAATACTCTGACCAATAAAGGAAAACATACCAAATGCCTTCTTCACTATCCTATCTACCTGCGACTCCACTTTCAAGGAGCTATGAACCTGCACTCCAAGGTCTCTTTGTTCAGCAACACTCCTTGTTAAGCGTATAAGTCCTGCTCTCATTTGTTTTCCCAAAATGCAGCACCTCGTATTTATCGAAATTAAACTCCATCTACCACTTCTCAGCCCATTGGCACATCAATATTATGACATTTCAAATGGTCCCCATATATTTTCAATGTTGTAAAATCAAATGTTTTGAGGGAACGTGAGGAAATATTTTATCATCCAGAGTGTCAAAATCTGGAACTCACTTCCTGAAAGGGTGGTAAAGGCAGGAACCCTTATGATATTTAATAAGTATTTATATGTACACTTGCAATGACAAGGCAAAAGTAAGGACTGCAGGTGCTGGAAACCTGAGTTGAGATAAGAGAGGTGCTGGAAAAGCACAGCAGGTCTCGCAGCATCTGGGGAGCAGGAAAATCCACGTTTCGGGCAAAAGCCATTCATCAGGGATGGATGATGAAGGGCTTTTGCCCAAAACGTCAATTTTCCTGCTCCTCTGAT
Source organism: Chiloscyllium plagiosum (assembly GCF_004010195.1). NCBI lineage: Eukaryota > Metazoa > Chordata > Chondrichthyes > Orectolobiformes > Hemiscylliidae > Chiloscyllium > Chiloscyllium plagiosum. Next base: position 54,202,451 of record NC_057733.1, on the reverse strand, counting down.
GCTGCCTGACCTTCTGTGCTTTTCCAGCACCTCTCTAATCTAAACACTTGCAATGACAAGGCTATAGGATGGATGCTGAAAAACAGGATTAGAATAGTTCGTGCAGAGTCGATGGTCCAAAGGACCTTGGCCTGTGCTGTAGACATCTAACTTTATATTTCGTCAAATAACATCAATGCTATGCTAGAAGTTATAGGAACTGGAGTGGGCCATTCAATAAGATTTTGGGCAGCTCTGTGCCCTAACTCCATTTGTTTGCCTTGCATTCATGTCCTTTGAAACACTTGCTTAATAAAAACATTTAAAAAAAAAATCATTTCTGGGATGATGGCATCACTGACTGGCCAGCATTTATTGCCCATCCCTAGCTGCACTTGTGATACAGCTGAAAGGTTTGCCAGGTCACTTAAGGTGGCAATTCAGAGTTAGCCACATTGCTGTGGGTCTGGAGTCACATGCAGACGAGGTGAGGATGACAGTTTTCCTTCGAGAACTGGATGGTTTTTTCTGACAATTGACTAAAGACTCTCAGCCATCATTAGGTTCTTAATTCCAGATTTTATTGAATTCAAATTTCACCATTTGCTGTGAGGGGATTCAAACCTAAGTTCAAAGTTTGTGAGAAGATTTGTAGCTCGGGTGCTCGTTGCTGTGGTTCTGTTCGCCGAGCTGGGAGTTTTTGTTGCAAACGTTTTGTCCCCCGTCTAGGGGGCATCCTCAGTGCTTGGCAGAGGAAGAAAAGGACAACCAACTCCCATTCCTAGACGTGATGGTACAGAGAACACCGAACGGAGAATTCACCACAAAGGTATACAGGAAAGCCACACACACAGACCAAGTCCTGAACTATGAAAGCAACCACCCCAATACACACAAACGAAGTTGCATCAAGACACTATTCAAAAGGGCCACAACACACTGCAGCACACTGCAAAAAGAGGAAGAGGAAGAGGAACACCTATACAAGGTATTCGCCAAAAAAAACGGATATCCTCGCAATTTCATCAACAGATGCCTAAGAGAAAGACAATGGAACGAGGACATGCCGCAACCCAAAGGACTAGCGACACTACCATACATCAGGAGCATTTCAGAACTGACAGCCAGACTACTTCGACCACTAGGACTTATAACAGCACACAAACCAACAGCCACCCTCAGACAACAACTCACCAGAACGAAGGACCCGATACCCACATTAGCATAACTAATGTAGTGTACAAAATCCCATGCAAGGACTGCACTAAACACTATATAGGACAAACAGGAAGACAGCTAACGATCCGCATCCACGAACATCAACTAGCCACGAAACGACACGACCAGCTATCCCTAGTAGCCACACACGCAGACGACAAGCAACATGAATTTGACTGGGACAACACTATTATTATAGGGCAAGCGAAACAAAGAACAGCCAGGGAATTCCTAGAAGCTTGGCACTCATCCACAAACTCCATCAACAAACAAATAGACCTGGACCCAATATACCGGCCACTACAGCGGACAGCTGAAACTGACAACCGGAAGCGGCAGGGACAGGCCACTATAAATGCCGGAGGATACACCACAGAAGCGCTTCACAGGAGGCTCCCAAGCACTGATGATGTCACCTGGACAGGGGACGAAACGTTTGCAACAAAAACTTCCAGTTCAAACCTAAGTCCCCAAAACATTATTTGATTTCCTGGTTTAACAGACTAGCAATAATACCACTAGGCCATCATCTCCCCTTGGTTCCTGAAGTGCTCTTGCTGAAACCTCGATTCTCCTGCCCTTCAGATGCTGCCTAACCTGTTGTAGGAGCGCCCTACTCTCCACTCTGATCTCCAGCGTTTGCAGTCCTCACTTTCTCCATTATCTCCCCTTGTCTATCTCAAATTTAACAAATTAATTAACATTGGAACTCTCTTCCTCAAATGGCAGTCAAACGTCCTGTAAAGAAGTGCTTCCTAACATCTCTCCTGAATGGTCTGATCCTAATTCTCAGACTATGACCCCTGGTTCCAGAATCTCCAACCAGTGGAAATTTGTTATCTTTACACACCTTGTCTTGTTAATACCTTGAGGACTTCAGTAAGATTACCCCTCAACCTTCTTTGCCAATTCACCTAATCTAACAATTTCCTGTTGCAATTTTATGCTGTCATCAACACTGTCTATAATTCTGTCTAATTTTGTGTCATAAGCAAATTTGGATATTTGACTTTTTATGCCATTATCCAAGCCATTAATGAATAGTGAATAATTGAAACCCCAACATGAGTCATGTCATAACGATTTGAATACTTCGCTATTATTCCAATTCTCTGTTTCCTCCACTCAACTGATTTCCAATTCATGTCAATAATTTGCCTTCCTTTCAATGGGCTTCTACCGCAACTAACAGTCTCTTGTGGTGGGACTTATTGAAAGCCTTTTAGAAGTCCACATAAACTGTCAGCCTTCGACTTGTCTCTGTCCATCACCCTTGTCACCTTTTCAAAATTTCTTGAGGCTTGTCAGGCATGACCTACTCTTCATGAATCAATGTTGACTCTCCCTGATTAACTGAAATTGAGGTGATCAGTTATCCTAGCCTTGATTATAGAGTCCATCAATTTCCCTACTACAGATATTAGGCTAACTGCAATTTTGTAAAATTGCAGGAGATTGCCAGGGTTGGCGGATTTGAGCAACTGGGGGAGGCTGAACAGGCTAGGGCCGTTTTGCCTGGAGCATGGAGGTTGAGGGGTGACCTTATAGAGGTTTACAAAATTATGAGAGGCATGGATAGGATAAATAGACAAAGTCTGTTCCCTGGGGTCAGGGAGTCCAGCCTAGACGGCATAGGTTTAGGGCGAGAGGGGAAAGATATAAAAGAGACCTAAGGGGCAATTTTTCACGCAGAGGGTGGTACGTGTATGGAATGAGCTGCCAGAGGATGTGGAGGCGGCTGGTACAATTGCAACATTTAAAAGGCATCTGGATGGGTATATGGATAGGAAGGGTTTGGAGGGATATGGGCCAAGTGCTGGTAGGTGGGACTAGATTGGGTTGGGATATCTGGTCGGCATGGACGGGTTGGACCGAAGGGTCTGTTTCCATGCTGTACATCTCTATCTCTATTTATTTTAAATAGCTGGCTTGTTTGTATACATGGAAGTCAATGCAATATTTAAAGACTCCAAGATCAATATTATGAGAGATCTTAACAACTGGATGGAAGAGCTAAGGCTTAGGGACCCTCAAATTTGTATATAAAGTTGGAATTTAACCAGTGAAAACCATTGAATATTAATGATACACAGCAGAGTTGAGGCCTCTTGTGTACAGTGATCATATGTGTCCGTTTAAATCAGAGAGACACACAGGCATGATCTGTCATAGGTACAAGACAGCCGGGCCTCTTCAAAACTTTGCGAACAAGCCCATAAGCACATACGTTCTGAAGAATAACTAGACAATCCTTCACAATTAGACGATTTTCTAATATTCCTCAACACTTCAAATTTGATTAATATCGGTTAAATACCACTACTTGAGCACCTTCAACAGAGACCAGCATGTAGTACTGGGCTCGAGGGAGGTGGAGAAGAAAGCCAAAGGTTTCTTCTTCCTTAATACTATCCAATAACTATTACAGCACCCAAAATAATGTAGACATCAGTTGAGAACAAAATTGAGCTCCATGATCACACTGACATTTACCATCAATGGCAATACTATGCCCATTTGACCTAAACATTGGAGAATAGTGTGCTTGAGAGACAAAACCATGCCAAGGAATCAATTCTCTCCATACTTGTCAGGGGAACACGAGATAAGACAAAAAAAACTGTTATAAAGATGACTGAAGAAAATTAGTTGAAGAAACAAGATTTGTTTACCAATGGATAGAGGGTAGGAGAGCACAAGGCTCACCTGTATGTTAAGAACTACTTAGCGAGTTTGAGAAGATTTGTAGCTCAGGTTGAGGTTCTGCATGTAGGCTTGCTCGCTGAGCTGGAAGGTTCATTTTCAGACATTTCAGAAGCTTCATCCGGAGGCTCACTGAAGATATTACCTAGTATGGTGACAAAGCATCTGAAAATGAACCTTCCAGCTCAGCCAGCAAACCTGCATCCAAGAACTACTTCAATCTTCCTTTAACAGAAGCACAATACTCAATAAGGACTCAGACCATTGACTAATTTTATCCTATTTGACCTTATGAACACTAATTCCAGAAGCTTGCATTTTTATTTTAGAATTACAATTTGTTGGGTTCAAAAGGCTCCATAGGAATGTTCTATTCCCCACAATTTCTGACCTTGTTTTCAAATCACCTCATCCTGAAAATCCATACAACACACTTTTAGGTCCCCGTGACCGAACTATTAGTCCAGGTGTCTGGATTATTAGCCTACCGAAATAATCACTACAGTACAAGACTCTCAGCGTACTTACTCTGGTCTGCGTAATTTTTTGCCTTGAGTTCAAGCTGTCGTGTCTGCGATTCCAACACTTCCACGCGAATCTGAAGGTCCTTCTTCTCCTGCTCTTGAGAATCTTCAAACTCAATGAATTTCTACAAAAACAGAGGAATTGAATACTTTATACTTGTTCAATGCAAACCAGATATTATAATTGTAATAAATTAAGTAAATACAAGAAAAATCTGGGATGGCAATGTTTAAAGAAAAATTATTCATTCACAAGATGAGAATGTCTGGAAAGGCAGCATTTATTTTACATGTACATGGATGGACAGTCACATATGAAACTCCAGGATGGTATGTTGCATCCCAGTTGCTAGGGTCAAGGTTGTCTTTGAGTGGTTAAAGAATATTCTGAAGTAGGATGGTGAACAGCCAGTAGTCTTGATACACGCCAATACCATTAATATATGCAAGAAAAGAGATGAGGTTCTACAAACAGAATATAGAGATTTAGGAAGCAAATGAAAAAAATAAGGACCTCAAAAGGTAGTAATCTCAGACTGCTACCAATGCCACGTGCTTGTCAAAGTAGAAATAACAGGATATATCAGATGAATGTGTGACTAGAGACATGGGTTAAGGGGGAGGGTTTCAGATTCCTGGGGCATTGGGACTGGTTGTGGAGGAGGTGGAGCCAGTACAAGTTGGACAGGACCAGAACTGATGTCTGAGGGATGTAATTGCAACACCCAGTGGAGAATGGTTTAAACTAAAATGGCAGGGGGCTGGAACCTATACAGGGAGACACATGACAGGAAAACAAGGATTAAAACAAAAAAAACAGATGGGAAATAAGAAAGGTGATATGCAGAGAATTCAATCAAGCTGGGCCACAGTGAACAGGACAAAGAATGCTAAAGAGACAAGTCATAAGGCTTTGTGCCTTAATGCATGGAACACTCGCAATAAAATGGATGAATTAGTCACACAAATAGATCTAAACAGGTGTGTTGTTGTTTGGATTACAGTGAACTGGCAGCAGGGTGACCAGGAATGGGAACTGGATAAGAGTTTTCAGTTTTTAAAAAGGACAGACAAAAAGGAAAAGCAGGTGAGCTAGAGTTGCTGATTTAAAGGGAAAGTAATGCCACTGTGAAAATGGATATTAGCTGTAGTGAAGTAGAATTCATACAGGTTGAGCTTAGAAATACCAAGGGGCCAATATTAAGCAAGGCATTAAAAGGACATTAGGCATGCAATTATTAAAATTACAACTGTAAATATGGGTGGCTTCAATCAGCGCATTGATTCGGCAATAAGATCAGTAAGTGTCAACAGCATAAAGGAGGAATTCTTGGAGCGTATACAGCATAGTTGTATGGATCATCCTTGACTAGGTTTTTGTAATAACAACGAAGGGATAATTGACAATAAAGCTGCTCTTAGGCAGAACAAGCTGGAGGGGCTGAGTAACCTATTCTGTTCGTATTTTACTATGCAAGGGCTCTTAAGAAAGTGTGACCATAACAGGACAGAGTTTTTCATGAAGATGAAGAGTGACAGTTGTTTATGAGACTAGGTATCCTGAACTGAAATAAAGGAAATTACTATGGTATGAGACCTGAAGTAGCTATGATAAACTGGGCCTTGTTATTTAATGGAATGATGCTAGATAGGCAATGGTCAACAGTTGAAGAGCGAAGGAAAGAAATGGAACATTTATTTATCCCAGTCTGACATAAAGATGAAGTAGGAAATACGGTCCCACCATGACTAACAAGGGAAATTAGAGATTATATTAAACCCAAAGAAGAGGCATACAAATTGGCCAAACAAAGAAACAGACCAGAGGATTGGGAAGAGTTTAAATTCAAAGGAAGACAAAGATTAAGCGGAGAAGTAGAGTATGAGTGTAAGCTTGCAGGGAGCATACAAGCAATACTAAAAGCCCCTACCGATATGTGAAGAGAAAAAGGTTAGTCAAGATAAATATAGCTCCCCTACAGCCAAACAAGACAATTTATCATGGAAAATAAGGAGATGGCAGTCCACATACATAGTTGAGTATGTATTATATTTGTCTTCCTTTGTGAAGATAATATCCCACAAATATGGAGTAACAGGGTATAAACAAAAGGAGAAACTGAAATACATCAATATTGGTAGGAAAATGGTTTGGTCGATGCAGGCATTTTTGCACCAACATGTTATTATCCAGCAACTGGCTGAATGTTGAATTTGTCAAAGGAGAAGCGATGTTGGCCAATTAGCCACACAGAATGCTGAGAAACAACTGAGAAATTTTGAGGGTTACAAATTCATTGTTACTGAGTCTGGTTTGGTTTGGCTAACTAACCCGGTGTCATAACATTCTAGATTTATCAAATTCTCTTAACATAAATTTTGTAGCTGCTACTAGTGGGATTTGAACACATGTATCCAAATCATTAACTTCTTCCTTTCCCGCCGTACCGACCAGTACCCTTCCACTGACACCCTCCTTCGACTGACTGAACTGGTCCTCACCCTGAACAACTTCTCTTTCCAATCCTCCCACTTCCTCCAAACGAAAG
>NC_057733.1:54143403-54194664 GCF_004010195.1 Chiloscyllium plagiosum | reverse complement strand
GCTAGGAACTCTCCAACCACAAGGGATGAACTCGGGTTTCACCAGTTTCCTCATTTCCCCTCCCCCCACCTTGTCTCAGTCAAATCCATCGAATTCAGCACCGCCTTCCTAACCTGCAATCTTCTTCCCGACCTCTCCGCCCCCACCCCCGTCTGACCTATCACCCTCACCTTGACCTTTTTCCACCTATCACATTTCCGACGCCCCTCCCCCAAGTCCCTCCTCCCTATCTTTTATCTTAGCCTGCTGGACAAACTTTCCTCATTCCTGAAGAAGGGCTAATGCCCGAAACGTCGATTCTCCTGTTCCCTAGATGCTGCCTGACCTGCTGCGCTTCTCCAGCAACACATTTCCATCTCTGATCTCCAGCATCTGCAGACCTCATTTTCTCTCCAAATCATTAATCCAAGCCCCTGGACTGTTAGACCTGTAGGTGAAAGTAAGCACTGCAGAGTCTAGATTAGAGTGGTGCAGGAAAAGCACAGCAGGTCAATCAGCATCCGAGGAGCAGGAAAATCGAAGTTTCAGGCAAAAGCCCTTCATCAGGGATGAAGGCTCAGGGATGGAGAGATAAATGGGAGGGGGGTGGGCTGTGGAGAAGGTATCCAAGTATACAATAGGTGGATGGAGGTGGGGTGGAAGGTGATAGGAGAGAGAGGAGGGTGGAGCGGATAGGTGGGAAGGATGATTGGCAGATAGGACAGGTCATGGGGACGGTGCTGAGCTGCAAGGTTGGAACAGGGGTAAGGTGGGGAGAGGGGAAATGAGGAAACTGGTGAAGTCAATGAGAAAGCAGATGTGGCTATGGTAGCGAGTCTGTTTCAGGACATGGTTGAAGAGCATCTCAGCCTCTTCCATTGATCCCCAGCGTTAGATACCAGTCTTTAGCCAATTCAGTTCACTCCACGTGATGTCAAGAAATGGTCGGAGGCACTGGATAGTGAAAAGCCCTGACAGCATTTCAGCAAGAGGAAAGACTTGTGCTCCAGAACTTGCCGCTCCCCGAGCCAAGCTGTTCCAGTACAGTTACGACACCAGCACCTACCCAACAAAAAAAGCATGAGAAACCCAACCCAGCTAATTACCACCCAGTGTCTACTGTCGATCATCAGTAAAGTGATGGAAGGGGTCATCAACAGGGCTATTAAGCAGCACCTACTCAGCAATAGCCTACTCGGTGACACCCAGTTTGGGCTCCATCAGGGCCACTCAGCTTCTGACCTCAGTACAGCCTTGGTTCAGACATGGACAAAGCAGGTGAATTTCAGAGGGGAGGTGAGAGTGGCAGCCCTTGACATCAAGGCCACATTTGACCTAGCATGGCATCAAGAAGCCCTAGCAAAACTGGAATCAGTGGGTCAAAGAATCAGAGTTATACAGGAGGGAAAGAGGCATTATAGGGCAGCACGATGGCTCAGTGGTTAGGGTCAGGGACCTGGGTTTGATTCCAGCCTCAGGCAACTGTCTGTATGGAGTTTGCACACTCCCCCAGTGTCTGTGTGGGTTCCCTCCGGGCACTCTGGTTCCCTCCCACAATCCAACGATTTGCAGATTAGGTGAATTGGCAATGCTAAATTGCCCATACTGTTCAGGGATAGTAGGATAGGTACATTAGTGAGGGATAAATATGAAGTAATAGGTTCAGGGAATGGGTCTCCTGGGGTATGGGTTATTCTTTGAAGGGTCATTGTGGACTTGTTGGGCTGAAAGGCCTGTTTCCACACTGCAAAGATTCTACGGAAAGAGACCCTTCAGTCCAATTTGTTCATGCCAACCTGATATCCTAAACTGATATATAGAGGAACCTCTATTATCCAACATTCAATTAACCGAATTTTGTATTATCCGAACAAGATTGCAAGGTTCTGATGCTTGGCTAACTATGTTATCCGGCATTCGATTAACCGAACAAAATACTCCCTGCTCACATCCTTCGGATAATCAAGGTTCCTCTGTAGTGCTATTTTGCTAGCATTTGGCCCATATCCCTCAACACTTCCTGTTCGGCAGCCTTTTAGATGTTGTAGCAGCCTCCTCCACCACCTCTGGCAGCTTGTTCCATACACACTGAAAAAGTTGCCCCTCATGTCTCTTTTAAATCTTTCCCCTCTCACGTTTAACCTATGCCCTCTAGTTTTGGACTTCACTACCCTAAGAAAAAGATCTTGGCTATTCACCCTATCCATGCCCCTCATGACTTTATAAGCCTCTATAAGGTCATCCTTTGGCCTCCGACTCTCAGGGAATAAAGCCCCAGTCTATTCAGCCTCTTCCTGTAGCTCAAACCTTATAATCCCGGCAACTTCTTTGTAGATCTTTTCTGGACATTTTCAAGTTTAACACAGTACTCTATAAATGGCTTAACCAAAGTCTCGTACAGTCTACAGCCGCAACATGACCTCCCAATCGGGGGCAAACTCTCCACTGGTCAGAGTCATACCAGGCACATAGGAAAATGACTGTGGTTGATGGAGGTCAGTATCTATATTCCAGGACATCTCAGCAGGAGTTCCTCGGGGTAGTGTCCTCAGCCCAACTGTCTTCAGCTGCTTCATCAATGAACAAGGTTAGAAGTGGGAATGCTTACTGATGATTGCATAATGTTCAGCACCATTCGCGACTCCTCAGATACTGAAGCAGTCTGTGTCCAAATGCAACAAGATTCAGACAACATCCAGGCTTGGGCTGATAAATGGCAAGTAACATGCATGCCACACAAATGCCAGGCCATGACTATTTCCAATAAGAGACAATCTAATCACTACCCTTTGACATTCAATGGTATCATCATCACTGAATCCTCTAGTATCAACATCCTTGACCAGAATCTCAACTGGAATCTTGACATAATCACAGTGGCTTAAGAGCAGATCAGAGACTAGGAACACTACAGTGAATAACTCACTTTCTGACTCCCCAAAGCCTGTTCACCATCTTCAAGACAAATCTGGAGTGTGATAGAATATCCCACATGCTTAGATGGATACAGTTCCAGCATCACTCAAGAAGCTTTACACCAACCATAAGACATAGGAGCAGAAATTAGACCATTCAGCCCATCGAGCCTGCTTGGCCATTCAATCATGGCTGATAAGTTTCTCAAACCCATTCTCCCCATAATCCTTGATCCCGGAGAAAGCAGCCCACTTGATTGGCACCCCACCCACCCACAAGCCTCAATTCTCTCCATCACCAACGCTCAGTAGCGTCAGAATGCACTACCCATACAATGCACTGCAGATACTCTCCAAAGATCCTTAGACAGCATCTTCCAAACCCAGAATCACTTCCATCTAGAGAACAAGGACAACAGGTACAGAGGAACAACACCACCTTCAAGGTTTCCTCCAAGCCACTCACCATCCCGAAGTGGAAATATGTCACTATTCCTTCACTGTAGCTGGGTCAAAATTTTGGGAATTCCCTCTCTAAGGGCATTGTAGGCCAATATACAGAATGTGGACTGCAGCGGTTCAACAAGGTAGATCATCACCACCTTCTCAAGGGCAATTCAATGGGCAATAAATACTGGCCAGCCAGGGATGCCCCCTCCCACAAGTAAATAAAAACACAAACTATATAAATCTCAAATATTTACAGTAATTTATGCAAATGAGAACATTGTTTGATCCGACTTGCAGTATAGTAGGAATATATGGGTTTGATCCTGTGACAAACAAGTTAATAACAAAGTCAATCATCAGGAAAACAAAAAGGTTCTTCCTCATAACACAAGAGCGATCACAGGGAGCACTAATGATCCATCGGAATGCAATGTGAACCACACAATCATGTCTCAATGCCTTTAACCTTCCAAACTACAGTTCGCCCATACTCAACTGAATAGTTTGCTAAGTTGAAAATTAAATCAGCCAATAAATTAAGTAGCCAGATCACTAGCAAAATAATGTCTCAATCTCTACAAGCTGAAGAGTTATCAAAAGACAGCAAAAAAGTGGTATTTTAGAAGCAACACAAGTGATATTAACTACTTTAATTAATTGGTTTCTAGAAATTACTGAATCAGTAAAGTCCCTCAGTGAAGTACCAGTTGAGTGTAGCTGAAAATGTGTTGCTGGAAAAGCGCAGCAGGTCAGGCAGCATCCAGGGAACAGGAGAATCGACGTTTCGGGCATAAGCCCTTCCTGAAGAAGGGCTTATGCCCGAAACGTCGATTCTCCTGTTCCCTGGATGCTGCCTGACCTGCTGCGCTCTTCCAGCAACACATTTTCAGCTCTGATCTCCAGCATCTGCAGACCTCACTTTCTCCTACCAGTTGAGTGTAGTTACACACAGTAGATAGGAAAGGCAGGAAGGAAATAGTCATTTTCATTGTAGCAGCACCTACTTCCAATGTCCTGTTGAAGCGACAATGCTGTATTCATCACAGTACGTATATGTGGCAAATCAGTTACAAGATTATGTGATTTACTTGCATGTTGCGTACTGCTACAGCCAAAGATGTGCAAGTCTTTTCAATCATAACCAATCTAAAGACAATAAATTGGACAAAAATTGCTTACAGATCTTAAATATGATTCATTCCTTGCCTTACAATATTAAAAGTGGCAAGAAACTCAAAACACTCTCTCCAACTTCAGAACACATTATTTGTCTGACTCAGCAGTACATACAGAATGTAGTCTGCAATCAAATGCTCACATTTCACTACAAGATCATGCCCTGAGCTATCTCTTGTACTGGGGCTCTGCAGAAATTCAGCAATTCAAGTTTCCAGGAAGTGAAAACTGTAAGAAAACAGCAACTCTAGACTCTCGGGCACAACTTGACTTCTGTAATTCTCAGCAAACAGCCAACCAATCCGTTGTGAGGGAGGTGGTGATAGAAACAAACAAACAGTCAAAGCACTAGTGATTTTCTTCTAAATTTCGATGGACTGAGGAATGATTATTGTGATTATAGGGAGGACAGAAAAGCAAGAGAGAAAACTGACTGACAAACCTATAAGCTTTGTACCAGTAGTAGGGAAAAAGCGACAATCTATTATAAACGATGGGACAAACAGAAGGTTGGTTGCTACTAATGTGATTGCACATTGTCAGCACGGATTTACAAGTGAAGTAAGTGTTTAATGAACTTATTGGAATATTTTAAGAGTGTTAAGAAAAAAATTGCTGAATGAGCGCCAATAGACATAGTAGACTTAGACTTTCATCAAAAGGTTTCTGAAGTTCCATCACTGGTTAGGATATCTGGTTGAGTTGGACCGAATGGTCCATTTCCATGCTGTACATCTCTATGATCTAATTGTATCAGAGAATGGATAGACAGCTCCTAAAATACTGTGTACAGCTTTGGTATCCTTATTTCAATTGCCAGAGAGCAAGAACAACAAAGGTTTATCAAGTTTGTTTCCAGATGGCAAGATTGCCCCAAGAAGACAGACTGAGTAAACCAGGCCTGTATTCTAGGCGAAAGTGAGGACTGCAGATGCTGGAGATTAGAGTCAAGAGCGTGGTACTGGAAAAGCACAGCCGGTCAGGCAGCATCCGGGGAGCAGGAGAGTCGATGTTTTCGGCAAAAGCCCTTCATGAGGAAAAGGTCTGTATTCTCTAAAGTTTCAAAGAATGACTGGAGATCATCAAAACATACAAAATGCTTAAAGAAATAGACAAGTTAAATACAGGTACAGGTATTCTGCGATATGCGCATTGTCAATGCGAATTGGCTGTAACGCCATAGGGTGACACCATTTCTAAGACACGAACATTTAAAACGTGTTGGCTATAACACAATTGCACTGCCAACACTTTACATGCTATTTCTATTGTACGATTTTTATATAGTGTAGTGTTGCACAAGAACGCAACCATCATGTTATACAAGAATTGCCTGCGTGTTTCCCCTGGTTGGAGAGTCTAGAACTGGGGACACAATTTAAAAATAAGGAGCATGTTACTTAGGTCTGAGATGAAGAGAATTCAGAGGGTTCTGAACCTTGGAAATTCTCTAGCCCAGAGGGCTGTGCAAGCTTAGTCTTTGAGGTATATTTAAAGGAGAAATTGATCAATTTCTCATTTCCAGTGGTATACAGGGTTATCAGGATGGTTTTGAGTAAAAGGCATTGAAGTGTTCAATCAACCATGAATGTAATGAATGACAGGGAAGGCTCAACGAGCTGAATAACCTACTTCTGTTTCTATGTTCCTGTTCAGCAAATAAATATATCCATGTTTCGGCAGAAAAATTAAGTCAGGACAAATGAGTCTGTTTTACTTTTGAAGCAAGGATATGGGCTTTAATAACATTAAAATGTAATTTTCTTCCAAAATCTGGCACATCAATTCAGCCTAATAGTTCAGCATTTTAGGAGCTCACATCTCCCTTACCTTATCTGAATCTTACCTGAACCCAAACTGCAAAAAACCCAGGACAGAAATCATTCACTCATCACATGAACGAAGCAAAAGTGAGGACTGCAGATATTGGAAACCAGAGTTTAAATCAGAGTGGTGCTGGAAAAGCACAGCAGGTCAGACAGCATCGGAGGAGCAGGGAAATCAATGTTTCGGGCAAAAGCCCTTCATCAGGTTCCTGCTCCTCGGATGCTGCCTGACCTGCTGTGCTTTTCCAGCACCACTCTGATCAAAACATGAACTAAGTTCACTGACCCAGGTAAAGGTGAGACATGTCTGAAAGTAACAAGAGCAGTTTTAGCCCCCTTATTTAAGGAAAGATACTATTTCAACGGAGACAGTTGACTTGGATGATCTCTGGTATGGAGGATTGTGAGCAAAGGTTAAACAGTTTGGGACTCTATCCAGTTGAATCTAACAGAATGGAGGTAATCTCATTGAAACACACACGATTCTTAAGGAGCTTGACAGGGCAAATTCTGGGAACCTCTCCGCTCCTGGGAAAGTCTCGGAGCAGAGGGCATAGTCTCAGAATGAAGCAGCACCAATTTAATACTCAGTTGAAAAGGAATTTCTTCTCTCAGAGGTTCAAGTGTCTTTGGAACTCATTGCCACAGAGCAATGTGGGACAGTGACCTTATGTTTAATTTAATTGTGCTTATTGAAGGATAAAATAGATAGGTAGGGAATCAAGGCCTACAGAAAAATGTGGGAAAGCAGATATGTGCAATGTTGGATTAGCCACGATCCTGTTAGATGGCACTACAGGCTCAAGGGGCCAAAATTCCCGATTCCTGATGAAGGGCTTACGCCCAAAACGTCGATTCTCCTGTTCCTCGGATGCTGCCTGGCCTGCTGTGCTTTCCTAGCAACACACTCTTGATTCATGGGGCCAAAAGAAAAATGTGGGAAAGCAGATATGAGCAATGTTGGATCAGCCACGATCCTGCTAGATGGCACTTCAGGCTCAAGGGGCCAAAATTCCCAATTCCTGATGAAGGGCTTATGCCCAAAACGTCGATTCTCCTGCTCCTCGGATGCTGCCTGGCCTGCTGTGCTTTCCTAGCAACACACTCTTGATTCATGGGGCCAAAAGACCGACTTCTGTTCCTATTTCTTATGGTCACTCATATCTTCTGCTTTAAGCATTTCACCATTATTCATTCAATTGGATGCCATTGGCAAGGTCAGCATTTGTTCCCATTTCTAATTCAAAAAAGTGAATTGCCACAGTCCCTGTAAGTGATTTCATCAAAAGATGCAACATTGCTAGCCTCAGCTACTTTCTCTGGAAAAACATTCCAAGTTTCAACAATCTTATGCATACACTAACAAATTTGTTGCAACTTTTCTCAGCAGAAATTCTAGGTTAGTATCTCATAACCAGTGACTCCTGGCAGAAGATCTCTTCTCCCTATTCACAACATCAAAGCATCCCATAATTTTAAAAAACACAAAATATTTCTTGACTTTCTCTCCTTCAATAGTATTTCAAATCTATCGGAGAAACAAATTCCCAAGCATTGGCATCATACCTTCAAAGATCTTAGGGTTGAAACACGCAAAATGAAACCGGGTAGACCAAAGTCAGCCTGACAGTTACCCCTCTTCTCTTGGATTGGTGCCCCTAATTATGAAAATTATTATTCTGTTAAACACTTAATAAAGATACCAGCATACCCTTCAACTTCTTTACCTTGGTTTTATGCATTAAATCTCTATTCTTCTCCCAAAATGCTAAAATGAGGACTGGTAATTAGAAATAGGGTACAAACTATATTTTCTTTCCCCAAAGGCTCTTCTTAAGATTGTCCTCAGGCACCTTTTGAGTTTTGGAAGAACGTTTTGGTTTTCAGAGGCTCAATTTTCATTTTCACAAATTCATTTATGAGGTGATGCAGTCACGTGCTAACAATATCCTCTATGTTTGTGTTGACGAGTTTGTATTCCTTGGCTTCGCTCAGCAGCAGACAGTAATACATCTATATCCTTAATAATGATCAACCCTCCATTGAACTTTAAACTACGACTCACAACGTAAACATTAATTTCTTAGAACCACATTATTTAAATTGCATAAGATAATCATCCTAATTTAGAAGCAAAAAGTCTTTTTTTCCATAATCAGTGAGACAACACCGAAGCACAAAAAACCTTAAGTGTAAGCATACCTTTAATGTATTGTCAAGATCACACCTGATCTGTTTCATCGCATATGCATTAAATTGGCAGTTTTTTGAGACATGCAAGATTCTTAAAGAGTTTGATAGGGCAGATGCGGAGCAATTGTTTTCCTTTGTGGGAGAGACTAGGACCCCAGGGTATTATCTCAGAACAAGAGGTCACCTGTTTAAGGGATACGAGAGGAACTTTCTCTCAGAGTGAATCGTGTGTGTGGAATTCTTAAGCTGAGGCTGGGTCATGAAAAATATTGAATGTTGAGATATACAGATTTCTAATCGAGGCAATCAAGAATTGTCAGGTTTAAGATAAAAACTTAGAAACATAGAAAATAGGTGGAGGCCATTTGGCCTTTGAGCCTGCACTACCATTCAATACGATCATGACTGATCATGCAATTTCAGTATCCCACTCCCACTTTCTCTCCATACCGCTGGATACCTTTAGCCACAAGGACCATGTCCAGCTCCCTCCTGAATATATCTAATGAACTGCCCCCAAGGAAATAGCAAAGCGAAGTTAAACATCAGTCATGATCTCACCAAATAGCAGAGCAGACTTGATGGGCTGAATGGCCTATGTCAGTTTCTATACCTTTTGGTCTGATTTAACCAGGCTGTCACTAACTTTTTTACTGCATTTCACATCTCAGAATTATGCTTAATAATCACAACAGTGTTCATTATCATTGTATGCATTGATTTCTCTTTCCAGATAGTAGCTCCAAAACATATTCAACCTGAAGCTACAGTCCCCAATTGTAAGGAATTCTTTATCTTAGTGAGTTCAGATTTTCCTGACCCCTGGTTAGAAACTATCTTCCCCCTCCATACACCCACAGCTTCCTCCTACCCTTGCTTTGCACTTTCAGCCTCCTTCCTTGCTTCAGGCCATATGGTAACATATGTAGGACAAAACGGTATAGATGGCAGATTACTTGCCTGAAAGGATATAATGAACCTGATGCATTTTGATGACAGCTTCATAGTGACTTTACTGAGACCAGTTGTAAATTCAGTGAATTAATAACATATCAAAATTGATTAATTCATTATAAATTCCACCCACTATTGCAATAAGATTTGAACCTGTGTCGTCAAAGCATTAGTCTGGGCTCCAGATTACTAGGCACATTTCCAACATGAGATCATTTCCCCAATCTATTTCCATTAACAAAAATCAAAACAGAGAATTAACTTGCAAGATAACTAACTGTAATACTCAACATCACAGCTGACAATCAAAAAGCTTATTTCTGACACAATATTAAAATATTAGAACTTAGAATATTTTTGCTATTCAAAATACAAAAGATGCTTTTGTTTCCTATGAACTGAAAGGATTTGTGGCAAAGATGGTCTATAAATTCAAAAAACTGATCTGCTGTGTTGCAATTCCAGATTTAATTTTAATGTTCTACAGTTGTCAAGTTAACATCACATTCTGCTTCAAATAGCTGATATAAAACTGATATGGTGAGAAATGGGTGAAATATGCATTATTTTTCCCTCAAACCAGTGATTCACATCATGTGGGTGGGCCACACATAATCTGTGCTTTAGCACAAGCCTATTTCAGCATTTCAACATATGTCACGGAAACCACACCATGTTTCTGCAGGATGCAGAAGGACAACACTCCCTTTAAGAAAAACATTTGTTTTTCTCTTCCCTATAAAATAACAACTTTCTGCCCTCATTTTAAAAATAAGGAAGTTGAGACTTCTTATACTTTCACCTCATTTATGCCATTTCCCAACAAGACCTTTTTTCTCAGAATGATTGAATCATATTTAAATCTTAAGTCAGACGATGCACACAAGTACTTACAGAGTCATAGAGATGTACAGCATGGAAACAGACCCTTCAGTCCAACCTGTCCATGCCGACCAGATATCCCTACCCAATCTATTCCCACCTCTCCCCATAGCTCAAATAATCCAACCCTGGCAACATCCTTGTAAATCTTTTCTGAACCCTTTCAAGTTTCACAACATCTTTCCGATAGGAAGGAGACCAGAATTGCACGCAATATTCCAACAGTGGCCTAACCAATGTCCTGTACAGCTGCAACATGATCTCCCAACTCCTGTACTCAATACTCCACCCAATAAAGGACAGCATACGAAATGCCTTCTTCACTATCCTATCTACATGTGACTCCACTTTCAAGGAGCTACAAACCTGCACTCCAAGGTCTCTTTGTTCAGCAACACTCCCTAGGACCTTACCATTAATTGTATAAGTCCTGCTAAGATTTGCTTTCCCAAAATGCAGCACCTTGCACTTTTCTGAATTAAACTCCTCTAGATTTAGAATAATTATGCTGAAAGCCACATTAAAAAATTGTTTTGAATTTTCGAATTGTATTTCTTATGTATGATGAAAATCTAAGAACAGTTGGAAATGTTTGGATGTCACAAGGCCAATGTGAATGTGCCAGTATTGTACCTATTCTTGCATTATTCTAATCTCAGATTTACTAAGGAATTTTTATTTGCACCAATGCACCAATCATAAATCAAGACTTGTGTATCTTCCTCTCAATCCTTACCATTTACATAGTTTCCACTCCCTTGTCAGGCAGCCAACTAAATTGGGGAAACAGTATGAACTTATTACTGTTGCAGCAGTCGCATTTACAAAGGCATCTCTGAAATAGGATTAGCATATCGTTGTTAATTCGAGAATCTATTTGCTGTGTGATTATCACACTCTAAATTTCTTTTTGATATTAATGAAGCAGTCTCCCTGCCATATAAATTATCAGTAATCAAAAAGCAGGAGATCTTGTGAAGTTGAAGGTTATTGAGAATGTTGTGCCATATATTGTATTTGGCTTACTAAGTATTCTCAAACTGCAGATCTTATTATGATAGGAGTCAATATAAATTGTTTCAGCATATGCGCTTCAGTAATTTTGCAACAATTCAATGCTGTTATTGTTTGTTCCAAGTTCAGGTCACTTTCTGGTCATAGACTTATCAACCCCAGTCCTACCATTTCAATCTCAGCAAGTGTGACAGATTCATCTTTCAGTGACTGCTGGAATAAGGCCCTGATCGAATAGAGAGTTTTGGAAGAAGGATGGGATAACTGTATGCCTCGTGACATTTGCTTTTACTCTTCACGTTTACTAGGGTCTACAAGTCATCTAGTTTTCATCACTCATTGAAAACTCCTGATGGCATAGCTTTTGGGATCAACAGCACACTCAAGACTCTCACCACGACAGGGTGACTATCCACAGAAAGGACAGGGTCACGCACAACAGTAAGGCCGGGGGAGAAAGCATGCACAGCATAATCTCAACTGTGATTCAGGCTAAAGTTATTCACATGATATGAACGTGTGCAATAGTGGACAAAGACTGTAGCAGCAGCAAGAACCCCAGCCACCAAGGTCTTTTTTTCCTACTGTGCATTTACTTACATCTCAAAGCCTCGACCGAGATCCAAACCCTGCCCTCCCAAAACAACACAAGTCCTGCAGCAACTGCCAAAAAGTGACAAGAACAGGATTCAGAGACATGAGAGTCCCCAGCTTTGGACTGTCACTTATGCAGCAGAGTTTGACTCAGACATTTTATTCCTGGAATAGGAACAGGAGAGCATTTTGACAGCTTTCTTCATGACAAAGCAGCCTTCTTCAGGATCCACTCTACTCACATGGTGAAAGGGCTTGTAAAGACCTCGTAAGAAAACCACATCCAGTGGGCTCACTGAAAATTGAAGGTAAACTCAAACTTGGAACATGGACTAACGAGCAAAACAATCTGGAATAGAGATCTGAACCTTGTATGGCATGAACAGGCACTTCAACACAGATACTGCTACCCTGCAGAAAACATGAAGAATAGGCAGCTGCCAGGAAGGTGGTGGCGGTGGTGGTGATACTTTCTCTTGGATAGGAAAATCCAAGAATCAACTCATGACACATGGAATTGGATTCGCTATCAAGAACAAACTCATGAACGGACTCTCAGAGCTCACTGTTGTTATCAACAATCGCCTCATGACTCTTCACCTACGAACTTGCTAAGAACCAGCAAGCAGACAATGGGTGCCTATGCCCAACCATCGATGCCACCAATAAATCAAATGGCGGCTTCTACTCTTCCCTGGATACCACACTCCTCAACATCCCTAACCAAGATAAAATAATTCTCAGAAACTTCAATGCCAGGGATCCAAAGGACTCCAGATTCTGAAAAAGGAACCATTGGAAAGGATACAGTCAGGAAATGCAACTTCAGTGGGATTCTCCTGCTCGTTAAATGTGCAGAACACCAGCTGATCATCACCAACATATTGTTCTGCCAAAAATACAAGTTCAAGACTTCTTGGAGGCATCCGTGATCAAAGCACTGGTAAACGATCAACATTGGTACCATTCCATTGAGAGACTGCAAGGTCCTCATTACCAAAGTGATGACCAGTGCAGAGGCCTGCTGGACAGATCACCATGTCTATCATCTAATGCTATCATATACTAGCAGAAGCAGCTGAAGATAAAGAAATAGTTCAGCAAAAAGATCAATGCTGAGCAGCTTCAAAAGCTGAGCAGGCCAGTGAACTATTCAACATCTTCACCAAAATCTCCGAAACATTCATTTATTGGAGTGGAGGAAGTCGGGAAAGAGCTGAAGGCAGCCATCATTTCATACTGTGAAGAAATCATCAGCTATAGAAGCACAGAACATCAAAACTGGTTCGATAAGAATGAGCACATCATCCAAAAACTCATTGATAAGCAGAGCTCTCCAAGCCTGGCAGAATGACAATCATCCCTAAGGCAAAGTAGAGATCTCAAACTACAAAGGTGGAGCTACAAAGAAGAAAAGTGACATCAAGAACCAATAGTGGACTGAGAAAGCTATGGAGCTGCAACACTTCTTTCGTGCCAACAACCTTGGCCTCATACCAGTGCAAAGCAAGGACAAGTTCCTTTTGAGACAAAGGAAACATCAATCTTCAAAAGAGAGAACAATTCAAATAACTTTGAAGCCATGTATTTGAGGAAATCCCAAACTCCTTTTTGAAATTATCTTGGAATACCACCTATCGCAGCAGAAGTTGAAGCCACCATTAGAGATGCAAAGAATGGACAAGCTGCAGAAGGCCAGTGTGGTTTCTGATCAAATTGTTGAAATAAGGACATAATTTTCACTGTTTACTATCTCCAAGAGAAATGTTGGGAACAAGACCAGCCACTCCATGTGGCCGTCATCAAACCAACAAAGGTTTTTGACTCAGTCAACCATGAAGTGCTATGGAAGACTGTCAAAAGCTGACTTGTCCAGTGACATTCACCAACATCCTCTACAAAAAGATATCAGTGATGGTCATTCCGTTCATCCTTTTTCCCTCATCGTCATCATCTCACCAAGAACATGCTTCCCAATAGTGTAGGTCTTGTCTATAGTATTGGCAGAAAACGTTTCATCCTCAACCAGACAAAATGAAACATTGCCCTTGGAATTTCAATAGATGGATGACAATATCAATGTCTTCTCTGCACTCTCACTCTCAGAGTTCAGCTAAACAGAAGCATAAGGAAACATTGGTTGCAGCCTTAACTTCAAGAAGACTCAAGTCTTTTACCAACTAATCATAGGGCATGTTCGGATATATCCCTCCATTAAGATGAACGGCAAAATCCCAGAAAAAACAGAGATTCCTTAAAGGCTTAGCTCAGGCAATATAAAACAGATGTTCAAGTCCAGAAAACAATTTGGATGAGCCGCCTGTCTGAAGGGACAGAATTCTTTGAGAATACTCATCAGTAAGACGAGGTACGGACAAGAAACCAGAGAAAGGAATGCCAGCAATCTCAAAGCAAAGGACCAGAGGAAAATTGAGAAACAAACTTGTAAGGAGATCTCAGCTATCTGTAATAACAATAGGGTGGTTATGGTAGGGGATTTTAACTTTCCAAACATAGACTGGGACTACCATAGTGTTAAGGGTTTAGATGGAGAGGAATTTGTTAAGTGTGCACAAGAAAATTTTCTGATTCAGTATGTGTATGTACCGACTAGAGAAGGTGCAAAACTTGACCTAATCTTGGGAAATAAGGCAGGGCAGGTAACTGAGGTGTCAGTGGGGGAGCACTTTGGGGCCAGCGACCATAATTCTATTAGATTTAAAATAGTGATGGAAAAGGATAGACCAGATCTAAAAGTTGAAGTTCTAAATTGGAGGAAGGCCAATTTTAACGGTATTAGGCAAGAACTTTCAAAAGCTAAATGGGAGCAGATGTTTGCAGGTAAAGGGACGGCTAGAAAATAGGAAGCCTTCAGAAATGAGATAACAAGAATCCAGAGAAAGTATATTCCTGTTAGGGCGAAAGGTAAGGCTGGTAGGTATAGGGAATGCTGGATGACTAAAGAAATTGAGGGTTTGGTTAAGAAAGAGAAGGAAGCATATGTCAGGTATAGACAGGATATGGAAGATATAGAATGGGGGAGATACTAAACGAGTATTTTGCATCAGTATTTACTGTGGAAAAGGATATGGAAGATATAGATGTAGGGAAATAGATGGTGACACCTTGAAAATGTCCATATTACAGAGGAGAAAGTGCTGGATGTCTACAAAATTATGAGAGGTATGGATAGGATAAATAGACAACGTCTTTTCCCTGGGGTCAGTGAGTCCAGAACTAGAGGGCATAGGTTTAAGGTGAGAGGGGAAAGATATAAAAGAGACCTAAGGGGCAACTTTTTCATAAAGAGGGTTGTGCGTATATGGAATGAGCTGCCAGAGGAAGTGGTGGAGGCTGATACAATTGCAACATTTAAAAGGCATTTGATTTGGAAGGGTTTGGAGGATATGGGCTGGCTGCTGGCAGGTGGGACTAGATTGGGTTGGGATATCTGGTCGGCATGGACAGGTTGGACCGAAGGGTCTGTTTCCATGATGTACATCCCTATGACTCTAATGACTGCCATTTATGTACCCCTTTTATTTAAGGTCATTGAATTGAATGATTTATTGTCACTTGTACTTAACAAATGAATACAACAAAATGAGTAATGTGTCACCAAATTCCAGTGCCATTATGTGCTAAAGAAGATATTAAGATATATCTAAAACAATGTTCTTCTTCCCTTTCATGCTACATCGGGGTGGGGGTCTCCAATACAAGCTCCGTGCCCACCAATGCCCCACCTCACAGTCAATTCCAGGAGTCCCAGGACTGTCACCGCCATTGCTCCATTACCAGGAGCATCACATTGGGCCTGTCATGTTGCTGTTGATCCGCCAGGAGTACTGATTTGGGCCTGCCACATTGCTGCAACTGACTGACCCTGACTGCAGATGCTACCTTCTCCACTGACCATTGTGGCGGCTCTACGGTCGTCATTTTGAAAACCGATGCTGCCGCCACCAACCTCAACTGAGCCCACCAACGTTCAAGTTGTCATGCTCCAGTACCATCTCTTGCTG
The DNA here is from genome assembly GCF_004010195.1 of Chiloscyllium plagiosum. Taxonomy (NCBI): domain Eukaryota; kingdom Metazoa; phylum Chordata; class Chondrichthyes; order Orectolobiformes; family Hemiscylliidae; genus Chiloscyllium; species Chiloscyllium plagiosum. The sequence goes on along the minus strand of NC_057733.1, from coordinate 54,178,656 downwards.
CTGAACCCACACTCGCTACTGTCATGAGCTCTCAGAGGGCTCAGTCTCCCCGAGGAACTGACTCCTGCCACTGCTGCCACATATGCTTGGGAGGCCACTCTCGCCAAACCAAAACGGCAAAAGACCTCCAAAGAGAGAGAAAAAAAAAGCAAAAGAAAAGGATATGGGAGATATAGTTAGTACGTTTGCAGGTGACACCAAAATTGGAGATGTAGTGGACAGGGAAGAAGGTTACCTGACAGTACAACACGATCTTGAGCAGATGGGTTGAGGAGTGGCAGATGGAGTTTAATTTAGATAAATGCGAGGTGATGCATTTTGGAAAAGCAAATCAGAGCAGGACTTATACACTTAATGGTAAGGTCCTGAGTGTTGCTGAACAAAGAGACTTTGCAGTGCAGGTTCACAGTTCCTTGAAAGTGGAGTTACAGGTAGATAGGATAGTGAAGACGGGTTTTGGTATGCTTTTCTTTATTGGGCAGAGTATTGAGTGCAGGAGCTGGGAGATCATGTTGCGGCTGGACAGGACGTTGGATAGGTCACTGTTGGAATACTGCATGCAATTCTGGTCTCCTTCCGATCAGAAAAGATGTTGTGAAACTTAAAAGGGTTAAGAAAAGATTTACAAGGATATTGCCAGGGTTGGAGGATTTGAGCTATAGGGAGAGGCTGAATAGGGTGGGACCGTTTTCCCTGGAGCTTTGGAGGCTATAGGGTGACTTTTATAGAGAGGCATGGATAAGATAAATAGAGAAAATCTTTTCCCTGGTGTGGGTGAGTCTCAAACTAGAGACCATAGGTTTAGGGCGAGAGGGGAAAGATATAAAAGGGACCTAAGGGGCAACGTTTTCACGCAGAGTGCAGCACGTGTATAGAATAAACTGCCAGAGGAAGTAGTGGAGGTTGGTACAACTGCAGCAATTAAAAGGCATCTGAATAGGTGTATGAACAGCAAGGGTTTAGAGGGATATGGGCCAAGTACTGGCAAATGGGACTAGATTAGGTGAGGATATCTGGTTGGTATGGACAAGTTGCACCAAAGGGTCTGTACACCTCTATGACTCTAAAAGAGCAAAAGCAAAATACAAAAGAAAAGAAACAGAAACAAAGAAAGCAGACAAATGTGCCCCAGGCCAGAAGGTTGGACGCATTGTTGCTATTCCACTGCCATTTTGGATTGGAGGTAGCCTTTGTTCAGTGGTAGAACCCAATTCAGAAAGCTGTTGGTTTAGGCTTCACTTTGAGCAAATAATCTGGACTTGCAAAGATACCGTCTATCAAATGAAACATTCAACCAAGGGCCTATCTGCTCTGACCTAGACAGAAACAATCCCACTGCATTATTTTAAATGAAAGCAGTAGAGTTCTTTCACTTTCCTTACTGATATTTATTTCTCAATCAATACACAAAAAAGTATTCTGATTACTTGTATCATTGCTCTTTGTTAGACCTTACCACATGCAAAATTCACAACTTTGATGGCTGTGAAATGCTCTTTTACATCCTGAACTTGTAACTGCAAATTCTTAATATATCAATAAGCAAGCAAAATAGTAAGTGGCCCAGGTTAAATCAGAGAAATGAAGTAACTCCTAAGAGAAAAACAGAAGCTTGGACAAACAGCTTGATAAAGACAAAGAGCGATAGAGGCCCACCACCATCTCTGAAGTTAGAGAGGATGGCTGCAAGTGTGATAAATTGAAAACTTATCCCAACTGAGATCATTAGAATTTCTTATGCATGCACATTTGTTCTTGTTTAGCTAGAAATGAAAATCAATCACCATTGCTTGTCTTAGTTACTTAAATTACTTATAGTGTGGAAATAGGCCCTTCGGCCCAACAAGTCCACACCGACCCGCCGAAGCGCAACTCACCCAGACCCATTCCCTTACATTTACCCCTTCACCTAACACTATGGGCAATTTAGCATGGCCAATTCACCTAACCTGCACATTTTCAGACTGTGGGAGGAAACTGGAGCACCCGGAGAAAACCCACGCAGACACGGGGAGAATGTGCAAACTCCACACAGACAGTCACCTGAGGCGGGAACTGAACCCGGGTCTCTGGCGCTGTGAGGCAGCAGTGCTAACCACTGTGCCACCATGCTGCCTGCCATGAAACTGTCCTAAGCAATCTTTCAGAGATGTCCTTCGTTAAGTATTGAAATATTTCAACATCAATAGCTTTTGATGCTTACATGAGCAAGAAATTTGTTACTTTCACCTTCTTCTGAAGTGGATACTAACTGCTCACCAACCAACAGAAGAAAGACGCAACTGACAAGTATTTTAGCTCACCAAGTGGTCATGCGTCTGATCAAAGTTAAGAGGAAGCTTAGAACAGCACATAGCGGAGGTGTTGGGATGATGTGGTGGGAGTAGATTTCAATAGCTTCAGAATAATATAGGCAATTGTGTAACTTTACTCCATTTCAGTTGGTTTCCTGTAAAATTGAAGCCATGTCTCATACAAGTCCTATGCTTTAAATGCCAGTTCATGAGAAGAGTTAAAAAGTTTACATCTTTTGTTGTTTGGATGCTGGAATTTATTATGTTATGTTGTTAATATATGAAATTTGAAGTTGCAGATTATTTATATTAATACAGTTATTCAGACGGTAAACCATATTATCATCTGCTTCAGTAATTATTCTTTTTTTGCCTATACAGTGGGCAAACAAGAGAAGGACTGAGCCATTGTGATTCTGTTTAACAACTAGACAATTCAACCAGATGTTATGAACTGCTGTATCTCAGCAGTTGAACAGAGTCTCCTTCACAGGACAGCATCTTATTGTTTGCCACTTGAGAAATATCTGCTGCATAACAAAAATTGTTTGTGTTGCTCTAGTGGAGTGGACATTATATTGGAGACTAACCGAGCAGTCCTGAGAACGTTGAGGGTAGAAATGTAGATATAAGCTGGGTACTTAGCAAGGATTTAAAATCAACAACCTCCAGAGCCTTGAGATTGAAAAGAAATATTTCCTTTCGTATTCAAGGGGTCAATTGGAATGTGCATACTCTTTACAGCAACTCATACCAGGATCACTCAGCAGTCAGAATACATACCGATGAAGAGATTGTTAGCTCAATTTAAACTCAACAACTTCCAATCATAACAGTGCTTACTTAGAAAGTCAGTTAGCTGTACAGCTGGTTTGCAATGCAGAGTGATGCCAATGACTTGGGTTCAATCCCTGCAGTGACTGAGGTTACCATGAAGGTCACCCCTTCTTAACTTCTCCCCTTGTCTGAGGCATGGTGATTCCCAGGTTAAATCAAAGATTGTCTCTCTGCAATGACAACGCAACACGTTCCAATTGGACTATGGGTGAATTTACCTTTATATCACAAGAAATCACCTGCAGAGAGCTTCATAGAAGCATCATGGGTCTTATTAAACGTATATTATGGACAGTTTACTTCTGGATGGATATGGGTCAGTTTTCTGATTTTGTTTTAGAAAAAGGTCAGAAAGTCAACTTGGAACAATGCCATAAATTCATCATTACTAAGAAAACATGCAATTGCAGTCAAGTGGAGTTATGAATAAAATGTTTATGCTACTGGTTTTATGACATGCAGAACAAACACATTAAGACAATTAGTTTTGTTAGACTTCAGAAAAGGTACAAAGTTTTAGTTCAAAAGTGTTACTGAGTCATAGATGTACAGCACAGAAACAGACCCTTTGGTCCAACTCGTATATAATATCTAGTCAGCATGGACAAGAAAATAACTGTATTTATATAGTTTGAAAATTAAATAAGTTCCCTTCTGTTGTCTCCAATATCATCATCAACTGGAATCATAAGAGCAGACAGAATGTCACTCCCAGCTACTTAATATCTGCCTTCATAACATCTAAGACTTATAGAACTGAATCACAAAATGGTTACAGCATAGAGGGAAGCCTTTCAGCTCATGACAGCACTCAACATGAGTAACTGAGCTTGTCCCACTTCCCAACCTCAGTCCTGTAGCCCTGGGCATTCTTCCTTTAGGAACTTAGCCAAATGCCTTTTGCAAGTCACAATTAAATCTATATCTGCATCACTGTCAGGCAATTAATTTGTCAAGATCACTTTTATTGTTTGGTTGGTGGATTAATTTGGTCTCTTCTGGCTCTTGATCCATCTACCAAAGAAGCTTCTCTTCATCTAACTGGTCTATATTCGTTGTTATTTTGAATATTGCAGTCAAATCACCTCTAAACAAACAATTAGTCTCTTACCAAAAAGAACCCCAGATTTTCCAATCTATCCACATAACTAAAGTTTCACATCTTTAGAACCATAATCAGAACCTTTTCTGTACTCTTTACAACACCTTCATATCCTTCCTAAAATGCAGCACCTGGCATTAAAGACAAAATGCCCACTGAGGCTTTAAACCAAGTAAACTCGGAAAATGATGTTTCAATTTTAAAAATATAGCATGGGAACTTATTGCAAGCTGAATCTACAAATGTAACCTTATTCAAGCAGTGGGGAGGATGTTAAACAGCTTGGGTGTGCGAATGGGTGTGCGTGTGTGCACGCACGTATGGGTGTGTATGTCGGTGTGTATGTGTCTGCATGTATGGGGACGTATAGGTGTGTGTGTGCGCGCGCGCGCGCGCATGGGGATGTGTGTGCGCGTGCACGTGCGATGGGATGTGTGTGTGCATGCGCGCATATGGGAGTGTTTAGATTAGATTAGATTCCCTACAGTGTGGAAACAGGCCCTTCGGCCCAACAGGTGCACACCAACCCTCTGAAGAGTAACCCACCCAGACACATTTCCCTCTGACTGATGCACCTAACACTATGTGCAATTCAGCATGGCCAATTCGCCTGACCTGCACATCTTTGGACTGTGGGAGGAAACCGGAGCACCCGGAGGAAACCCACGCAGACACGGGGAGAATATGCAAGCTCCACACAGACAGTCACCCAAGGCTGGAATCGAACCCAGGTCCCTGGTGCGGTGAGGCAGCAATGCTAAACACGGAGCCAGTGTGTGTGCGCGCACATGCACGCGAGTGTATGGGGGTGTGTGTGTGCGTGCGTGCGTATGGGGATGTATGTGTGCGTGCATATGGGGTGTGTGTGTGCGTGCGCACAGGGGATGTGTGTGCGTGCATGCGCGTGCATTGAGAGCAGTCTTGTCCAGAGACAATATTTTGAATGATTTTGCAATCAGGATCACTTGTTGTGGGCTCACAAAGATAGCAATAACCACCTGATTGTAGACTCTTAATGAGGAACCAATATTGTAAGTGAACAATAGAACACAAACATCAAGTCTGCAAAGAGAAAGCCTCAATCTTTCTCTACCTCACCTGTGTGGAGAAGTAACAGAAAATCTCCGAGTGATTGTTATCATTGCCCTTTGAAAGGAAAAAGAAAAACAACACCTTGACAAACAGTGATAGGGGCAAATTCTCAGCCAATGAAAGACAGCACTGGTGTCCAAAAAACATTTTCTCAACAGCAAGGAACTGAAAGAAATCAAAAGAAAGTAACTCATCAACTCCTGTGATATGGATTGGTACTATTGAACATCTTCATCTTGTTTTTTTTCCCTCCCTCTCTTTCCACCCTCAATATCCTTGTTGTGCTTCTGTTTGTACATGTGAGATTTTTAAAGGGGAATTCAGTTAAAGAACTCTAAGTTAATAATTTATGCTTCTTTCTTGCCATTTGTTAAAAACACAGTGATTACAATCAATTTATTTTCTTGTCTAAAAACAAAACTCATTCATATATTCTTTTAACAGCAGTTAGACAATTAGATAAAGTTGTGCAGTTCAATAGATAAATCAATTTTCTACATTTGTGACAACTCCAGGATTAATGGGATTCAATTTCCAGTGCTTTGCCCCCAGGAATAGTAATACATTCTAGATTTTAACCACTTTCTACATGAACATAAATTTTAGGTTGCTTTGACTTTTTTTGGCAATTGCAATAACTCCATTTCTTCTGGCTCTTGATCATTCTATCAAAGGAGTTTCTCTGCACCTACCTGATCTATATCCTTGTCATTTTGAACAAGACTTTCAAATCTCGAAACAAACAAACAAAGTCTCTTCCAAGAAGAGTAACCCCAGATTTTCCAATATATCTACATAACTGAAGGTCATGTATGCCTTTTTAACTATTTTCTCAACACGCTATCACCTTCAACAAGTTGTGAACATATATCCCAGGCGTCTATGTCATGCATTCCCTTCAGAACTGCACCATTTGTTTTATATTGCATCTCTTCGTTCACCCAACCAAAATAAGTCACTTTATATATTTTCCTACATCTAAAATTCAAAAATGTCACTTCACCACACAATGAGCTTGGCTATATCCTCTTGAAGATTACTGCGAACCACCTGATACTTCACAACTCTCCAAAATCTGCCAGTGCCAAATTTTGAAACTGTGCCTTCTGTACCGAAGTCTAATTGTTTAACAGAATTCAAGAGAAACAGTGATCCTTGGGATGACGTTGGGTAACTTCCTCCAGTCTGAAAAAGTCCATTCCCACGATTCGCTGCTCCCTTTCAGAACCAAAAATCATGCATGCGAGCACTGTCCTTTTTATTCCATAGGATTCAACTTTGCTTAAAAATACTAATATGTACCACTTTATAAAATGTCTTTTCGAAGTCCATATCAACCAGATCAATGGTATTACTCTCATCAACCCATCATGTCAGATCAAGTTCATGAGGTGAAGGCTTTAAGTACTTAGAGAAGGTAGATGTTGAGAGATGGACAGGATTACGGAAGGAATTTCATCAGGAATTAGGTGGCGAATGGCATAGCAACCAATAACGGTAACAACATAAATCACACATGCACAGAACAGAATTGAAAAACAGCACAAATTTTGAAGGATTGCAGAACTGGGAAATTTGAACACCAGATAAGAATTGTATAATCAAAATGATGGTTAACAAAGAGAAAAGATAGTTCATACACACAAGGATGAATAAACAGAAATAGCTGTAAATTAGGATGGGGGCAAGAATTTTCATAAACTCATATTTTCAGAGGTAGGTATTGGCAAAAAGCCAGCAACACCCACGAAACCACAACCTCACAGAAGTCACTGACTTTGGGGAAGGGGCACAAGAAATCTTGAAAACTGAAGTGACCACTTTATCACCACTCAACAATAATGCTGGTTACATTGAAATTGTACTTTTTTTAATTTCAGTACATTACAGTACAAGAAACTGAAAATATGTCAGGGAGCCAAAAATGAACAACCCAATTCACCAGAAAATGGTGCAGTCAATGCATTCACATTAAGTTATCATTTTTGGAAAAAACTCTTAAAACTAATAATCCATAAAATAATCAGCCTGACAGGGAGAAGGCCAGAACTTGAACTAGTTTTGGATTATTTTTATGTCAGAAGGATTATACCCGTGAAAGCTACAGAACAGAGGTTTGATTGCTTCTTGAGTGTCCTCCCATTATCAATTTATTGAAAGCTCAGAATAGAATCTCAGTTATAAGTCTTAAATGTATATCCCTCAGAGCCGGCTGGAGAATATTTGCACACAGTGTTGCTGGAAACCAAAGCAAGTTACAAACCTATCAGCCAGTGTCATGAGAGTGTGAAGTCTGCTTAAGTGAACAGGTCAATTATATCTCATTTATTTTTCCCTTTTGATTTATCCTTTAACTATGTGCTTATCTGTTCTTGTGACAGAATAGGGGCTAGAATTAAAGAGGGATTAAATCTTAGACACTAATTAGATTATTATTTTGTTATTTGCTCTGCTAAAGTTGCTGCACCGTTAATAAACTGAACTACAAACCCAGCACCTAGAATCAATTATTCAGAAAATCTGGTACTGGTTAATCAAAAAAAATGGCTCAGAACCACTGGGGTCAATTTTGAGGTAATTGAGAAGTTGTGTTATGAATAGAGGGACAGGGAGGCTGATTTGATCTGGCTGTTTGTCTTTGTGAAGTAACAATGTAACTGAGCTAAAAATAAAATCATGTGCTGGAAATAAGCATCTAGTCAGACACTATTTGTGAAGAACACAGGAGAGTGGATTCTTATTAAATCTGAAGGAAGTTACAGGGGTTTATTTTATTCATTGAAGAGATGCGGACTTCCCACATTGGCAAGGCCAGCATTTATTGCCCATCCCTAATTGCCCATGAGAAATTGTAGTGGGTTAACTTCCTAAAGTGCTGTAGTCCATTTGTGGTACATTAACAGGGCTGTCAGGGAGTAAATTCAAAGATTTTTTTTTAACCCAGCAATACTGAAAACATTTGCATTTATTTCACATCATGGATAAAATGAATAAAATCCCACAGGTGAAGCGCAAGTAATAGTCCTTGACATCAAGGCTGCATTTGACGGAGTGTGGCATCAAGGAGCCCTAGCAAAACTGGAATCAATGGGTATCAGTGGTTGGAGTCATACCTGACAAATAGGAAGATGGTCATAGTCATCTCATCTCCAGGACATCTCTGCAGGAGTTCCTCAGGATAGTTCTCAGCCCAACCATCTTCAGTTGTTTCATCAATGACCTTCCCTCCATCATAAGGTCAGAAGTGGGCATGTTTGCTGATGATTGCACAAAGTTCAGCAACATTTGTTTCTCCTCAGATACTGAAGCAGTCCATGTGCAAATGCAACAAGACTTTCAATGGCTTCCATCACTGAACCCCCCCCCCCCCCATTATCAATGTCCTGGCAGTTACCACTGATCAGAAACTCAACTGGAATTGCCACATAAACACAGTGGCTACAAGCGCAGGTCAGCAGCGAGGAATACTTCAGTTCATCTCATGATTCCCCAAAGCCTGTCCACTACCGACTAGGCACAAATCTGGAGGGTGGTGGACTACTCCCCATTTGCCTGAATGGGTGTAGGTCCAACAACATGCAAGAAGCTTGACACCATCTAGGACAAACCCCAACCCACTTGATTGGCAACCCATCCACACCCTCCACCACTGTCACTCAGTAGCAGCAATGTGTACTACCTACAAGATGCACTGCATAAATTCACCAAAGATTGTCAGACAGCACCTTCCAAACCCATGACCAATTTCATCTCGAAGGACAAGGGCAGCAGATACATGGGAACACTACCACCTACAAGTTCCTCTTCAAGCCACTCACCATCCTGACTTGGGAATATATCATCGTTCCTGTACTTTTGCTGCATCAAAATCCTGGAATTCCCTCCCTAACAGAGGGGAACACACAGCAGGTGGACTACAAAAGTTCAAAAAGGCACTCATCACAACCTTCTCAAGGGCAACTAGGGGCAGGCAATGCCCACAGCCCACGAAAGAATACTGAAAAAAGGCAGGATGTAAGTGGCTCAAGAGGAACTTGCAGTTGTCGGTGTTCCCGTGCATCTACTGCCTTTGTCATTTTAGATGATACTGATTGTGATTGGAAGGTTCCATGAAGGCTTCATGAATTTCTGCAGTCCATTTTGTAGATGGCATAAATTGCTGCTGTGTGGAACATAGAAGCATCAACAGAATGGAGACTTACTCTTAGCACCAAAAAGTAGATTAAAATACTAAGTTACAAGACTGCTGTTGACTACACAAAAGGGGGGGAGGGGGGGAGACAGTAACTGCTTTGTGCAAATCCTCAACATTGTGGACTTATTGATCCACAAAGTCTTCTGTAATCAGTGAAGATAGTTAAATGTTTGTAAATTAAGTCTTCAACTTGAAGTCTTATGATCATGCTTTAAATTTTGCTTCTGGAAATTTGGCACCATTTTCCCTTTCATCTTATAATTACTTCGAGTGAACAAAAATACCCTAGATTCCGAATATGGATCATATGATGAAGTGGGTGCAATTCACACAATGTCTCCTCATTGATCACTTTAAACCATGTTAGGACAGCAGAGTTTAATCAGAATTTTCTTCACTGTCCAATAAAACAGCTGAAGAATAGATTACAGTGAAAAGTTGTTCTGTACCTGCTGAAAATAGAACAAAATTCAAATCAATTGATTCTCTCCAAATAACAAATCAGCTGATCTCCATCAGACTACACTATTGGATCTCAAATCAAACAGCTTTTCTACTCCAGTTAAATCAAAGGTGAAAACAACACTTATAAACCTCGATAAGGTCATCCCTCAGCCTCCAATGCTCCAGGGATAACAGCCCCAGCCTATTCAGCTCTCCCTAGCAACATCCTCGTAAATCTTTTCTGAACCCTTTCAAGTTGCACAACATTAGATTAGATTAGATTAGATTACTTACAGTGTGGAAACAGGCCCTTCGGCCCAACAAGTCCACACCGACCCGCCGAAGCGTAACCCACCCATACCCCTACATTTACCCCTTTACCTAACACTACGGGCAATTTAGCATGGCCAATTCACCTGACTTGCACATCTTTGGACTGTGGGAGGAAACCGGAGCCCCCGGAGGGGAGAACGTGCAAACTCCACACAGTCAGTCGCCTGAGGCAGGAATTGAACCTGGGTCTCTGGCGCTGCGAGGCAGCAGTGCTAACCACTGTGCCACCGTGCCGCCCACATTGTTCCTATAGCAGGGAGATCAGAATTGCACAAAGTATTCCAACAGTGGCTTCAGCAATGTCCTGTACACCCACAACATGACCTCCCTACTCCTGCACTCAATGCACTGACCAATAAAGGCAGTTAGGATATGAACAATCGTTTTAGATTATTTTAAATTTAAACAGAGCAAAATATGAGACTCTAGCTGGGTTATGTTGAATTCTAGAGGTAATAAGAGCTTGGATGAAGGTTTCAGCAACAGATGAATTGACGTGGGGGATGCTGAATCAGGTAATCATTCAGAAGTGGAAATAAGTGGCCTTAGTTATGGCACAGATATATGATTGGAAGCTGACTTCAAGTAAAGTGACACCACATTTGTCAACAGTTGGGTCAAAGACAATTGCCAGAGAGAGTTGAGGTCCATAACTAGGAAGTGAAGTTAACAGCCAGGACCTCTGACAATTACTTCAATCTTCTCTACATTTAATTGTGGAAAACTCCTGTTCTTCCAAGATAACTTGGCAAGATGTCTTGACAACTTCGATACAGTGATTGGGTCAAGAAAGATGAGCTCGATGTTGTCATTGCATATGTAAAAATGAACACTAATTCCAGATGTTATTACCAAGAGATAGCAGACAAATGAGAAATAGCATGAACCCAAGGATTGCTTAGGCCTTTTTCCCTAATTTACTAACAGTAACACTTTTGCAAGATTTACTACCAAGGACCCGAAACTAAGGTGAAAAGTATAGCAGAGAAACTACTTTAAGCAACAAAAGGCCCTCTATTCTAACAAAAAGTATAATAGTTCAATTTGAACCATAAGAATTCTAAGTTTTTATTTGGTTCATTTCAACTGCATAAAAGTTAATTTGCTCATGGTATAAATCTTTATTTAACTCCGAAATCAACTGTTTTGCACTACCACTTTTATTTTGCTCTGCCTTTGGGGAACAGTGCTGTAATCTCCAACTTATTTCACCACACAATGTGATTTTCCAATTACATTGGTACAATTTTTTAAAAATACATTCCCCGAGTTAATCAGTGCCTTATTCTTACAGACTTCCAGAAACTCAGCTGTTTACCCTAAATTAAACGTTATGAGTACACACCATACAAAATAAGATTTTCCAGTATATTCATCTTAACATCTTGCAAACCAAAAAGCTTGTTTAAAGCTAGGGAAATTTTGTAACAACTGTACAGGGCGAGGCTGCACCTGGATTCTCTGTCCACTTTTAGTGTCTGTATTTCTCAAAGGATTTACTGGCATTGAAGGCAGTTCAAAGAATTTCACTCAGTTGATTGCTGGAATAAAGAAGAGTTCACTCATCAAGACCAGTCTTTATTTGAGTTTACAAGACTGAAGGGCGATCTTTATGGAAACAAAGATCTTGAGGGACATCTAGGGTAAATGTCAACATGATGGTTCCATTAATGGGAGAATCTTAAACAAGGAGACATAGTCACAAAAGAAGGTGACATTCATTTAAAACTAAGATGCAAAGGAATTTCATAGAATCATACAGTACAGAAAGGACCCTTAGATCTATCGAGTCTGCACCGAAAAACAAAAAACTAGTCCAAAACTACACGAGTCCTGCTTTCCAGCCTTTGATCCACAGTCTTGAATACTCACTCAAGTACTTCTTAAAGGCTTGGGAGTATCCTGCCTCAATTATCCTTCCACGCAGTGCATTCCAGACCCCGCACTTTGGATGAAAATAATTTTCCCTTTTGAACCAGTGCCTTCCACCTTAAGATTATGTCTGTTACTGCTCCTTCAACTAAGGGCAACAGCTGATTAAATTAGATTACATTAGATTACATTACAGAGTGGAAACAGGCCCTTCGGCCCAACAAGTCCACACCGACCCGCCGAAGTGCAACCCACCCATACCCCTACATTTACCCCTTACCTAACACTACGGGCAATTTAGCACGGCCAATTCACCTGACCTGCACATCTTTGGACAGTGGGAGGAAACCGGAGCACCCGGAAGAAACCCAGCAGACACGGGGAGAATGTGCAAACTCCACACAGACAGTCACCTGAGGCGGGAATTGAACCCAGGTCGCTGGTGTTGTGAGGCAGCAGTGCCAGCACACTATGCCACCGTGCCAGCTGCTTTCTATTCTCCCTGTGGGTGGATCCACCCATGCCTCTCACAATCTTATACACAGCGATCAGGACCCTCTCAGCCATCTCTGCCCTAAAGAAAACAACTCTAGCTTATCCAGGCTCTCTTTGTAGCTGAAATGTTCCACCTCAGGCAACATCCTGGTGAATCACCTCTGCACTCCAATCCTTCTTGCAGCGTGGTGACCAGAACTGCACATAGTCTATAGCTGGAGTACTAACCAAGACTAGCAAAACAGGTTCAGCCTTTATTTGAGTTTACAAGACTATGGGGTGATTTTACGGAAACATAAATCCTGAGGGGAGCTTGGCAGGGCCTCTACAGCTCTTACAAACTATGCCCCAACTAATAAAGGCAAGTGTTCTGTACATCTTAACAACCGTATTAACTTGTACTGCCATCTTCAGGGATCTATGGACAAGCATCCCAGGATCCCTCTGTTCCTCCGAGCTTCAGTGCCCTGCCATTCACTGAGTCCTCCCTTGTCTTGTTACAGCTTCCAAGGTGCATCACCTCACACTTATTAGGGTGAAATTCCATCTGCCACTGATCTGCCCACCCACTTCCATTCTGTACCCTTAGACCTCCTTCCTCACTGTCAACCTGGACAATCTTTGTGCCACCCACAATCTTATTAATCATTCTTCCCAAAATTTCTTCTCCCAAATGCCAGTAAATGCCAGGGAGATGCGGAGATTAAATTATGAAGTATTTAAAGAGGAGGTTGACAGATTTCTGTAATGAAAATGTGTTGCTGGAAAAGTGCAGCAGGTCAGGCAGCATCCAAGGAACAGGAGAATCGACGTTTCGGGCATAAGCCCTTCTTCAGAAATGATCTCCAGCATCTGCAGCCCTCACTTTCTCCTCGAAGATTTCTGTAATATCAAGGAAATAAGGGAGATGAAAAGCTGGTATGAAAGAAGAATTAAGGCTTGGGACAAATCAGCCATGATCTTAGTGAATGGTGGGGCAGGTTTAAGGGGCTAAATAGTTCCTAAATTCTTCAGCTATCAGAGCAGAATTAAGCCCATCAAGTCTGATTTTGTTCCTGTTTCTTATTTTCTTGCTATACCAGTTAGGCCATATTTGGAGTATAGTATGATGACCAGAACTGCACACAATAGGAAAGATGTAGAGGCTTTGGAGAGGGTACAAAAGAGATTTAACAGGATGAAGTGTATTAGCTATAATGAGAGGTTGGATAAACTTTGCACAAAAGCCAACGTTTTCCTAGCTGGCTTCAGTTTTGAAGACAGGTCACTGGACTTGAAACGTTGACTCTCGATTGCTTTTCATAGATATTGCCAGACCTGCTGAGCATTTCCAACAATTTCTTCTTTTGCTGTTGGATATACTTGGACTGTTTTCACTGGAGTGTCAGAGGACCAAGGGTGAAATGACAAAAGTACATAAAATTTTGAGAGACATGATAGGGTGGATCGTCAGAGTCTTTTCCTCAGGATGGAAATGCCAAATCTTAGGGGGCATCGGTTTAAAGTGCAAGGAGATGTGCAAGGCAAAGTTTTTTTTTTCAAATTTGCACAGGGTGGTAGACGCTTGGAACTCATTGCCAGTAGAGATGATGGATGCAGTGATAGCAATGTTTAAGAGGCATTTAGACATACAAACTGGCAGGGAATAGAAGGACAGAGACCACATGCAGACAGATGGAATTAGTTTAGAATGGTGACATAGTCAGCACTGACATAGTGGTCCAAAAGGTCTGTTCCTATGCTGTATCATTCTACGTTCTTAAAAATAAGCGTGTATCTAAAATGCCTGGGACGCTGCTTTCTTTGATCTATGTAGTTCGTACTCCTGGTTGAAAAGTCAAAAGCAGAGTGATGATTGGTTAACTTCTTACTTTTTAGATATCTAAAACAAAATCTCTTGCAATGTTCTTTTATATGACTAGCTAGTTATTCTCCCCATTTATTGGATGGCCAAGTAGAGTAATGCTCAATTTTGCAATCAGAAATTCCTGTACACAAGTTAAATAGTTCATAACAGTTCACTTGTTTTGCATCAGATATTGCCAAGCTGACAAATTTCCAAAATTTTCCAACTCATAGATAGTTAGAAGAAAAGCTCATGGACAGTTTTTGTAAGTACTGGAGATATAATATGCCATATCAACTTGCTATGTATCACTTCAATTATTTTCAACAAAATCTTCTACATGTCAGACAATTGGAAACAAACTTTGCATTGCCAGATCTCCCCAGTGCAGCAGTTTCAACAAAAAGGGATGCAAGAGTAATCTAGTTGTCTATTCTTCATCAAGTGCAATTACTTCCTACTGCTCAATGTACATTTGCAAAGATCAATTGAAAGCTAGACTGGCTTTTGCAGTAATGTTTTCAAAAATCAAATAATTTGCCAACATTCACTATCTGAGCTCATAAAGTAAGAAAGGTTGCTTGGGGTCATACACAAAACAACAGAGGCCAGCATAAAAATACTTTCAGCAGAAATAAACAGTGAAAATCAAAAATGTTCACAGAATTGTGTCATTCATACAGTATAGGCCAATCAGCCAATTACATTTTCACTAGCTTTCCAAATCAGCATTTCACTTAATGCCATTCTCTAGCCTTCTCCCTATAACCCTGCACTTTGTTCCTTTTCAAATAATCATCCAACTCTATTTCGAATGCACTGACTGGACCTCTTCCTACTATATACAAAAGCATGGCATTCCAGAACCTGGCTACACACTGAATGAACAAGCTTTTCCCAGATCACTTTTGCTTCATTCGCCAGTTACTTGAAATCTGTGCCCTCACCTTCAGTCCTTTCACATAAGTGGGAACAGTTTCTCCTTATCTTCTCTGGAAAAATTGATCAGGATTTTGAATACCTCTATCAGATCTCCTCAGTTTTCTCTTCAAGGAAAATAGCCCCAGATTTTTCAATCTTTGAGAACTGAAGCTTCTCATCACGAGAACCATTCTCATTAATCCCTTCCACACACTCTCATGACTTGGAGATGCCAGTGTTGTACTGGGGTGTACAACGTTAAAAATCACACAACACCAGGTTATAGTCCAACAGGTTTAATTGGAAGCACACTAGCTTTTGGAGCGACGCTCCTTCATCAGGTGATTTTTAACTTTGTACACACTCTCAAATACCTTGATTTTTTTGTTGCAAAGTGCAGCAACCAGAACTGGACACAGTACTCCAGCTGAGAAAGACCTTGCTCTTGTACTCTGTCTCTGCTAATAATGTCCGATATGGTATGCTATGTTAACCATTCTGTCAACCTGTCACCTTTAAATGATTTACGTATACACCAGATATCTGCACCTGTCCTCTTTTGAGATGTATATTAATATTTATCAGGAAAAGCAAGGGTCCTACACTTATCACTACACAACTCCACCAGCAATCTCTCACTCACCAAAAGAATATTTAATGACCATTACCCTGTTTCCTGATTTGAAGATGCCAGTGTTGAACTGGGGTGTACAAAATTAAGAATCACACAACACCAGATTATAGTCCAACAGGTTTAGTTGGAAGCACTAGCTTTTGGAGTGCGGCTCCTTCATCAGGTGATTGTGAAGAATAGGAGAAAGTGAGGTCTGCAGACGCTGGAGATCAAAGCTGAAACTTTATTGCTGGAACAGCACAGCAGGTCAGGCAGCATCTAGGGAACAGAAGATTCGACGTTTCGGGCACATGCTTCAGAATTTCCTGAAGAAGGGCATGTGCCCGAAACGTCGAATCTTCTGTTCCCTAGATGCTGCCTGACCTGCTGTGCTGTTCCAGCAATAAAGTTTCAGATTGTGAAGAATAACATTGTAAGACACAGAACTTATCGCAAAAGTTGACAGTGTATGTAACTGAAATTACATATTGAAAAAGACTTGAATTGTCTGTTAAGTCTTTCATCTTTTAGAATAACCATGTTGGTTTCAGTTCTTTCATATGTAAATTCCAAAACCTTTTTTTAAAAGTTACATTCTCAAGTGCAGTTTAACAATAGGTGTCATGTTGGCGCAAATAAGGTATTGAAGGTGTCAACGCCCTGTGAGGCTGTCATTGAAGGTGTTCACTCCCCTCACAGGGAGTTAACACCTCAGGTTAAGAAACGTCCTGACAGTATTCAAATCGTTTTAGAACAGGTTAGGACTATGAGTGTGCTACGCTTTGATGTTTTTAAACACTTTCAAGAGGTTTATAAAAAAAACTTGCTTTTAAGAAAGGAAGTGAACAAACGTTGAATAAAAGCAAAATTGCAACTTGGCCATAAGAAACGAATTAGGAACTAAAGGAGTTGATGAACATCCATTTTGGAATATAGTTTAATTTTTAGGTAACAAAGTTTTTACAGAGATGATCCCATATGATCTATATTCTCCATCAAAAATTAAGTTGGATGACTTAGTGCATGCCCTTACATGCTTGTTTTTCCCATCACTACACGGACACCCAAAAGGGTGTCAAATTATTCGTCAAATATGTAAGTCAACTGCCAAGTTCATCCTTTACTTGTTTACTCTTAAAATTAGGAAGGCCAACACCCAATTTTACTTTTGCAAAGAGGAAAACTAATAACATCATTAACCTATGCAGTAAAATCATAAGCAGCTGCTCTATAATTAATGGCCATGAACCTATATTTAAAAGACGACGATTACTAATAACCTTTGATTTTTATTCAAAATTGACATAGAAATTGAAGTAGATTAGAATGTCAAACTCAACCATCCTGATCTAGCATTCTAGCTCTTGCCCATAATTGACAAGTATCACTGGACATGCCAAGCTAGGATTTAGGATGTGTTCTGTCTGTTCATTAAGGACAAAACAAGCATTACCTCATCAATAACTTGCTCACTTTGCAGTATTTTGTGTTCCAAGGCCAACTCCTGGCCTCATTACAGTCTTGATCCAAAAATAGATGGTGGGGTGGCACGATGGCTCAGTGGTTAGCATTGCTGCCTCACAGCAACAGGGACCCAGGTGTGATTCCTGCCTCTGGTGACCGCCTGTGTGGAGTTTGCACATTCTCCCAGTGTCTACTTGGGTTGCCCCTGGGTACTCCAGTTTCCTCCCAAAGTCCAAAGATGTGCAGGTCGGGTGAACTGGCCATGCTAAATTGCCCATAGTGTTCAGGGATGTGTAGGTTAGGTATATTAGTCAGGGGTAAATATAGGGTAGGGGGAATGGGTCTGGGTGGGTGAGCAGATGGTCGGTGTGGGCTTGTTAGGCTGAAGGACCTGTTTCCACACTGTAGAGATTCTACAGACAAAAATGCTCAAATCCAGGAGATGAGGTGAGAATGACTGACCTTGATATTAAGGGAAAAAGTGAGGACTGCAGATGCTGGAGATCAGAGCTGAAAATGTGTTGCTGGAAAAGTGCAGGTCAAGCAGCATCCAAGGAGCAGGAGAATCGACGTTTCGGGCATGAGCCCTTCTTCAGGAAATTCTGAAGGGCTCATGCCCGAAATGTCGATTCTCCTGCTCCTTGGATGCTGCCTGACCTGCTGCGCTTTTCCAGCAACACACTTGCAGCTCTGACCTTGATATAAAGGCCGCATTTGACTGATGTGGCATCAAGCAACCCAAATAAAACTGAAGTCAATGGGAATCAAGCTCCAGCACCTGGAATCATACCTTGTCCGAAAAGCAGTGGTTGTAGTTGTTGAATGTCAATCATCCCAGTTGTAGGACATCAATTCCTCAGGTTAGCATCTTAAGGTCCAACAAACTTCAGCTACTTCAGTGATGTTCCCTCTGCCATAGATTAGAGCTGAGAATGTTCATCGATGATAAACTCCTTAAATCCTCAAATGCCCATTTGGAGCAACTTCCAAGCTTGGGCTGATAAATGACAAGTAATGTGAGCACCAAACAATTACTGTACCATCTCCAACGAGAGAAAGTTACATCTTCCCTGAACATTCAATGACATTACCATCTATGAAATCCCCAATGTAAAGGTTTCTTCTAAGCAGTTGTTGTTTCAAGGTTCCACATACATGAGTCAGCAGGCCAACAGGTTACTTTGAATTCCAGAATTTGCTACCTCATGGCCCCTGAAGGACCGAACAGCAGAAAAAGAATTACAGGGAATGCAGGAGTTTATCACTGTTCAAAAACTAAACTCAACGATGTAAATAGTGTGGCTAAAAGAACAGATCAGAAGTTGGGAATTCTATGGCGAATAACTAATTTCCTGTTGCCAAATGCCTGTCTACCATCTACAATGCACAAGTCAGGAATGTTATGGCTCCATTTGCCTGGATGGGTGCAGTTCCAACAAGTCAAAAGGCTTGATATCCTCAAAGACAAAGCATTCAACTTTAATGGCACCCCATTTCCCACTTTCAACACTCACTCTCTCCACCAGTAACAAAGTGGCAGAAGGGTTTACAATCTCCAAGACATACTCAGGGGCAAGATATAAGAGACCTGAGAAGCAACATTTTCATGCAGAGTGTGGTGCATGTATGGAATGAGCTGCCAGGGGAAGTGGTGGAGTCTCATACAATTGCAAGATTTAAAAGGCATCTGGATGGGTATATGAATAGGAAGGGTTTGGAGGATATGGGCTGGGCGCTGGCAGGTGTGACTGGATTAGGTTGGAATATCTGGTGGCATGGACAAGTTGGACCGAAGGGTCTGTTTCCACGCTGTACGCCTCTATGACTCTAATCTTTGACTCTAATTTGCAAAGCAGTAGATTAAACCCCATTTATACAAAATCACATACTGGTCCACAATGTTTATAAGTATAATTTGTGCTTGCCTGAAATCAATGTTGAATCAACATAAATGTTTAAACAAGAGAATTGGGATTGTTTTAGAAACATTTTAAGTGTGAAAATGTTATCAGGTGTTAACCAGTTCTGCTGGTTTTACCTCAAGTAAATGAAAAGAAATTCCCTTTTTCTGGTGAATATAAGAGCAGAAATGTTTATCATAACTCCACAGTACAGGAGTAAGCTGTGCAGGCCTCTGCTCAATCTTTCATCTCAATCTGCCAGGTGTTGGAGCTTGCGTTGTCAAATCACCTCTAAAATGAGACTCCTCAGTGACTGCACCCTATCACGACTTTCCTCCATTCTTTCATGGCATGTGGACTTAACAGCACTGCCAATCAGAAGGAGGTGGCAAGTTGCCTGTGTGAGCAGACCATCTGCTGCAGGTAGACTTTACTCACTCCTTTTTTAGTTGCCCCTTTATCGAGGAAGAAATCTGGTCACAATTCCCCGACAACCTCCTTCTATTTTCCAGTGATTTTTCCTCACTCTCTCCCAGTGTCAAAGCATAAAACTCCCTTGATTCTGACCTCCTCCCTCCACAGTTCCAATCATGTGATCTCAAAGAGGGAATGTATTTTAAAGAGGTTTTAACAAGTAATTCTGAGATTAATTGCTTGTAAAAGAGTTCCACAGGGCTGGAACATGACAATTATGGACGTTATAGATTATTTGACAATGACAGTTAAAGTTACAGGGTGATTGAGGAGAGACAAATGATAGTAAAGTTTTCTTGTTGAGGGTAGGAATAAAGATAACGGAATGATATATACATAAGCATGAACATTTTGAAATCAACACACTAGGAATGGGAACCCAGAACAAGTTAGGGTGGTGGGTGATTAGGACTAAGTGCAATTAAAAGTTTTCTGAGATGAACCCTCATTTTTGTTGCTCATGTTGTCTGAGCTAGGTGGTAATTTTGCTGCCACCAGCCTCTTTCCTGGAAGGAGGTTTACAAAGCCGGCTTGGTCTAATGAAGTAGAGGTAAACCACTTGTCCAAAACAAGATGGGGAGTCGTGAGTGTGGTGCTGAAAAAGCACAACAGGTCAGACAGCTTTTGAGGAGCAGAACAATCGATGTTTTGGGCAAAAGCCCTTCATCAGGAATGAGGCTTGTGAGCAGAGGAGGTAGAGAGATAAATGAGAGGGGGTGGGGCTTGGGTAAGAGTAGGGAAGGTAGCTGAGAGTGCAATAGGTAGACGGACATGGGAGTAATGGTGAGGAGGGCGGAGCAGATAGGTGGGACAGGTCATAATGGCGGAGCCAAGTTGGAAGGTTGGAACTGGTGGAGGGATAGGAAATGAGGAAACTGGAGAAATCCACATTGATGCAATGTATTGGAGGGTGCCAAGGCAGAAGATGAAGCATTCTTCCTCCAAGCATTGGGTGGTTAGGGCGTGGCGATGGAGGCGGCTCAGGACTTGCATGTCCTCGGCACAGTGGGAGGGGGAGTTGAAGTGTTCGGTCTTGGAGCAGTGGGTCTGGTTGGTGCGTTTGTCCTGAAGATGTTCTCCGAAGTGCTCTGCAAGTAGGCACCCTGTCTCCCCAACGTAGAGAAGACTACATCAGGAGTGACGGATACAGTAAATACACTATGGAAGTGCAGGTAAAACTCTGATGAATGTGGAAAGCTTCTTTGGGGCCTTGGACAGAGGTGAGGGGAGAGTTGTGGGCACAGGCTGTATTCCTGCGGTGGCAGGGAAAGGTGTCGAGAGGGAAGGGTGGGTTGGTGGGGGGCGTGGACCTGACAAGACAATCGCAGAGAAAATGGCCTTTACAGAAAGCGGATAGGATGAGAAGGGAAATATATCTGTGGTGGTGGGGTCCGTTTGTAGGTAGCGGAAATTGAAGAGGATGATGTGATGTATAGGGGGTGGGTTCAGTGGAAGGTGAGGACCGGGGGGGTTCTGTCCTTGCTGCAGTTTGGACGGGTGGGGTTCAAGGGCAGAGGTGCGGGAAGTGGATGAGATGCCCTGGAAGGCATCATTGACCATGTGGGAGGGGAAATTGCAGTCTTTGAAGGAAGCCGTCTGGTGTGTGCTGTGGTGGAATTGGTCCTCCTGGGAGCAGATGCGGTGGAGGCAGAGGAATTGGGAATAAGGGATAACATTTTTACAGGAGGCACGGTGGGAGCAGGTGTCGTCCAGGTATCTGTGGAAGTCAGTGAGTTTGTAGAAGATTCTAGAATGCGGTGCTGGAAACACACAGCAGGTCAGGCAGCATCCGAGGAGCAGGAGAATCAACATTTATGGCAAGAGCCCTTCATCAGAAATGTCAATTCTCCTGCTCCTTGGGTGCTGCCTGACCTGCTGTGCTTTTCCAGCACCACACTCTCGACTCTGATCTCCAGCATCCACAGTGCTTACTTTCACTGGGTTTGTAGAAGATGTCCATGTTGAGTCAGTCACCATTGATGGAGATAGAGAGGTCCAGGAAGGGGAGGAGGGGGTGTGTGTCTAAGATGGTTCAGGCAAACTTAAGGGCAGGGTGGAATGTGTTGGTGAAGTTGATGAACTGTTCAACCTCCTCGTGGGAGAATGGAGTGGCGTTGATACAGTCAATGTAGTGGAGGATGTGGGGAATGGTGCTGGTGCAACTGCGGAAGATGGACTATTCCACGTAACCAACAAAGAGACTGGCATAGCTGGGGCCAATGCAGGTGCCCATGGCTACCTCTTTCGTCTGGAGGAAGTGGGAGGATTCAAAGGAGAAATTATGGAGGGTGAGGGTCAGTTAGAGCAAACGAATGTGTGTGTCAGTGGAGGAGTACTGGTGGGGATGCCAGGAGAGGAAGAAACAGATGGCTTGGAAGCCCGCATCATGGCGGACAGAGATGTTGAGGGACTGGGTGTCCATGGTGAAGGTGAGGCGTTGGGTGCCAGGGAAACAAAAGTCTTGGAGGAGGTGGAGGGCGTGGGTGGTGTCCCAAACGTATGTGGAGAGCTCCTGGACCGGAGGGATAAGATATCAAGGTATGTGGAGATGAGTTTGGTGGGGCAGGAGCAGGCCGAGACAGGGCAGTCAGGTTTGTGAATCTGGGGTAGGAGGTAGAACCGGGCAGTGTGGGGTTCCTGAACTATGAGGTTGGAAGCTGTGGGTGGGAGATTGCCCAAGGTAATGAGGTTGTATTCAGTCTGGGAGATGATAGTTTGGTGATTTTTGAGGAGGGGGGGGTCCTGATCAATGGGGCAGTCGGAGGAAGTGTCTTCATGTTGGCATCTACCTTCAGCAGTGTAGAGATCAGTGCGCCAAACTACCAATGAGCCCCCTCCCCCCACCCTTGTCTGCTGGTTTGATGGGGAGGTTGGGGTTAGTGCAGAGGAATGCGGAGCTGCGCGTTGTGAGGGTGAGAGGTTGGAGTGGGTGACAGAGGTGGACATTTTGAGGCGGTCAATGTCTTGGTGGCAGTTGGAAATGAAGAGGTTGAGGGCGGGCAACAGATCGGCACAGGGCATGCGGGGAGTCTTGGTAGAAAAAGTAAGCTCAGAGGTGGAGGCAGTGGAAGAAGTGTTTGATGTCGCAACACGTGCTGAATTTGTTGATCCAGGAGCGGAGGGGGGGATGAAGGCAAGGCGTTTGCTGAGGACTGGAGGGGAGGTTGGTGTAAACACGGCAGGGCTGGAGCTGGGAGTGCGGGTGGAGACTGTAACTGGAGTGGGAGTGGTAGTAGAGAGACAGACGGCGACATCATTTACAGAAGTGACGTTCACCCTGGGCGTCGGGGCACAAAGATGGTGACTGTGGGATCTGCGGGGGCAGAAGTGGGGTAATGTGCATCATAGGCGATTCTGTCGGTGGTGTGTAAATGAGTGGGGTCAGTGAAGGCTGAAGTGGTTGTGGCCACGGGGTTAAAAGTGGCAGAAGGCGTGGCATAGGTGATGTCGGTGGAGGCAGACGTGGCTGTGGCAGCAGCAACAGAGGTGCAAGTGATGTTGTGGTTAGGGCTCTCGTTGGTTTCGATGGTGGTGGATCTTGCAGCTGTCTCGACAGCAGTTTTCTGGCCAGCAGTCGAGGAGGTGGTTGTCTGGCCAACGATCACAGAGGTGGCATAGTCAGCCGTAGCGGTGGGCTGTCAGGCAGTGGGGACAAAAGTGACGCCATCATTCGCCACAGTGGTGGTAGCTGAAGCGGCCACATGGCTGATAGCAGCCGAGCAGTTCAGGAGGCCAGGGGAAGCTTCGAGAATGGTCAAGGAATCCAGACTATTCAGGTAGGTCCACAAACATTTGTCGTACCTCCAGTTTTTGATGTCTGATATGTTGTAGAAAAAGCATTTGTTCAGTGTGTGAATTCTTCTAAGATGTAAAACTGCAGAAGTCCTTTGCAGTTCTGAGAGATTGTGGCAGATTAGGTGGCAGCGCATGGCTGCAAGTGTGGAGTGGAGGATCCGGAAGGAGAACAGTTTCTGAAGGTTTTGAATTTGTAGTAGGTACTGGTTGTCCTATTCAGATCCACATTCTGTTGGTCTGAATGTAGTCTGGAATCGATGCAGGATCAGTCAAAATGGAGTTTATGAAACAATAGCAATCAGGTTTAAGGTACATAAACATGACAGATATCATTAGAAGGACAAAGAGGAAGATCCAGATGGAGGTCTTAGTTCTTTGAATCTTAGGATCTTCGAGATCCTAAGCTGTTCTCTCACAAAGCCCTTATGACATCAGATAGCAGACAGCAGGGCTTATTGTGCTCCTCAGCATCAACCATTTCAGACCCTTACATTCTTGGGCAAGTGCAGGCTGGTTTTATGAAGATGTGGGTGTACCTTTGAGAGAGTTAAAAGCAGCAGAACTACCGGACAAAGCACAAAGTGTTCTCAATAAGGCAACAATGTATGTAACACTGGGTCGAACAACTCAAGTAGTTCGTTGCCTGGAGAAAAAAAAACAAATTCAAAATCGGCCAGTTTAAATTATACCCCCCAAAAAATACCAATTTCCAATCAAGTTTGAATTGACTATATTGACAACCTTCAAAGCCAATGACACCATCCAATGCTCGGGGGTATAAGACTGGGAGGAAATTGAACGGTTGAGAGGAGAACTGCCAAGTTCTAACATGCAACAGGTTCCTTGAAAAAGAAATCTCTTAAAAGTACCTTATCGATCAGTAATCTATAACACACCAATTCATAACATGGAGAAAAGACGACAAGAAAATCCGAAGACAAGAACCTAAAGCTGCCTGGTTTTGAGATAAGAAGTGTTGTTTTGTAAATCTTAATTGGGAGTTTTATCGGACTAGTATGAGAGAAGGGAAGGTAAAAGATCGGTTAGAGAAAGAAATTGTAAATAGTGGTTAGTTAATTATTCTCTGCTACACTTAAAGAAATAAAAGTTGTTAATTTTTATTTTACATAAATTCTTGGCCACTCGAATTTTTACAGATTACTATACAGGATAAATCTTTTATGTATTGCTGGTTTTAAATTAAGGAGAGTTTACCCTGTGTCATAACGCTGTGAAGTTCTTAACAAGCTGCAATTTGTACTGCATTGGGGTAGATATAATGTCAGAAAACATAGTTATAAAAGTTAATAGAGTTGAGCGAGAACACAGCGCGAAAGCTAGTAACAATTATGCACACATACAAGGCTATGGACCAAGGAGGGAAAACGGAATTACAATAGATGAACGTTTTTTGACTGGTGCAGACATAATGTGCCAAAGGGCCCTTTACATACTGCAAAAATTCTGACTTTAAAGTCAAAGACTACCATATCCTTGTATATTTTGTTGAGAGGCAGCAATAATATGATGTAGGAGGACAAAAGTGAAGCCAGCACTTTGCAATCAACTCGGTAACTCTTTCCTGGAAGAGACTTACAAGGATAAGGATCTGAAAAAGATAATATAGGGAGTTAGGCTGGAAGCTAGAAGGCAAGACGAGTAGAGTAGTAATCTCAGAATTGCTACCGGTGCCATGTGCCAGTGAGGCTAGGAATAGAGCGCAAATGCAACTGAACACATGGCTGCAGGCTGGTGCAGGACGGAGCGCTTAAAGTATGTGGATCATTGGGATACCTTCTGGGGAAGGTTGAACATGTACAAGTGGTGAAAATGTGTTGCTGGAAAAGCGCAGCAGGTCAGGCAGCATCCAGGGAACGGGAGAATCGACGTTTCGGGCATAAACCCTTCTTCATGTACAAGTGGGCTGGGTTGCACCTGAACCGGAGGAGCACCAATATCCTGGATGGGAGGTTTGCTAGAGCTCTTCGGGAGAGTTTAACCTAGATTGGCAGGTTGGGGGGGGGGGGGGGGGGGGGTGGTGGTCGGAACTGGAACTACAGATCTGATGATGGAGTAGGTAGTGAACAACCAGATAAAGTGTGCGGGGAGTCTGAGAGGAGGGAGAGGCACTTGGTAGTGCAAAGGTGCAGGCAGTGTGATGAGTTGAAGTGTGTCTATTTTAATGTGAGAAGTGTCAGGAATAAGGGTGACAACCTTAGAGCATGGATCAGCACTTGGAATTATTGAGAATGTGTATGGGTATAAGCAGGCAAGGAAAGAGTTAGGTTCTGAGTTTTGTGAAACAAGAGGTTCAGCTGAGCATGACTCAGATCAGATAAGAACTTGCAGTTAACAATGGGGTGCTGCAGGCAAGGGTAATGGGTTAACAACTTAAAAAGCATTATGTACAGCCATTTAACAATATTGGAAGCATTCAGCAGGTGAGGTCAGTTTAACAAGGTGAAAAGTATTCACTGACTAACAGCAGATGGCTTAATCTTTACTATCGACACTTGCTGATTGTAACAGTCACCCAATCAATATGTACGTTGCCTTATCTAGATGCTCCTCTCTGTAAGATGACTGCATAATTCATTGAAAAACTGCTCTTCTAGAGAAGACCATGAATTCATGTCTCTGTGCACATAGATAATCGTTCTCTCTCCCTCCAGGGCCCAGAATACAGATGAAGGAGGTAAAACTATACTGTGTCCCTCAGCATTTTGCTTTGACTGAGGGAAGGCACAACAACATTATGATAGAGCATAGAACATTACAGCGCAGTATAGACTCTTTGGCCCTCGATGTTGTGCCGACCTGTGGAACCAGTCTGAAGCCCAGCTAAACTACACTATTCCATTCTTGTCCACACACCTATCCAATGACCATTTAAATGCCCTTAACATCAGCGAGTCTACTACTGTTGCAAGCAGTGCATTCCATGCCCCTACTACTGCGTAAATAAACTACTTCTGACATCTGTCCTATATCTATCATCCTTCACTTTAAAACTACATCCTCTCATCCTAGCCATCACCATCCAGGGGAGAAGGATCTCACGGTCCAACTTATCTAACCCTCTGATTATCATGTATGTCTCTGAAGTCACCTCTGAACGTTCTTCACTCGAACGAAAACAGCATCAAGCCCCTCAGCCTTTCCTTTAAGACCTTCCCTCCATACCAAGCAACATCCAAGTAAATCTCCTCTGAACCCTTTCCAAAGCTTCCACATCCTTCCTATAATGCAGTGACCAGATCTGTACGCAATACTCCAAGTGTGGCCACACCAGAATTTTGTACAGCTGCAACATGATCTCATGGTTCAGAAACGCAATCCCTCTACCAATAAAAGCTGATATATGGTATGCCTTCTCAATAACCCTATCAACTTGTGTGGCAACTTTCAAGAATCTATATACTTTAACACAGAGATCGATCTTCTCATCTACACTACCAAGAATCTTGCCATTAGCCAACTACTCTGCATTCCTGTTACTCCTTCCATAGTGAATCACCTCACACTTGTCCGCATTAAACTCCATTTGCAACCTCTCAGCCCAGCTCTGCAGCTTATCTATGTCTCTCTGTAGCCTAAAACATCCTTTGTCAGTATCCACAACTCCACTGACCTTAGTGTCACCCACAAATTTACTAACTCATCCAGGTCATTTATATAAATGACAAACAACAGTGGACCCAAAACATTGTTCATTGACTGGACAATGTTCAGTCTCATTTGTGGCTCCTCAGAAACTGAAACGGTCTGTTCCATAAACAATGAACATCGTAACCCCTGCTGCCTCCACGCTGTTCATATCATTCTATTCATATATGTGTCACTATGCCTCTTAAACATTACCATTGTACCTGCTTCAACCACCTCCAGCAAACGAGGCTGCAAGGGGATTAGGATTGGCAGCTGAATATTCAAGCAGAGGGGATGGGGGTTGCCTCCTCAGTAAGAAACAAAATTAAGTCAATAGAAAGAAACGAAGTAGGGTCAGATGGTGCCGAATCTGTGTGGATAGAACTGAGGAACCACAAAAGGTGAAAAAACCATAAGTGGAGTTATGTACAGGCTTCTAAACAGTAATCAGGAGCTGGGGTGCAAGATCACCAGGAGATAAGAAATATGCATACGAAAGGCAAAGTTACAGTGATTGTGGGGAATTTCAATAAGTAGGTAAACTAGGGAAATCAGGTTGACAGTCGATTGCAAGAAAAGGAATTTGTGGAAATTTTTTTGGAGCAGCTTGTGGTGGAGCCATTAGGGAACAGGCAATACTGCATTGTGTTGTGCAAGGAGGCAGACTTGATAAAGGAGCTTAAGGTGAAGGAACCTTTAGAGGCAGTGATCTTAATACGATTGAATTTATCTTCCCCCTCTCAGATTGCAATCAGAGGTAACAGCATCATAGCTGAATAAAGGCAATGACAGAGGCATGAGGGAGGAGCTGGGTAGAATTGACTGGGAGGGAAGCCAGCAAGAAAGACCGAGGAACAGCAATGGCAGATGTTTCTGGGAACAATTCAGAAGACACAGCAAAAATTCATCCTGAGGAAAAAGATGCATTGGTACAGGTAGGATGAGGCAACCATGGATAACTACAGAAGTCAGGGATAACATAAAAGCAAAAGAGAAACATATTGTATAGCAAAGGGCAGTGGGAAACCAGAGAATTGGGAACCTTACAAAGACCAACAGAGGGCAACAAAAAAAATTAGAAGGGAGATGACTAAACGAGAGTAATATAAAGGAATATAAAGTCAGTAATATAAAGGAAGATTGTAAGAGTTTCTTTAGATATATGAAGGACAAAAGTGGACTTTGGGCTGGAAAATGACACTGGAGAGATAGGAGTGGGGAACAAGGAAATGGCTAAGGAACTGAATAACTACTTCATTTCAGTCTTCACGATGGAACACACGAGTAATATTCCAAAAATTCAAGAGAGTGAGGAGGCAGAGCTGAGTATGGTGGCCATTACCAAGGAGAAGGCGCTAGAAAAACTGAATGGCCTGAAGGTGCATAAATCACATGGACCAGATCAACTACAGTACAGAGTTCTAAGGGAGAGAGTTGAAGAGGTAGTAGAGGACTTAGTGGTGATCTTCCAGGGATTGATAGAATCAGGGAGGGTCCCAGAGAACTGGAAAATTGCTAAGGTGACACCTGTTTAAAAAGGGAGTATGGCAAAAGACAGAAACTTACAGACTGATAACCCACAACCAAGGTGAGGCTAAAGTTCCTGGAACCCATTGTGAAGGATGCGATTTCTGAATACTTGGAAGCTTATGGTAAAATATGGCAAAGTCAGCATGGTTTCATTAAGGGGAGGTCATGCCTGACAAACCTGCTAGAATTCTTTGAGGAAGTAACGAGCAGGTTAGACCAAGGAGAGCCAATAGATGTTATCTACTTGGACTTCAAGAAGGCCTTTGACAAGGTGCCACACAGAAAGCTATGAGTAAGATAAGGGCCCATGGTGTCAGAGGCAAGGTGGTTCCTTCTCAGAATGGCAGCCAGTGACAAGTGGTGTTCCGCAAGACTCAGTGTTGGGACCACAACTCTTCACTTCATACATTAACGATCTAGATGAAGGAACTGAGGGCATTCTGGCTAAGTTTGCAGGCGATACAAAGACAGGGAGAGGATAGGTAGAACTGATGAGGCGGAAAGGCTGCAGAAGGATTTGGATCAGGTTGGGAGAGTGAGTGAAGAAATGGCAGATGGAGTACAATGTGGAAAAGTGTGAGGTCATTCAGTTAGGTACAAAGAATAGAAGCATGGACTATTTTCTAAATGGGGAGAAAACTCAGAAGCCTGAAGTGCAAAGGGACCTGGGAGTTCTAGTCCAGGATTCTCTCAAAGTAAACTTGCAGGTTGAGTCAGTAGTTAGGAAGGCAAATGCAATGATGGCATTTATATTGAAAGAACTTGAATGTAAAAGCAGGGGTGTACTTCTGAGGCTCTATAAGG
Source organism: Chiloscyllium plagiosum (assembly GCF_004010195.1). Classification (NCBI taxonomy): domain Eukaryota; kingdom Metazoa; phylum Chordata; class Chondrichthyes; order Orectolobiformes; family Hemiscylliidae; genus Chiloscyllium; species Chiloscyllium plagiosum. Next base: position 54,148,996 of record NC_057733.1, on the reverse strand, counting down.
CTTTCATCAGACCATATTTGGAGTATTGTGCTCAGTTTTGGGCACACATATCTCAGGGAGGATGTGCTATCCCTGGAGCATGTTCAGAGGTGGTTCACAAAAATGGTCCCAGGAATGAAAAGCCCAACATATGAGGAACATTTGAGGACTCTGGGTCTATACTCAAAGGAGTTTAGAAGGATGAGGTGGAATCTAATTGAAACATACAGAATACTGAATGGCCTGGACAGAGTGGAAGTTGGGAAGAGGTTTCCATTGGTAGAAGAGACTAGGACCCAAGGGCACAGCTTTAGAGTAAAGGGAAGCCCTTTTAGAACGCACATAAGGAGAAACTTCTTCAGCCAAAGAGTGGTGAATCTATGGAATTCATTACCACAGAAGGCTATGGAGGCCAGGTCATTGAGTATGTTTAAGACTGAGATAGATAAGTTTTTGAGTATCAGGGGGATCAAGGATTACAGGGAGAAAGCAGGAGAATGGGGTTAAGAAATTTATCAGGCATGATTAATTGGTAGAGCAGACTTGATGGGCTGAATGGTCTAATTTCTGCTCCTATGTCTTATGGCAGTGCATTTCAGGCACTTGCCACCTCCGTGTTTAAACAAAAAAACTTGTCTTTCATATCTTCTTGAAACTTTCTCTCTTTGACATTAAAGCTATGGCCGCAACTAGTTGACATTTGTACCCTGGGGGAAAGACTCCAACTATCCATTCTATTCATGTCTCTCATAATTTCGTAAATTTCTATCATCTCCTCAGCCTCCTATAATTCAAGTGAAAACAACTAACATTTATCCAATCTCTCCTCATAGCTAATACCCTCCAAATCAGGCAACATCTAGTACAGAAATTGTTTACTGTCTCCAAAGCCTCTACATCCTTCATGTAGTGTGGCAACTAGAATGGCATGCAATATTCCAAATGTGGCTTCACTAAAGTTTTGTATAGCTGTAACATGACTTGCCAATTTTTGTATTCAATGGCTGAACCAAAGAAGGCAAGAAAGCCAAACGTTTTCCAGTTAAACTGCCACTTTCCACGACCACCTTATCCACTTGAACTGCCATTTTCAGGGAGCTGTGGACTTGTATGCCTAGATGTCTCTGTATATTGATGTTTCTGGAGGGTTCTGCTATTTACTGCATACTTCCCTTCTGATGAGATGTTCCAAAATGCTTCACTTCACAAGTAGATTAAATTCCATCTACCATTTCTCTGCCTAAGTCTTGCTATATCCTCTGGCAATCCTCATTATCCAGAGCTCCCCAATCTTTGTGTTGTCTGCAAACTTACCAATGAGATCACCAATATACTCTTCCAAATAATTTTTATATATAACAAACAACACAGGTGTCAGCACTAATTCTTGCAGAACATCAAAAGTTGCAGATCTCCTGTTAGTAAAACACCCTTCCACCATTACTCTCTTGCTTCTACGATTAAGTCAGTTCTGCATCCATCTTAGCAGCTCGCCATGGATGCCATCCTATGCGACTTCATCTTCTGTATCAGCCTGCCATGAAGGACTTTGACAAAGGCCTTGCTGAAGTTCATATGGGCATCCACTGCCCTGCCCTCATCAATCAGCATTGTCACTTCTTCAATAACGTTTGTGAGACATTTCCAACACATTTACATCCTTTCTTGCATAAGTTGATCAGTATTTGGACTTTTCAAGATGGCGGTAGGGTAGCAGTGCTGCATGCAGGCTCTTACCCAAGGCTCATCCGCTCCCATCATTTTTTTCTTCTTTCCCTTTTCTTTCATTTTTCTTTTCTTTTGTAAGTCAGTCGACAGCATCAGTGAGAGTGGGTTATGTGTGGAGTGGTGGCAGCCTCTTTGAGGTTGGAGGTGGTGGCAGGGGGTGTGGCACTTCCTGATGAATAGTGGCAGCAGTAGCAAGGACATTCTCCCGGTGTTTGGGGCCAGCGGCAGCATACCTCCTCTAGCAAGCAGAGGCAGCAGAAGTGCCATCACACTCTTTAAGATGGCAGCACCGGCAAAGCAAAATCTCTGAGGAGGGGAGCAGGAGAGGGACTATTGATGCAGCCTGGTCTGGCAGCAGAGCCAGGAACTCCTGGTTGCAGTAGGCCCAGAAGAGAAACTCCTGGCCTCAGAGATGGCAGTGGAGCTTGGCATTCCTGGTTGTGGACAGTTGTGGGTTCAGTGCGGGCAGTGGTGTTGGCACGGTGGGCCCAGAGGTGAAGAGCTGGCGCCTAAAGTGGCAGCTCCTGTGATGGTGGGCCCAGCGCAGGGGGTGGTGATGGAGATTTAGTGTTGCTGGTCAGTTAACTCAGAATTTGTGGGCGGCACAGTGGCACAGTGGTTAGCACTGCTGCCTCACAACGCCAGAGACCTGGGTTCAATTCCCGCCTCAGGCGACTGACTGTGTGGAGTTTGCACGTTCTCCCCGTGTCTGCGTGGGTTTCCTCCGGGTGCTCCGGTTTCCTCCCACAGTCCAAAGATGTGCAGGTCAGGTGAATTTGCCATGCTAAATTGCCCATAGTGTTAGGTAAGAGGTAAATGTAGGGGTATGGTTGGGTTGCGCTTCGGCGGGGCGGTGTGGACTTGTTGGGCCGAAGGGCCTGTTTCCACACTGTAAGTAATCTAATCTAATCTAATTACCTGCTCCATATAAAACAATGCTGTCTATTGATAATAAGTCCATATTTTTTCAACTGTTGAGTCAATGCTATCCCCAAGAATCTTCTCCAATTATTCCCTGTCACCAATGTCAGGTTCACCAATCTGTCATTTCCCAGATTATCTCTGCTGCCCTTCTTGAAGATAGGAACAATATTGGCTATTCTCCAGTCTTCTTGTTCTTCTCCTGTGACTAACAATTTTCTCTTGGGAAATAAGGCATGACAAGCGACTAAGATGTAAGTAGGTGAGCACTTTGGGACCAGTGATCATAATTTTATTAGTTTTAAAATAGTTATGGAAAAGAATAGGCAGGAGTAAGGCCAACTCCTTTTGAAAGACAGGAGCTTTCAAAAGTTAATTAGGAGAGGTTATTCACAGGTAAAGGGTCATCTGACATGTGAGAGGCTTTCAAAAATGAGATAATGAGAGTTAAGAGACAGTATGTTCCCATTAGTGTGAAGGGCAAGGTTGGCATGTGATGGGAATATTGGATGACTAGAGATATTAAGGCTCTGGTCAAGAAAAATCTAATGATGACCATGAAACCATTGGTGAACCACATGAATTTTTGTGACAATCAACAACGTCATTTAATGTGTCTACATAAGATTCCAGACCAACAGCAATGTGTAGTTGACTGTCAACTGCCTCTGAGCAAGTAGGTATGAACAATTTTTGCTGGTCTGGTCCCGTGAATCCACATTCCATGAATGAATAAATAAATTAAGAGCAAAGGAGTTACAAGAGAGATCAATGAGGCTACGTTAGATCACTTGGTTTTCAGGGAGAGGTTGCCAAGTGAATATAAAATTGGCTTGACCAGGTGACAGCGTGCAGTAGAAGATTGTGTTTTGGACTGGTGGCCTGTGACCAGCAGTGTTCTGTAAGGATCGGTGCTGGGTCCACTGATGTATGTCATTTATATAAATGATTTGGACAAGAATTTAGAAAGCACGGTTCTTAAGATTAGATTAGATTAGATTACAGTGTGGAAACAGGCCCTTCAAGTCCACACCGACCCGCCGAAGTGCAACCCACCCATGCCCCTACATTTACCCCTTACCTAACACTACGGGCAATTTAGCATGGCCAATTCACCTGACCTGCACATCTTTGTGACTGTGGGAGGAAACCGGAGCACCCGGAGGAAACCCACGCAGACACGGGGAGAATGTGCAAACTCCACACAGTCAGTCGCCTGAGGCGGGAATTGAACCCGGGTCTCAGGCGCTGTGAGGCAGCAGTGCTAACCACTGTGCCACCGTGCCGCCCACTTAAGTTTGTGGATGACACCAAAAGTGGTGGTATAGTTGTCAGTAAAGAAGGTTATCTAAGATTACAAAAGGATTTTGATTAATTGGAACAATGGTCTGAGGAGCAACAGATGGAGTTGAATTCAGATAAATGTGAATGTTGCATTCTGGGAAGACAAACAAGGGCAGGACTTACACAGTTAATGATAGGTCTCTGGTGGTGTTGTCAAACAGAGACCCCAAGGGATTCAGGAAAGTTGTGTCACAGATACACAGGGTAGTGAGGAAGGTATTTGGCACACTTGCCATCATTGCTGAGATCATTCATTACACGGGTTGGGACATCATGTTGCAAATGCACAAGACTTTGGTGAGACCGCTTCTGGAATACTGTGTACAATTCTGGTTGTCAAGCTATAGGAAGGATATTATTAAATTAGAGAGGGTACAGAAGAGATCTACAAGGATGTTATCTGGTCTGGAGAATTTGAGCCACAGGAGAGACTGGATACGTTGGGACTTTTTCCACTGGAGCATAGGAAGTGGAGGGGTGACCTCAGAGATTTATAAAATCATGAGGGGCAGAGATAAGGTGAATAGCAAAGGTTATTTCCCTGGACTTGGAGAGTTCAAAACTAAAGGGCATATTTTTAAGGTGAGAGGAGAAAGATTTTAAAAGAGACCTGAAGGGCAATGTTTTTACACAAAAGGTTGTTTGTTCATGGAATAAACTGCTAGAGGAAATGGTAGATGTAGGTATAATTAAAATATTTTTTAAAAATCATTTGGACAGGTATATGAATTGGAAAGGTTTTGAGGGATATGGGCCAAATTTAGGCAAACAGGACGACTTTAGTTTGGGAAACTTGGTCAGCATAGACAAATTGGTCCAAAGGGTCTGTTTCTGTGCTGTATGTCTCTATGACTACGTGTGAAACCACAGGAGATAGGTGAGCTATTAACTATTTCTTCTCAATATTTACTGAGAAAGAATGGTAGCTAAGGAAATTAACAGTGATATCTAGAAATAGGTCCACATTGCAGAAATGGTGGTGCTGCAGGTCTTAAAATGCATAAAGGTAGCTAAATCCCTAGCAGCTGACCAGATGCAACTCAGAACACTAAGAATCTAGGAAAGAGATTGCAGGACCCCTTGCAGAGACATTTTTATCAGCAACAGCCATGGGTGAGGTGCCAGAAGACTGGAGGCTTTCTTAAATATTTAAGAAAGGCTGTAAAGAAAAGCCAGGACTACAGGTTGGTGACCCTTACGTCAGTGGGGGTAAATCTTTGCAGAGGATTCTAAGAGACAGGATTTACAAACATTTGAAAAGGCAAGGACTGATTAGGGATCGCCTGCATGGATTTGTGCATGGGAAATCATGTCTCACTAACTTGATTAAGTTTTTTTGAAGCGGTGACAAATAAAAGATTGACAAAAGTAGAGCAGTAGTTGCTGTTCATATGGACTTCAACAAAGCATTTGACAAAGAATTACATGGTAGACTAGTTAGCCATAAGACCATAAGACATAGGAGCGGAAGGCCATTCGGCCCATCAAGTCCACTCCGCCATTCAATCATGGCTGATGGGCATTTCAACTCCACTTACCCACATTCTCCCTGTAGCCCTTAATTCCTTGTGACATCAAGAATTTATCAATTTCTGCCTTGAAGACATTTAGCGTCCCAGCC
>NC_057733.1:54131614-54142106 GCF_004010195.1 Chiloscyllium plagiosum | reverse complement strand
CCCAATGTCTACTTTTGCCTGTTGTTTGTTTCTTATGTATTGAAAGAAACTTTCACTATCATTTCTAATATTACTGGCTAGCCTACCTTCATATTTGATCCTCTCCTTCCTTATTTCTCTCTTTGTTATCCTCTGTTTGTTTTTGTAGCCTTCCCAATCTTCTGATTTCCCAATGCTCTTTTTCTTTGATAGATTTCCGGACTTCCTTTGTCAGCCATGGCTGTCTAATCCCTCCCCGGATAATCTTTCTCTTCTTGGGGATGAACCTCTGTACAGTGTCCTCAATTTTACCCACAAATTCCTGCCATTTTTGCTCTGTCTTCCCTGCTAGGCTCTGCTTCCAATCTATTTTCGTCAGTTCCTCTCTCATGCCCTCATAATTTCCTTTATTTAACTGTAACACTATTACATCCGATTTTGCCTTCTCTCTTTCAAACTGCAGACTGAACTCTACCATATTATGATCGCTGCTTCCTAAGTGTTCCCTTACTTTATAAAAAATCTTAAAGTCTGGTTCATTACTTTAATATTTTTTATAAAGTCTGGTTCATTAGCCAGGTGAGATCACACAGGATCCAGGGGAGTTAGCAAACTGGACACAAAATTGGCTTGAAAGTACAAGACAGGGCGACAATGGAGGGTTGTTTTTCAGACTGGAAGTCTATGACCAGCCGTGTGCCACAATGATCAGTGCTGAGTCCACCGCGTTTCATCATTTATATAAATTACTTGAATGTCAATATATGAGGTATTGTTAGCTAGTTTGCTGATGAAATCAAAATAGTTTGTGTAGTGGACAGTGAGAAGATTATCTTGGAGTACAACAGGACCTTGATCAGATGGACTCAAGATTAGAGTGGTGCTGGGAAAAAAAAAGCAGGTCAGGCAGCATCTGAGGTGCAGGAAAATCGATGTTTCGGGCAGGAGCCTTTCATCAGGAATGAGACTGGGAGTGTCTGGGGTGGAGAGATAAATGGGAGGGGGGGTGGGAGTGGGGAGAAGGTAGATAAGAGTGCAAGAGGTGGATGTAGGTGGGGATAAAGGTGATAGACCGGAGAGGAGGGTGGAGTGAATAGGTGAGAAGGAAGATTGGCAGGTAGGACAGGTCATGAGGATGGTGCTGAGCTGGAAGGTTGGAACTGGGGTAAGGTGGGGGGGTGGGGAAAATGAGGAAACTGGTGAAGTCCACATTGATGCCCTGGGGTTGAAGTGTTCCAAGGCAGAAGATGAGGCATTCTTCCTCCAGGGGTTGGGTGGTGAGGGAGTGGCTGTGGAGGAGGCCTAGGAGCTGCATGTCATCGGAGAGTGGGAGGGGGAGCTGAAATGTTCGGCCACAAGCTGGTGGTTTGATTGGTGCAGGTGTCCTTGAGATGTACCCTAAAGCGCTCTGCAAGAAGGCGTCCAGTCTCCCCAATGTAAAGGAGACCGCATCGGGAGGGAAGAATACAATAAATGACATTTGTGGAATTGCAGATGAAACTTTGATGGATGTGGAAGGCTCCTCTGGGGCCTTGGATGGAGGTGGGAGGTGGGGGGGGGGGGGGGAATGGTGAACATGCCCCTGTGTGCAGGTTTTGCAATTCCTGCGGTGACAGGGGAAGGTGCCAGGACGGGAGGGTGGGTTGTTGGGGGGCGTGGACCTGACCAGGTAATCACAGAAGGAATGGTCTTTGCGGAACGCAGATATGGGAGGGGAGGGATATATAACCCTGGTGGTGGGATCTGTTTGCAGGTGGTGGATATGTCGGTGGATGAAGCAGTTTATGCAGAGGTTGATGGGCTGGAAGGTGAGGCTCAAGGGGGGTTCTGTCCTTGTTGCAGTTGGAGGTGCAGGACATGGATGCGATGTGTGGGAAGGCATCTTCAACCATGTGGGAAGGGAAATTACGGTCTTGAAAGGAGGCCATCTGGTGTGTTCTGTGGTGGAATTGGTCCTCTTGGAGAAATTGGGAATATGGTATAGCATTTTGCAGGAGGTAGGGTGGGAACAGGTGTAGTCCAGATAGCTGTGTGAGTCTGTGGGTTTGTAAAAATGTCAGTGTTGAGTTGGTTGTCATTGATGGAGATGGAGAGGTCCAGGAAGGGGAGGGAGATGTCAGAGATGGTCCACGTGAATTTGAGGTCAGAGTGGAATGTGTTGGTGAAGTTTATGAATTGCTCAATCTCCTCATGGAAGCACGAGGTGGCATCGATGCAGTCATCAACGTAGCAGAGGAAGAGGTTGGGAATGGTGTCGGTGCAACTACGGAAGACAGACTGTTCTAAGCAGCCAAAGAGACAGGCAAAACTGGGGCCTAAGAGGGTGCCCATGCCTACCCTTTCATCTGGAGGAAGTGGGAGGATTCGAAGGAGAAATTGTTAAGGGTGAGGACCAGTTCAGCCAAACGAATGAGTGTGTCAGTGGCAGGGTACTGGTGGGGATGTCGGGGGAGGAAGAAACAGAAGGCTTGGAGGCCCTGGTCATGGCGAATGGAGGTGTGGAGGGACTTGAGGAAGTGGAGGGTGTGGGTGGTGTCCCGAATGTATGTGGTGAGTTCCTGGACGAGGGAGGATAGGACAGTATCGAGGTAGGTGGAGAGGAGTTCGATGGGGTAGGAGCAGGCTGAGACAATGGGTCGGCCTGGGTGGTCAGGCTTCTGTGGATCTTGGGAAGGAGGTAGAATTGGGCAGTGCGGGGTTCCCAAACTGAGTTTTGAACCTGTGGGTGGGAGATCTCCTGAGGTGAGGAGGTTGTGTATGGTCTGGTAGATGTTGGTTTGGTGATGGGGGTTGAGGTCACGGTCGAAGGGGCAGTAGGAGGAGGTGTCTCCGTGTTGGCGCCTGGCTTCAGCGGTGTAGAGTTCAGTGCACCAAACTTTCACTGCATCCCCTTTATCCGCTGGTTTGATGGTGAGGTTGGGACATTCCCGCAGAGGGAGTGCAAGGCTGCGTGTTGTGATGGTGAGAGGTTGGAATGGGGGAAGAGGGAGTAGACAGGTTGAGGCAGTTAATGTCTTCAGTTGGAAAAATAGAGATTGAAGGCAGGTAATAGGCCAGCACAGGGTGTCCAGATGGATCGAGTGTGTTAGAGGTAGGTGAAGGGGTCCTCGGAAGGTGGGCGTGAGTCCTGATTGAAAGAGTAAGCTCGGAGACTGAGGAAGAAGTGTTTGACATCACGATGCACATTGAATTAATTGAAGCTTGGAAGAAGGGGGATTAAGGTAAGGCCTTTGCTGAGGACTGACTGTTCGTCCTCAGTGAGGGTGACGTCTGGGGGAGGGATGGTAAAAACTCAACAGGGCTGGGAGCTCGGACCTGGTATAGGTGTGGAGCTGGGAGTGGGGGCAGAACCTGTAATTGGAGTGGGAGTGGTGGTGGGGGGAATGGGGGTGGAGTCGTTAGCAGAGGTGATGTTCCCCTCAGGGTTCTGGGGGATGGAGATGGTGACAGTGGGATCCATGGGTGGGGCGAGTCAGCAGTACGCAGGCAAGTTACGTTGGTGGGGGCGGAAATGGTGGCGACGACGGCAGTAGGGGGCTTTGGTGGGCCTCCTCCATTGTCACTCCCTCACCACCCGATGCCTGAAGGAAGAACGCCTCATATTCCGCCGGAGAACACTTCAACCCCAGGGCATCAATGTGGACTTCACCATTTCCTCATTTCCCCTCCCCTGACCTTATCCAGTTCCAACCTGCCAGCTCAGCACCATCCTCGTGGCTTATTCTACCTGCCAATCTTCCTTACCACCTATCTGCTCCACCCTCCTGTCCGATCTATCACCTTTATCCCCACCTCCATTCACCTATTGCACTCTTTGCTACCTTCGCCCCAGCCCCAACGCCCCCCCCCTCCCCATGCCGTTTATCTCTCCCCCTGGAGGCTCCCAGCCTTATTCCTGATGAAGGGCTCTTGCCCAAAACGTCGATTTTCCTGCTCCTAAGATGCTGCCTGACCTGCTGTGTTTTTCCAGCACCACTCTAATCATGACTCTGATCTCCAGCATCTGCAGTCCTTACTTTCACCTTGATCAGATGGGTCAATGGGCCAAGAAGTGCAAGATGGGAGTTAAATTCAGACAAATATGAGGTGCTGCATTTTGGAAAGGCAAATCAGAGCAAGACTTGGACACTTAATGGCAAGTTCCTGGTGGGTGTTGCTGAACAAGGAGAGCCTGGAGTGCAGGTTCATAGTTCATTGGAAGTGGAGTCGCAGGTAGACAGGATGGTGAAGGCACTTGGCACGCTTGCCTTCATTGGTCAGAACACTGAGTACAGCAGTTGGGATGCCATGTTGCAGTTGTACAGGACATTGGTGAGGCTACTTTCGGAATATAATTCTGGTTATCCTTCTATGTGAAGGATGTTGTTAAACCTGAAAGGGTGCAGAAAAGACTTACAAGGATACTCCCTAGACTGGAGGGTTTGAGCTATAGGGAAAGGCTGAACAGGTTGGGGCTTTTTGCCCTGGAGGATTGAAGACTGACGGGTGACCTAGAGAATTGTAAAATCATGAGGGGCATGGATAGGGTGAATAGCCTTTTTCCTTGGGTGGGAGAGTCCAAAACTAAAGGATATCGGTTTAAGGTGAGGGGGGGAAAGATTAAAAAAAAACGCCTGAGGGGTAGCTTTTTCACCCAGACAGTGGAGGTACAATTACAACATTAAAAGGTATCAGGAGGGATACAAATATGAAGGTTTAGAGCAATTAGGGCCAAATGGCTGGCAAATGAGATTGGGTCAGATTGGGAAGTCTAGTTGGTGCAGATGAGTTGGACCAAAAAGCCTGCTTCCGTGCTGTATGACTCTATGACTCCTCACATACAGATAAAACACCTTGGTATTTTCCTTAATCCTGTTTGCCAAAGGCATTTCATGGCCCCTTTTAGCCTCCTAACTCCTTGTTTAAGATCTTTCCAGCTTTCTTTGTATTCTTCAAGGGCTCTGTATATCTTCAGTTTCCTAAAGCTCACATAAGGGCTTATGCCCGAAACGTTGATTCTCCTGTTCCTTGGATGCTGCCTGACCTGCTGCGCTTTTCCAGCAACATATTTTCAGCTCTGATCTCCAGCATCTGCAGCCCTCACTTTCTCTTAAAGCTCACATATGCCTCATGTTTCTTTTTGAGTAAGCTCACAATCTGTTTCTCTTGTCATTCAAGGTTTCCAAACTCTGCCATGTTTATCCTTCATTTTCATGGAAACAGTTTGGTCCTGAATTCTTTTTTTTTGAAATAGATATTTTTATTGAAAATTTAACATTTTTACAAGTTTACAAATAAAAAAACCCCAAGTATAAACATTGATATACAATTAAATCTTAAATAATAACCATAATTTAACAAAAGAAAAATACCGAGAGAATAAAAACAAAACTCAACTAACTACTAACCTACAACTAACGAGAGTGTATAATTAAGTCTCTTACATTATTCAAATAAGAGAGAAAAAAACAACCGACGGATAACACAGAAATTGGGTGGGGAGATACACGCTCGGAATGTATTAACATCAAATCGTAACAAAACCCGTATTCGTGCTGGATTCATCTCCCAAGGGGCCCCGGACCAGCCAGGTTCGCCATCTCAATTAAATAAAAACCCTTGTTAAAATGGCCGGAATATCTGTATTTATGTAATTCAAGAAGGGCTGCCATATTTTATGGAATAATGCGGTCTTTTGGTGCACCATATTTCTAAGGATGTCAAGGGGAATACATTTCATGATTAATCTGTGCCAATTCGAAAGTCCAAGGGGGCCCTCAGCCACCCAGTTTACCAAAATATTTTTCCTTGCACAGAAAAAAGAGAATAGAAAATAATCTCTTGCCATGCATATCCAGGGAGGGCAAGTTCAAAAAGCCCAAAAGGAGAGATACATTCCTAAGATTTCCATTCCTAAGATTTCTGTCAGAGCACTTGCTACTTTAGTCCAAATACCTTCGGATCTTATGACAGGTCCATAAGCAATGTACAAGAGTGCCCACCTCTATTTTACATTTGGGACACATTGGCAAAATTTAAGGCAGGAGCATCTCCAATCGGTCCGGTGCTATATGGGCCCTATGAAGTATCTTCAACTGAATGGCCTGAGTTCTGTTGCAGATGATGATTCTTCTGGCGTTTTTCCCAAATGTCATTCCTTGTTTCCATAGAGATTTCTAGTCCCAAATCCTGATCCCATGTTTTAAGTAGATTGTCCATATCTCCTGATACTTCATCATGTAATAAATAATAAATAGTACTGACGGAAGGTACCCCCATTGGCCATAGCACTCTACATTCTCTATCTGATTTATAAAGACTATCTAATAACGTAGTCTTCTTCTGTATGCAATCTCGAATTTGGAAGTATCAAAAGAGGTCTCCATTAGGTAATCCAAATTTCCGATGCAGCTATTCAAAAGGCATCAGGACCCCTTCTTTAAACAGATCCCCTAAACAGGAGATACCCCTGCATCTCCAGAGTTTGAAAGTGGCATCTGTAAGTCCCCGGTTGAAATCCTCATGCTCCCACGATCGGAGCATAGGGGGATGTTTTATGTGAGTTGCCTTCATTTTGCAGCATTATATTCCAAGCTTTAATTGTGTTTAGTATTACAGAGTTTTTACAGTGGTCCGTAATGATTTTCCTCTTGTCTGAAAATAAAAAGTTAATAAGTGGGCATTTTACTTGAGAAGCCTCGATGTCCACCAGATTGATTGCGGGTCAGACAAGTCCCAATCAACTATCTAACTTAATAGGGAACTTAAAATATTATTTCCTAAAATCTGGGAAATCCAATCCTCCCCTTGCCTGTGGAAGCTGTAGCTTCTTCAGCTTAATGAGGGGCTGTCTATGATTCCAGATAAAGGAACCCAACCAGCCATATAAATTTACGTAGTGCCAGCCTCGGCAGCATCACCGGAAGCATTCTCATAGGGTATAGGAGACGGGGCAGGACATTCATTTTAAATAGTGCTATTCTACCTAGCCAGGAAATTGGAAGGTCTCCTTATCGCTGGAGTTCCTGCCTTATCCTTTCCAGTAAATGCACAAACTGACCAAATACTGGAGTAATAAAAATGCCTAAATATAAGAAACCCTCCAGGGATCACCGAAAGGGAAAGTGGGATCCGTCCAATAAGTGGGACATACTCGCAAGGCCACCCATTGGCATAGCCTCAGATTTTGAGAAATTAATTTTGTAGCCTGAAAATACACTAAATGTATTAATAACTTGGATTAGCGAGGCACGGACATCAAAGGATTACCGAGAAATAGAAGAACATCATCTGCATAAAGAGTAATTTTATGTTTACCTATACCAATCCTCGGAGCCGTTATATTAGGGTCAGCTTCTGCTCGTGGCTCAATTATTAGCGTAAATTACAATGGCAAAAGGGGACATCCCTGACGGCAGCCCCTACCCACACTGAAGCTATCCGAGCCTAATCCATTGGTAATCACAATTGCCTTGGGATAACTATGTAATGTTGAGACCCATTTGGTAAACACCTTTCCAACGTGTAGAACAAATATGACCATTCAACCCTCTCGAATGCCTTTTCCGCGTCTAATGAGACTACTACTCCTGGTATCTTTCCCTGATGGCAGGCTTGAATCACATTCAAAACCCTTCTGACATTATTGGATGATCAACGGCCCTTAATAAACCCCGTCTGATCCTCCTTTTTAATATGTGGCAATACCTTTTCTAGCCTCAATGCTAACGTTTTAGAGAGGATTTAAAAATCTACATTTAGCAAGGATATCGGTCTGTATGACACGCAATCTTCTGGGTCCTTTCCTTTTTTGAGGATAAGAGAGATATTTGCCGCTTTCAGCGAAGACGGGAGACAGCCCTGACTGTATGAATAGTTATAAATGTCCAAAAGTGGACCAGCCAATATTACTGTAAATTCTTTATAGAATTCAACTTGAAAGCCATCTGGGCCAGGTGCCTTACCGCTCTGAAGTTGCTTGATTGCGTCAAGTATTTCTTGGATTGTTAGGGGAACATTCAGTACCGATACCTGTTCTGAAGTTAGGTCCAGAAAGGTCAGGTTTTTAAAAAATGACTGCATCCTTCTAGTCCTGTCTTTGCAATCCTGTGATTTATATAAATCAAATAAAATTTTCTAAAGATTGCGTTAATCCTTTTATGATCACGAGTCAAAATACCCATACTTTCCTTGATAGATGTGATAGTTTGAGGGGCCTTCTTTTTCTTTGCAAGAAATGCTAAGTATCTACCAGGTTTATCGCCAAATTCATATAACCTTTGTTTTGCAAATAATATTTCCCTCTTAGCCGTTTGGGTAAGTGTGGGGTTTCGAGCTGTCCTAAGGGCCGTAATCCTTTGTAATTTGATAATAGAAGGTCTGTCAGCGTTTGCTGTTTCAGCCGCTTTTAAGCGAGTTTCGAGCAGACGCTGTTGTTCTCCCTTCAATTTCTTCTGGGTCGCTGAGTAGGAGATGATCAAACCTTGCGTGTAAGCTTTGATGGTCTCCCACATCATTGATGGGTTGCCAGCCGTCCTGAATTAATTTCTAAAAAGTTTTAAATTCTTGAGAGAAGTACTTTACAAATTTGCTATCTTTCATCAGGAAAGGGTCCATACGCCAATGCCAGGGGGGGGGCATGTCTCATTGTTCCTCGCCTTGATTTCCATATATACAGCAGCGTTATCGTAGATTGCTATCATGCCTATTTTACAGGATGATATGGAATTTTAAAAAATCAAGGGGGCAAAAAACATATCGATTCTGGTATGACATTTATGTGGATTGGAGTAAAAATTTATAGACTTATGATCACTGTTCCCAAAATGCTCTCCCACTGAAACTGGCTGGACTCATGCCTTAACACTAGGTAGAGGGTGGCTCCTTCCCCAGTGGATAACTTACATATTGTTTCAAGAAACCCTCCTGGATGCACCTAACAAATTCTCTCACATCCATGCCGCTGTCACTAAGCGATTCCGAGTCAACATAGAGAATGTTAATTCATCTACCACAGTAATTCTACCGTTTCGACATTTTCCCATCTTTGTCCATGTATACGTTCCTGTCTCCTGTTGGGAGGCCTATAGTACAACCCCAAAAGTAATTACACCCTTTCTATTCCTGAGCACTACCCATAAGGCCTCTCTGAAGGAGCCCAAGTGTCCTCCCTCAGTACAGCTACAATATTCTCCCTAATCACTAATGTAACTCCCCTACCTCTTTTACATCCCTCCCTATTGCGGCTGAAACATATAAATGCCAGAACATTAAGCTGCCAGTCTTGTCCCTCTCTCATCCAAGTTTCAGTAACAGCTACAACATCATGGTTATAAGTAATAAACCAAGCTCTAAATTCATCTGTTGTGGTTCTGTTCGCTGAGCTGGGAATTTGTGTTGCAGACATTTTGTCCCCTGTCTAGGTGACATCCTCAATGCTTGGGAACCTCCTGTAAAGCGCTTCTGTGATCTTTCCTCCGCCATTTGTAGTGGTTTGAATCTGCCGCTTCCGGTTGTCAACAACCCACAAGCCAGGGACACAGCCAGACAGATCGGATTCAGGATGAACCAGGTAATGATTACAGACGCTCACAACAGACTTCACAAATACAGACAAGAAATTGCGTGCCAAAAATCATTAATTTCAAAAACCACCAATCAGGAATGGACCCGGACCATAGACCAGGCCGTCACCATAGGACAGAACAGGACTACACCGCAAAAAAACAGCACTAAAAGAAAAAAATGGACAAACTAACACACAACAGCGAGGACACCACAACACACACCTGGGTTAGAAACCTCTCCCACAGACAGCTCACAGACACAGAAAGAATAATACTGGCCAAGGGACTCAACTACAACCACAGAAACGCCAAGACAGCAGACTTCCTAGCAGCACTAGAATGCACACTCAGGAACAATGGACTAACAGAAGAGACACAACAAACAGTGAGACAAAGTATCGTACCTCTGATAACAAGGAAAAGACAAACACATAACCTCAACACCAAGGAGAGGGAAGCACGAAAATCACTAAGAAATGATAAGAACATAATCATACTACCAGCAGACAAAGGCAGAATGACGGTCATCCTAGACAAAGCAGACTACATCCGAAAAGCACAACTACTTGCAGATACCAACACATACCAAAAGAGGGCGGTTGACCCCACCCCACAGCTCACCAATAGGATAAAGAACACACTGAGGAACCTACAAAAAAGACAGATAACCAGGTCTGACCTACAAAGAATGAAACCTGAAAGCAACAACACCCCCAGATTCTATGGACTACCTAAAGTGCACAAACTAGACATCGCACTCAGACCCAGAGTATCACTACCAGGGACACCATCACACAAACTGGCTAAAGAACTACGGCAGAAACTGAAACATCTGATCAGCGGATCCAGACACACTATACAGTCAACACAGGAATTCTTGGACATCATCAGAAATATACATATAGACAAGGAAGAAACTATGGTCTCATTCGATGTAACGGCACTGTTCACCTCTATTGACAAAACCC